>NC_092155.1:51398666-51712832 GCF_045791955.1 Oncorhynchus clarkii lewisi
TGTATATAGAGATGCTATGCACTGGGATTAACGGTGTGTATTTAGAGATGCTATGCACTGGGATTGACGGTGTGTATTTAGAGCTGCTATGCACTGGGATTAACGGTGTGTATTTAAAGATGCTATGCACTGGGATTGACAGTGTGTATTTAGAGATGCTATGCACTGGGATTAACAGTGTGTATTTAGAGATGCTATACACAGGGCCCTCAGGAGAATGGCTGACCTAGAAAGCATCTTTATGCCTCTGATTTTGTGTTGATGTTCATGTGGGTATGAGTATGTGTACATTGGGTGTGAGAATGACATGTAGCTATGATTGATTGATTGATTGATTGATAGATTGATTGGTTGATTGATTGACTAGCTTGTGTAATATCTGTAGATCTGTTTAAGCAAGAGCCGTGCCCGGGTATACATAACGCAGTCCTCAACAGTATCCTGTGTTTGTGTGCGTGTTTATATTTCTCTCTGTGTCTTATTTCAAAGGGGCTTCATTAGCATGGAAAACGTATGTTTACATTGCCAAAGCACGTGAAATAAACAAGAAACAAAAGTGAGAATTAACAGCATCATCAAATGAACAGTAAACATTGCACTCAAAAAGGTAATGACATGTCAATGTTATTGATATTATCAGCTATGTACAGGGTTTTAGCAATATGCAAATAGTTGTAGTGTGAATAGTGGGAGGAGATAAATAAAGAGATAAATCTTGTTTGTATTTACTACGTTGTTTGTCCTCCACTGGTTGCCCTTTCCTCATGGCAACAGGCCACAAATCTTGGTGCTGTGATGCACATTGCGGTATTTCAGATATGGGAGTTTATCAGTGTTGGATTTGTTTTCAAATTCTCTGTGGGTCTGTGTGATGTGTGGGAAATGTGTGTCTCTAATGTGGTCATATATTTGGCAGTAGGTTAGGAAGTGCCTATGGCGGCGTCGCTCAATAGTAAGGCTTTGCCTTTCTCTCTCTCTCTCTCTCTCTCTCTCTCTCTCTCTCTCTCTCTCTCTCTCTCTCTCTCACCCCCACCCCCACCCCAGGTGGGCCAGTGGGTTAGATGCCACTCCCTGGCCTGACTTCTTTGTTTGGCCTCTCCGTGAGGAGATAAGGACCCGGGCCTCTTTGTCATCCAGCCAGCCTAGGGAGAGTAGTAGACCATGGCCCCAGCTTGGTCTGGTTCTCTGGCCTGGAGGTTAGCCCTGGAGCTCATCCAACCATGGTCCAACCATGGTCCAACCATGGTCAGCAGGAGAGCAAGGGCTCAGGGAAAGGCGTTAAACACACCTTCCTTCTCCACTTACTTCAATCCTTCAGCCAGCTGTGGATGTCATTTTTGTTGTATTCTGGGTCACTCTCACCAGCTCTCACTTTTCAGGGAGTGTATGTGTATGGCAGCCTGAGTGACTGTCTGAGGCAGGAGTTGTGGATACTGTCGTTTCAGTGAAGTAGCTCCTGGCTAAGGACTAGTAGGGATCAAAAGCTGCTGCACCTGTTGGTTACACTACCACAGAACGACCTAACTCAGGTCTGACTCAGCTACTCTGTGGATTGGTTGTATGCTTAGGACCGGAAAGCCCTCACACACACACAAATGTGCCCGTACTGTACACGCCCAGACTCATACACGCCCAGACTCATACACGCCCAGACTCATACACAAAAACAAATCCCTTTGGTCCGTTCACTTAGCTGATCAAAAATATTTGACATCATCACTGATTTTCCAGGTTGGAGAAAAATACTGCTTTGACCTACAGTGCCTTCAGAAAGTATTCATACACCTTGACTTATTCCACATTTTATTGTTTGCAAATGTATAGAATATAAAATACAGAAATCAAATTTACTTAAATATTCACACCCCTGAGTCATGTTAGAATCACCTTTGGCAGCGATTACAGCTGTGAGTCTTTTTAGGTAAGTCTCTAAGAGCTTTGCTCACCTGAGTTTTGCTCAGAAACATTCATTGTCGTCTTGGTACTGTAAGCTACTCCATTGTAGATTTGGCCTTGTGTTTTAGATTGTCCTGCTGAAAGGTGAATTCATCTCCCAGTGTCTGGTGGAAAGCAGACTGAACCAGGTTTTCCTCTAGGATTTTGCCTGTGCTTAGCTCAATTCCATTTATTTTTATCCCAAAAAAAACTCCCTAGTCTTTGCCGATGACAAGCATACCAATAACATGATGCAGCCACCACCATGCTTGAAAATATGAAGAGTGGTACTCAATGACGTGTTGTGTTAGATTGCCCCATACATAACACTTTGTATTCAGGACAATAAGTTAATTTCTTGGCCACATGTTTTGCAGTTTCAATTTAGTGCCTTATTGCAAACAAGTTTTCTGGAGTATTTCATATTCTGTACAGGCTTCCTTCTTTTCACGCCACCATTTAGATTAGTATTGTGGTTTAACTACAATGTCGTTGATCCATCCTCAGTTTTCTCCCACCACAGCCATTAAACTCTGTAACTGTTTTAAAGTCATTGTGAAATCCCTGAGTGGTTTCCTTCCTCTCTGGCAACTGAGTTAGGAAGAACGCCTGTATCCTTGAAGTGACTACATTGTGACTACACTGTATTGATACACCATTCAAAGTGTAATTAATACCCACCATACCCTTCTTTGCAAGACATTGGAAAACCTCCCTGGTCTTTGTGGTTGAAACAGCGTTTGAAATTCACTGCTCGACTGAGAGACCTTACAGATAATTGTATGTGTGGGGTACAGAGATGAGGTAGTCATACAAAAGTCATGTCAAACACTATTATTGCACACAGAGTGAGTCCATCGCAACTTATGTGACTTGCTAAGCACATTTTTACTCCAGAACTTATTTAGGCTTGCCAAAACAAAGGGGTTGAATGCATGTTAACTCAAGACATTTCAGCTTTTCATTTTTAATAAATTTGTAAACATTTCAAAAAAACATAAATCCACTTTGGGGATATATTTTTTTATTATTTAACTAGGCAAATCAGTTCTTATTTACAATGACAGCCTAGGAAAAGCCTTGCTCAGGGGCAGAACAACAGATTATTACCTTGCCAGCTCGGGGGATTCGATCTAGCAACCTTGGGCTTAATGGCCCAAGGCTCTAACCACTAGGCTACCTGCCGCTTCTAGGCCAGTGACACAAAATACATTTTTTATCCATTTTAAATTCAGGCTGTAACGCAACAAAATGTGGAAAAAGTCAAGGGGTGTGAATACGTTTTGAAAGCACTGTATTTTTCAGTATACAGTGGTCATATACAGTACAGTCTTCAAATCTTAACTACATTTTCCATGTTCCCCCTCTCTCCTCTCCAGCTGTGACTGGGTGGAGATCTTGGAGCCGCGCTCGCAGGAGCGCATGTACGTGAACCTGGCCTCGGGGGAATGTGGTTGGGAGCCCCCCCCAGGCGCCGCCGTGCGCCAGTCCGACGGCAACCAGTGGTGGGAGCTGTTTGACAGCCACAACAACCGCTTCTACTACTACAACAGTGCCAGCCAGCAGACGGTTTGGCACCGGCCCCAGGCCTGCGACATCGTGCCCCTGGCCCAGCTACAGGCCATGAAGAGGAGCTCAGAGACGGGCCTGAGCGGCCCCATCAAGCCCCAGAGAGGGGGAGGAGAGGGCCGTCGCACACCCCTACCTAACCAGGCCTACCCCATGCCCCCCTCCCAGGACCCTGACAGCAGCGGGAGGTCGACCCCGTCTAAGGGGCTCTGTGACAGCCTGGAGAACAGGAAAGATACCCCCAGGTAACCTCTCTACCATAACATACACCATAAAGATTTACAATGTTTACATTTACTTACAGTTTTTACTCAGCTTGACCACAGTAAGTCAAATCACTGCCGCACTTCATATAGAGCTGCAGTCACTTTCAGAAGGGGTAGCAAGTAATGATCTAGTCGTAAATATATCAGAAACTAAAAGCCCAGAACAGAGCAGCACGGCTGGCCCTTAAATGTACACTGAGGGAAAATATCAATAAAATGCATGTCAATCTCTCTTGGCTCAAAGTGGAGGAGAGATTGACTCCATCACTACTTGTCTTTGTGAGAGGTATTGACATGTTAAAAGCACAAAACGGTCTGTTCAAACAGCTAACACACAGCTCAGAACTAGGGCTAACACACAGCTCAGAACTAGGGCTAATACGGTGACCGTATTACCACCACGCTGGCGGTCACGAGTCATGACGGCAGTCAAATTCCACATGACCATTTAGTCACAGTAACTAGGCTTCTCCAAGCTCTGATGCTGAACATTAGTAGCCTTTTAAACTTGCTAACTTCCTGGTGCTCAGCACTCTATTGTCCCTCTAATCACTCTGACATCAATGCAAATGTATTCGAACATCTCATCAAACAGCCCATGAGCTCATGTTGAGCAACATTTCTACAGGCTATGCAATCGCATGAGATCCCATCAGAGTGATCCCATCAGCTTTATATAGGCTAGACTTGCTATAATTATTTCTCCACCTTCGTAATATTAAGCAAATTGCTTCTCTTTAAAACAGGAGTAAATGAAAATGAACCACGGGACAAGCATCCTTCATTCGCTGTCTGAGGGCAGCCCCTGTTCAATACAGGTGCATGATAGTGGTCCATTCTAAATTAAAACTAGTTTCACACATATATTATTTAGTATATGTAAAGACAAGATTAAATTAAGAATAGTGTGATGGGTGACAATATTAGCCTATGACTTGTGATTGATATATTATCACTTGTGAATGATTCCCAGTTTAGGGCAAGAAACAACGCATGCTTTTTTTTGGTGACTTTTTCAAATTGTAGTTGCACAATTCATGTAGCCTAGACTATATGTTTTCATAAGGTTTGTATCACAACTAAGGTGGCCAAATAACTCATATTAAGCACATGATTCCGCTTTACAATGGGTGTAGTGCCTAACTGGCATACATACGCAGAGCGAGTGTTTTCAAGTTTGGGGAAGCTCATTTTCACCATAAAAATGCACCTTTATAATAAAAGTATTACATGCATAATTGCATTTGTTTTCCTGCTAATGGAACATTTGCGCCCTCTGTGTGTGCACATTGCTGTGAAGAAATAGCCTATTCGTTTATCAAGGTTTTAAGCTAACCGTTCTCATCTGTTGCATCAGCCTCATTGCTTAAAACTGTTTTTTTGATGATAGTATTCATTTTGGATCTATCACATCCCACAACTGTCCCAGATTATGTTTGGAATATTTATTTCTCGCACAGAACAGAGGAAGTCAACTTTTGTACTATGGGGGATAGACCCGATCACGTGACTGAGAATCATGTGAGTGAGAGGTGATTCGAGTCATGTGAGTGAGAGGTGCTTCGAGTCATGTGAGTGAGAGGTGCTTCGAGTCATGTGAGTGAGAGGTGCTTCGAGTCATTTGAGTGAGAGGTGCTTCGAGTCATGTGAGTGAGAGGTGCTTCCTTCGAGCCATGTGAGTGAGAGGTGATTCAGCACGCAGCCGAGAGAAGAGAATTATAATTATTATATTCAGCCCAAGGGCACAACAGCCACTGGCCACAAAAGGCATGGATTTTTTTAGGGGGCATTACGGCCACACAAAGGGGATGCAGCTGGAAAATTTGAGGCATTATCAAGTGCTTGTCAAATTGTGAATGAGAGACTGATGAAGTGTGTGCAGCCTGTGCAAGTAACAAAGCAGAGCTCATGGCTTTCATGCTACTTTTAAAAAATCAGCATTTGAGTCGCATCATGCCGCCTTAGAATGTATTACAAATCTAAATATATAGCCCAACTAAAGTTGCATAAATGAAGCATATAAGAGTACCCATTTCTTTGTTAACCGCTCAACACAGAATAGAACTCCATCAAAGCATTTCGAGAAAATATCCTTTCTATTTTATTCATCTATCTTCATTTTTATTCTTCATACCATAAAATAAAATAGCGGCGTGTAATTGTCTTGTCTGCTAAATGAACAAGTGTAGCCCACAAGACATATCACCAGGGGTCACCAGGGGTCTCTTCACAGTCCCCAAGTCCAAAACAGACTCTGGGAAATGCACAGTACTACATAGAGCCATGACTACATGGAACTCTATTCCACATCAAGTAACACAAGTGAGAAGTAAAATCAGATAAAAAAAACAGATACAACAACACTTCACGGCACAACGTGGGCAGTGAAGACACACACACACACACACACACACACTCTTCACACACACACACACACACACACTCTTCACACACACACACACACACACACACACACACACACACACACTTCACACACATTATAATGTTGTGGTATTGTGGATTTTATATTGTTCATTTGTCTTGGCAGCAGATAATAGGGAATCTAATAAATACTAAATACTAGCCTGACTCAACCCTAGATACAGTAGAAGCTCTGTCCACGTAGTTGTGGGATTCCTCCTTTAGTCTACTCTGCTGTTGCTTCCAGGATGGCTGACTCTGCAGCCGTATGGATCTCAGTGTCAGTTAGCTGGGCTTATCCCCTCCTTCATCTACAGACGTATTACTGTGGATTAAGCCTCCTGCCGTGCTCAACCACATGGCTCTATCATTTCACTTTTGCTTGGCTTCAGCCAGCACTGCTCAGCCTTATCTCTTGACTTGCCTAGTTAAATAAAGGTTAAATAAAAAAATGTCCCAAAAAAAATCTACTCTATATCACATACGTGAAACGGCTCTCCTTCCTCCTCCAGTTAAATAGTGTATGGCCGACTCTCGCAGGTGCTGCGTCAGCTTCATTTAAACAGAGAGAGAAAACATTGAGATGCAAGTGAAGCGGGTAATATAAAATGAGATGTCTAGACGAGATACAAAATTGAGAGGTTGGAGGAGAGAGCTTTAACAGATAGAGTCACAGAGGAGGCAGAGAAAAGTGGTTTGAGATAAACGAGGACAGAGTAGGAAGGATGGTCAGGGACATGGAGGATGTCCTCAGTGTTTTGGAGCGCTGTCAGTGTTGATGAACATGAGAGGCCTGCTAGAATGAGATTGTCTGCAGATGATAATGGAATTGTTTAATCACACTGTCTTTGGTCAATTCTGCCCATGTGTGTACAGGCTGAAAACCCTGGGTTGGGCACAATCTTGACGATCTGGATCTAGGCTTGATCTGAGCCTGTCTGTCTGAGCACGGGCCAAACTCTCAGCATTGCAGCGAATACAATTTAGCACAAGCTAACTTGGTTTAATCGCTAAATTTGAGCCCAGGCAATTTCTGTTTTGCTAACTGACACCCAGGCTAGCTTGGAGCTAACTTAGTGATAAAATGAGTGAAGAAAATTGTTTCTGTGAAAGTTCCCAGAAAATTTGTTTGGTTAGCGGAAAATATTGTCATAACAAAAAAACTGTCCAGTCGTGCTGATAATCATAGAATGTTTGTATAAAACATTTGCCTAATGTTGCAGGAACATTCCTAGTTCTGGGAATTTTCACAGACACATCTTTGCTGGGAAAACATTACTGGTACGTGGTGCTATTACATTACCTGGAAACCTAATGAAAAGTTTCGGGGAATGTTCTGTGATGGTTGCTACAGATGTGCACAACATTTTTGTGATCGTTAGAACATTTGAGGGAAAAAATAGATTTTGTTATCAAAAAAAGTATTGTTTTGGGAGGTTATCATCCTAATGTTAGAATAAACCCTATCGGGTTCTGGGAATGTTCTGAGAATGTTCCCGGTTTGCTGGGCTTACTACTACTAACACTTATTATGCTTTAAGCTATGGCTGATTCTGATTGCTAGGCTAACTCAGAGCACATTTAGCAGTATGAAAGAAAATCTGACTAAGTTTTTTTCTTCTCCTCAGAAGTGATTTCCCATCTTGTTTTACTTGGCAGCTCTCTTCAGCTCTCTTTAGCTTTACAGATTATTCTCCGCTTCCCATCTCCTTCCTGTGTGGAACATGACAGTGTGCCTTACGTCTCACCTCTGGGAGTGGGCGACTCACACGGTAGCCCTCAACACATGCAGTCAGACAGGAAGGAGATATGCTCCAATCATGGGGAATTACTTAATATTTCCTTCTGTACTCCCTTTCTCACTTACCCTATTCAGACAGGAAATGCCCTACGCTACTGTCTATCAAATAGGAGCTGTATGAGAGTTGCTATAAGAACAGTTCAGGTGTCTAGTGCACTGCCTAGCACACAGCCAAATACGCTACATTGAATCGCTTCATATTTTGCCAACATGACTGTTTTAGTTCCTCAAACGTGTTTACCCTTTGACACACACTCCCAAGTTTGCAAACACAGTACACACGCACAGACACACACGCACACACACCTGTCATGGTTAGAGCGAGGGACCGGTAATGAGTTGTATTGATGGTTTAGACGTTACAGAATCACTTCCTCCTACGGAGTAGTTCCACACCCAGTACAGTAGGAGGAGTACCCATATATGGACTGCAGCAAATATAGGGACTCTCTCTCTCTCTCTCTCTCTCTGCCTCTTTCTGTCCATCTCTCTCTGTCTCTCTCTCTCTCTCTCTCTGTCTCTCTCTCTCTGTCTCTCTCTCTCTCTGTCTCTCTCTCTCTGTCTCTCTCTCTCTGTCTCTCTCTGTCTCTCTCTCTCTGTCTCTCTCTATGTCTCTGTCTCTCTGTCTGTCTCTCTGTCTCTCTCTCTGTCTCTCTCGCTCTGCCCCTCTGTCTCTGTCCCTCTGTCTCTCTCTATCTGTCTCTCTCTGTCTCT
Organism: Oncorhynchus clarkii lewisi; assembly: GCF_045791955.1. NCBI lineage: Eukaryota > Metazoa > Chordata > Actinopteri > Salmoniformes > Salmonidae > Oncorhynchus > Oncorhynchus clarkii. The sequence continues at coordinate 51,407,373 of NC_092155.1, forward strand.
CTGTCTCTCTCTCTGTCTCTCTCTGTGTCCTTCTCTCTCTCTCTCTCTCTCTGTCTGTCTCTCTGTCTCCGTCTCTCTCTCTCTTTGCCCCTCAGAAAAGGGTACTGAGTGGTCTGGCTCCCCCGTCAGTGAACCCAGAATAAGCACTCAGCCTCTTACAGACAGCTTTCCCTAAGGCCACTTACTCAGCCCTCTACTGAAGTGGAGGTGTTGGGCCTGGGGGTCCTGCTGCCCACCAGGCAGAATGAAGACGGCTGATATGTCCAGAGGGAGGGCTACTGTTACGCCAGTTTATACAAAAACTCATTTACCGTTAGAAAGGGGTCTATCTCTCTGTGTGTGTGTGTGTGTGTGTGTGTGTGTGTGTGTGTGTGTGTGTGTGTGTGTGTGTGTGTGTGTGTGTGTGCGCGTGCGTACACCCATTTGTGTGTGAAATTGGGTCAGAACCAATTCCACTCACACACTCCATGACTCCCACGCTGAAACATGGCATTAGGTTACAGGCCCTCAGACAAGGTCTGCGTTGTATCTACGACACCAAGGTCTATTCCCCCACATCCCTGTTTTTCATATCAGTCTGGAATGAGTGGTAGGAAAGCCCCCCGCCCCCCATTCTCTGCTTACTTCCACTGACATATACTCACATCCACTTCATGGTTAGATATTTTGTGACAGAGCTCACTGTACCAATCAGGAGAATTGCAGTGGTCCCTTCAAGAGAATGTAATCCTCTCTGCGGTGAGGACATTGTCAGTCTGTATCCTGTCTCTCCACCTGGTCTAGGGTGTCAGTGTCAGTGTGGACTCTGAAGTGTGTTAGTCATTGATTGACCTCTTATCTCATGACCTGGTGCCCTCCGCAGCAGTCCGGTAAGGAGGGGAATACCTCACCCTCCCTGGGTAAACACCAGGTCACTCAGACCTCACTGGGAGTGTGTGCTGGAGAGGGGAGAGGAGGGGAAAACCTCACCCTCCCTGGGTAAACACCAGGTCACTCAGACCTCACTGGGAGTGTGTGCTGGAGAGGGGAGAGGAGGGGAATACCTCACCCTCCCTGGGTAAACACCAGGTCACTCAGACCTCACTGGGAGTGTGTGCTGGAGAGGGGAGAGGAGGGGAATACCTCACCCTCCCTGAGTAAACACCAGGTCACTCAGACCTCACTGGGAGTGTGTGCTGGAGAGGGGAGAGGAGGGGAAAACCTCACCCTCCCTGGGTAAACACCAGGTCACTCAGACCTCACTGGGAGTGTGTGCTGGAGAGGGGAGAGGAGGGGAATACCTCACCCTCCCTGGGTAAACACCAGGTCACTCAGACCTCACTGGGAGTGTGTGCTGGAGAGGGGAGAGGAGGGGAATACCTCACCCTCCCTGGGTAAACACCAGGTCACTCAGACCTCCCTGGGAGTGTGTGCTGGAGAGGGGAGAGGAGGGGAAAACCTCACCCTCCCTGGGTAAACACCAGGTCACTCAGACCTCACTGGGAGCGTGTGCTGGAGAGGGGAGAGGAGGGGAATACCTCACCCTCCCTGAGTAAACACCAGGTCACTCAGACCTCACTGGGAGTGTGTGCTGGAGAGGGGAGAGGAGGGGAATACCTCACCCTCCCTGGGTAAACACCAGGTCACTCAGACCTCACTGGGAGTGTGTGCTGGAGAGGGGAGAGGAGGGGCAATACATACAGCATGGGAGGTTACTGTGTGTCACTCATACAGGTAACTGCCAAAATAAAGGAAACACCAACATAAAGCGTCTTAAAAGGGTGTTGGTTCACCACAAGGCAGAACAGCTTCAATGCACCTTGGCATAGATTCTACAAGTGTCTGGGACTCTATTGGAGAGCAGCGACACCGTTCTTCCACGAGAAATTCCATCGTTTTGTAAAGGGTCGATGTGCAGAAGGTGGGACGGAGTCAGGCGCAGGACACAGAGAATGAGTAATAACGGACTTTTACTCAACTAAAACAACAGAATATATTCCACGGCGGGGGAAAACAATCCAGCTCACAAAATAGAAGCGACAGCTAACACAGAACAAACACAAAACCATGTGGGAAACAGAGGGTCAACTAGGGAATAAATAACCATGTAATGGAAACCAGGTGGGAACCAGAGGGTCAACTAGGGAATAAATAACCATGTAATGGAAACCATGTGGGAACCAGAGGGTCAACTAGGGAATAAATAACCATGTAATGGAAACCAGGTGGGAACCAGAGGGTCAACTAGGGAATAAATAATCATGTAATGGAAACCAGGTGGGAACCAGAGGGTCAACTAGGGAATAAATAACCATGGAATGGAAACCAGGTGGGAACCAGAGGGTCAACTAGGGAATAAATAACCATGGAATGGAAACCAGGTGGGAACCAGAGGGTCAACTAGGGAATAAATAACCATGTAATGGAAACCATGTGGGAACCAGAGGGTCAACTAGGGAATAAATAGCCATGTAATGGAAACCATGTGGGAACCAGAGGGTCAACTAGGGAATAAATAACAATGTAATGGAAACCAGGTGGGAACCAGAGGGTCAACTAGGGAAAAAATAACCATGTAATGGAAACCAGGTGTGTACAATAAAGACAAAACAAATGGACAATGAAACGTAGATCGGTGGCGGCTAGAAAACCGGTGACGTCGACCGCTGAACGCCGCCCGAACAAGGAGAGGCACCAACTTCGGCGGAAGTCGTGACACGTTTGGTGTTTTGTTGATAGTGGTGGAAAACGCTGTCTCCAGAATGGCATATTGTTGGCATATTGTTTATATCGCTTTCATGCTCATCAAACCATTCAGTGACCTCTCGTACCCTGCTGATGGGGGCATTGTCCTCCTATGGGGGCATAGGCATGGTGTCCAAAATAATGGCCTGCCCAGTATTTTAATACATGACCCTAAGCATGATGGGATGTTAATTGCTTAATTAACTCAGGAACCACACCTGTGTGAAAGCACCTGCTTTCAATATACTTTGTATCCCTCATTTACTCAAGTGTTTCCATTATTTTGGTAGTTACCTGTAGAGCGGGCGAGGAAGGTTGGCTGGCAGTTGGCTGAATCCATTTAAAATATGTGCTGAGACACGGACATGCAAACACCTAGTGCATTCACATTACTGCCAAACCTGAGGAAATCCTCCTTTCTCCTCTACCTCTGCTTCATATCAACATTCACAAAGAAACAGCCTCTCCCTCTCTGCCAGCCATTGCCCCACTCTCGTTGGTGATATCATGGCCTCTCCAGGTCATGAGTTTATATACAGTTACTATGTGTCTTAACACGTTCCTTTTCAGTTCTACATATGGACTCTGCTACTTGTTCAAACTGAAAGGTTTTTGGCACTCCTTCTCCCAGCCTGTTGATACAGACTAGTTTTCTCTCTTTCTTTTTTTTCACTCTCTTTCTTTTTGACCTTTCTCCCTGTAAGGGTGGAAGGAGTGTCATAGCAGCCCTGGTTAACAGATTGAAACCTGTTGGCTCAGCTCAGAGTCCTCTACCCGGGGATAGGGCAATGGAATCAGCCTTAAATGGTAACACACGTCCTCTCGTTACGCTCTCTTGACAGGCAGATTAGGAATTCTGGGATGCTGACTTGCCCAGCCCCAGTGGATGATTGACAGTTCTCGTTAAGCCACTGGGATCTTTTCTTTGGGAAAAGTTAGAACCTCACTCAATACTCAGATTTAGCTTTAGACTTTAGTCTCTCCCTCTCCCTTTCCCATCTCTGTGTGTGTCTGTGTGTTTGAACTACCTTCATCTTAGGGACAGATCAAAATTTACGGGGGGCTGGTCCAACTCAAGGTGTCATAAAAAAGAATACACCCCCCTCCACAGCATTACAAATATTTTCAAATGACCCTCCCCATGTACTTCAAAATAAATTGCACACCCTCCCCCTCATAGAATTAACGACCACAAATAACAATAACTCTAGTAACCCTGTGTTAATAAATGTGGATATCGACATTGCCACTTCAGCATGCTTTTGTGGCACAGTCGATGCCACACAGGGCTACAGGCCAGAAGGTTGAGGGTTCGCCGACCAGCACAGACGAGCTCATTCTCCCTGCCTGATTCATTACACTACGATCAGCGCCGGCTGCACACAATGATCAGCTAGAAGGAGGTCAGCTGTTCTACATGTTGATGCCATATTTAGAATTGTATAAAATATATGTAACAAGTTTTCCACCAACAGGTTTCTGTGCCAATGCACCACACAACCAATAAACAAAGCATACTGACTAAGGGCAGTATATCATGGTCATGCGTTTTCAACACCACAATAAATAGACTAGGACAATCTCTACAAACAGAACATACATCCCTCCCTACCTTGTAGGTTTACCCAGTATCAAAGGCTTGGCTTGACAATCTCAGAATGTCATTCAACTTTTTGTTTGATTTGTAACAGATGATGAATTGGCCGCTGCACAGTTTGTAGTAGTTTGTCAGTCAAAAAAATGCATATTTACACAAAGATTTTTTTTAAAGTAACGGGGATTGCACAATAAAGTCATGGACTTATTTCCATTTGATGTCCCTAATTTTACATAAATACATAGACAATTACATAGATACAGACACATTACAGAGATAGATGAAAAATGCTCCACCTCAGATGAGTATGAGGGGGGAGTTTAAGTACAGTTCTTAAGAGCTTGTTTGGCTGGTAGCTTATTCTTTAGATGTTTGGGGCTGCTGGTGAACCATGATGTGCAGACGTAATCAAAGTGACACTGGACTAGCACACTTGCCAGAGTCTTTAGGGTGTCTATAGCTGGGTTTCATCCAATTGGTGAAAGAGTTTACATTTGGCAGCGAACATCATGACAGGGAAGATTTTAATTTACCGGACATTTGAAAAGGGCACGGACATTCATATGCATTCAGATCCGACCTGGAGCAGCCAGCGCCATCAATAAACGAGGGATGTTGGCCTAATGAGCCACATTTACATGTCCTTAAAAACAACTATAACAAATTACAAAAACACTACTCCTTGTGTTTCGATGTGTAGCATATGCAAAACTTTATAGCCACTCCAATACCTTGACTGCGTTGTCCTTAAGCCATTCTGCCACAACTTTGGAAGTATACTTGGGGTCATTGTCCATTTGGAAGACCCATTTGCGACCAAGCTTTAACTTTCTGACTGATGTCTTGAAATGTTGCTTCAATATGTCCACATACTTTTCCTGCCTCATGACGTCATCTATTTTGTGAAGTGCACCAGTCCCTCCTGCAGCAAAGCACCCCCACAAAATTATGCTGCCACCCCAGTGCTTCATGGTTGGGATGGTGTTATTCAGCTTGCAAGCCTCCCCCTTTTTCCTCCAAACATAACGATGGTCATTATGGCCAAACAGTTCTATTTTTGTTTCATCAGACCAGAGGACATTTCTCCAAAAAGCACGATATTTGTCCCCGTGTGCAGTTGCAAACCGTAGTCTTTTTATGCGGTTTTGGAGCAGTGCCTTCTTCCTTGCTGAGCGGCCTTTCAGGTGATGTCGATATTGGACTCGTTTTACTGTGGATATAGATACTTTTATACCTGTTTCCTCCAGCATCTTCACAAGGTCCTTTGCTGTTGTTCTGGGATTGATTTGCACTTTTCGCACCAAAGTACGTTCATCTCTAGGAGACAGAACGCGTCTCCTTCCTGAGCGGTATGACGGCTGCATGGTCCCATAGTTTTTATACAAATGAACATGGTACCTTCAGGTATTTGGAAATTGCTCTCAAGAATGAACCAGACTTTTGGAGATCTCCAATTTTTTTCTGAGGTCTTGGCTTATTTATTTTGATTTTCCCATGATGTCAAGCAAAGATGCACTGAGTTTGAAGGTAGGCGTTGAAATACATCCACAGGTACACATCCAATTGATTCAAATGGTGTCAATTAGCCTATCAGAAGCTTCTAAAGCCATGACAACATTTTCTGGAATTTTCCAAGCTGTTTCAAGGCACAGTCAACCTAGTGTATGTAAACTTCTGACCCACTGGAATTGTGAAATGATCTGAATGTAAATAATTGTTGAAAAAATGACTTGTGTCATGCACAAAGTAGATGTCCTAACCAACTTGCCAAAACTATTGTTTGTTAACCTGTCTAGGACACAGGTTCCGCTAACAGAACCTCCCCCAACATTCCGCTGAAAAGGCAGCGCGGGAAATTTAACTTTCACACAAGTCCAATACAGTAAATGAAAGATAAACATCTTGTTAATTTACCCCTCGTGTCTGATTTTTAAAATGTTTTACAGCGAAAACACAACATATTTTCATGTTAGATCACCACCAAATCCAAAAAAACACACAACCATTTTTCCCAGCCAAAGATAGAGTCATAAAAGCAGAATTAGAGATAAAATTAATCACTAACCTTTGATAATCTTCATCAGATGACACTCATATGACATCATGTTACACAATACATTTATGTTTTGTTCAATAATATGCATATTTATATCCACAAATCTCGGTTTACATTGGTGCCATGTTCAGAAATGCCTCCAAAATATCCGGAGTAATTACAGAGAGCAGATAACAGAAATACTCATCATAAACTTTGACGAAAGATACATGTTTTACATATAATTAAAGATACACTGGTTCTTAATGCAACCGCTGTGTCAGATTTTTTTTTAACGTTACGAAAAAAGCATAGTATGCAATAATCTGAGACGGCGCTCAGAAGTAAATATATTTCTCCGCCATGTTGTAGTCAACAGAAATACGAAATTACATCATACATATTCCCTTATCTTTGATGATCTTTCATCAGAATGCAGTGCAAGGAATCCTAGTTCCGCAATAAATCGTTGTTTTGTTCCATAATGTCCATTACTAGTGTCCAATTAGCTACTTTTGCTAGCACGTTTAGTTCACATGTCCAAAAGCTGGAGCTGGTCCAGGCGAACTCGGACGAAAACTTCAACAAGTTATATTCCAGGTCGAATAAACTGGTCAAACTAAGTAGAGAATCAATCTTCAGGATGCTATTATCATATATATCCAATAACGTTCCAACCGGAGCATTCGTTTTGTCTACAGAGTAATGAAACGCAAGGCGATATAATGACTACTGCGTGTAACCAGGAACTGGCATTCTGCCAGACCAGTGACTCAAATAGCTGCCATCCGGTCCCACATCACACTAGAGGTTTCATTCCACGTTCTACTGACTGTTGACATCTAGTGGAAGGCGTAGGAAGTGCGAACAGATCCATATCTTATTTGGATGTGAATAGGCGATGATTTGAAAATCAACCAGCCCCAGAATTTCCACTTCCTGTTTAGAAGTTTGCCTGCCCTATGAGTTCTGTTATACTCACAGACATAATTCAAACAGTTTTAGAAACTTCAGAGTGTTTTCTATCCAATAGTAATAATAATATGCATATATTAGCATCTTGGACAGAGTAGGAGGCAGTTCACTATGGGCACGCAATTCATCCAAAGTGAAAATGCTGCCCCATATCCCTAAAGGTTAACAAGAAATGTGTGGAGTGGTTGAAAAACGAGTTTTAATGACTCCAACCTAAGTGTTGGACTTCAACTGTATCTCTGGGATCCACTGGACATGGTTGTAATTAATGGGGGGGGGGCTTGTTTGTGTTTGTGTGTGTGTGTGTGTGTGTGTGGGGGGGGGCTTATTTGTGTTTGTGTGTGTGTGTGTGTGTGTGTGTGTGTGTGTGTGTGTGTGTGTGCGTGTGCGTGCGCCTGTGTGTGTGTGTCTGTTTGTTTATCTGTGCCCTAATCAGGCTTTTGCTGTGTAGGGGGTCGTCCCCCTTTCCTGTGACATATGGGTCTTCTCCCTGGCTTAGCGCCCACCCATCCTTTTGTTTGGTCACTATATACCAGCCATGGATGAAGAACAGGCCGTGTGACGTTCACTGGTTTGTTTTGTTTGTTGTTTATTTATTCTGTACATCCCTGGTTGAAGATGAGGTGACCTGGTGACTCATTGGCACAGATATCGTTCTCTGGATGGTGAGTGCTTTCATACTGGGAATCATAATGCTTTATTTCGTCTTTGAATCTGGTAATTTGTTGAATGTACAGTAGATACATGTAGATGTGTTTTTGTTGATGAGAGAGAACTGTGACTTTAAATTGGTGCATCATAGTGTGCAATAGTGTGTAATGTTGTTTCTGCTGATGGCTTTGTCTGTGATGTAGAAGGCGTTCCCGCTTCTCATGTTTGAAGAGGAGACGGCTACACTGGAGGTGCTCAGAAAGAACATGTGGCCCTCAGCTCCTCTCGTCCTCCACAAAGAGGATTTGGGTTGGGAATGGTAATCTGGGAAGTGCATTCTGGTATTATCTCCCTCCGTACGGGCAAATCTGGATAGATTGGATGGTCGGTGTAAACATCTTTCGTTTCCTCAGCGAGAGAACAATGGGTGAGATTACGCCAAGCTGTTTTACACCGAGAGATCAAAGGAACCAGCTCAGTTGCTGTTGCCAATGTGGACAAAACAGCCCACATCATAACAGTGCTTCTGCCCTATCTTTATAAACACACTACTCAGTTAATGGTAGAGACATAGGACCACGGGACCTTACGAGGGTTTTGTGTTATGTTAATCCACTTATTTGTTGAAAATATGTTCTATTTTTCAATCCCCAAACCAAACACTAATCCACTGAGTTCCATGTGAAGTTGTCTCCTCATACGGAGTGTGGTTGTTGTCGTTTCTTTGTGTGTGTAAAGTAGGTTTTCTGTTCACCCGGAGTTGATATTGTCTGACCTGATCTAATCGGTAGAAGAGTTTCCTCTTAAGCCCTCCTCTGTGCTGCAGGTCCCCTGTTCTCCCTGAGAGGTTGTCTTTGTCTTTATTTCTCTATCTCCGCCATAGAGACACATCTCAGCCTGCCTGGGCCCTGTGTTCTCCAGAGGGCTATTTTACGTAACAGGTTTGAGGAGTTAGAGAGTTGACTTTGGTCGTCTCTGAGTTCAACTCAGGATAACCGGATAGCCAGGTACATTTCGATGGCAACGAATCCTTCAGAACTAACGTGCTCCGGGGTCATGCTTGCTCAGAGCTCGATTCCCTCCCTCTTGCAAAGATTGCGTCATCATCCCCTTCGTTTGAGGAAGAATGATTAAATATTTGATTAATGAAATGTTTTAATGTGTTAAAAAATAGTAATGTTAAAATATATCACCGTACACATTTTAGTAATGACCGGATGGTTTGAAGCTTCACGCACACTAAAACATTTGTATGACATCATATATTCATTTTATCGATAGGAGTGGGGGGGGGGGGGGGGGGGGGGTGCTTGTGCATTGATAAGCACACCAAAGACGGCATTAAAGAAAGACAGCGCTTCTAATAGCCTATTTCACACCATAGCCTGCTGAATTTGCAAGATAACTTTTCTTTCATTCTGATTTCAACACTAATTAAAATGTGTGTGTGTGTGTGTGTGTGTGTGTGTGTGTGTGTGTGTGTGTGTGTGTGTGTGTGTGTGTGTGTGTGTGTGTGTGTGTGTGTGTGTGTGTGTGTGTGTGTGTGTTTATCCTGGGCATGGGGCCCACGGCTGCGCTGGGGAGTGTGGCCCACTGTGCTCAACTTAGCTTTATCAGGCTGTTGAACAGGAAGAGATACCCTATCAGACACAGAGGGAACTAACAGACTGCTCGAACACAATGGTCCACCCAGGCTGGGGCTAGCCAACTACACTCTACTCCACCATTTACCATGAAGTTGAGAGGAGACTAGGGTGCGAGGACTGGAGTGCCGACGTCACATAAAATTACATTTTTCATGAAAAACTTCTGATTACAGCATCCAAACAATAACAATGTCCTGTGTATTTGCAGATTATTCTTTGGGTGCTGAAATCAGTCGTTTTTTATAAAAACGTCATTTTATGTGACGTCTGCGCTCCAGTCCTCCCACACTAGTCGCCTCGCTACTTCATGGTAAACGGTGCAGTAGAGTGTAGTCTGCTAGGGCTGGGCTGGCAGAGCATGTGCAGTTTAAACACAACTCTCTTCCATGTATTTCTGTATATTTTCACAGGGTTATTGGATGTTTCATGGCTGTGTACCCCCTGCCAGGATGGCACTATAGACTAACAGAGTGGTGACAACGAGAGTCTGTAGTATGTCATTGTCAGGTGGTGCCATCTACAACACTCCATCCGGTACTACTGAACTCGTTCTGTTTATACTGTTTATACAACAGACAATTACACCCAGTCTAGTTTCCAGCTAAGCCTAGATGGCACCATCCCAAAAAGCTGTCAAGTCCCCTTCTGTCAGCTGTCTAATCCTCTTCCTTTAATTCTCTCAGTCTCTCCTTTATACACTATGTCTTAGAAGGACAGTAGAAAAGTGGAGAACGCAATAACTGATCTCAGTTCTCATAGGTTGTGTGTGTGTGTGTGTGTGTGTGTGTGTGTGTGTGTGTGTGTGTGTGTGTCTGTCTGTCTGTCATGGGCTGCCCTACTGTACATACAGTGACAGATAAATATTTTAAGACAGATTGTTGTGAGAGATCCCTAGCCACAAAGGAAGTGTGAGAGCTATGTTCTGTTCTGGCATGCTATAGTTTTATACCAGCACGCATGTCCACTGGTTAACACACTGTGTGGATAGGCTGAGTTTAGCTCACATGACTGAGTTAAGCTCATAAACTTCTGTATATTTTACATTTTCGGACTCCCTCTTGTGTGATGACTCCCTATGCCGTTGGATGATCAATTCTGGATGGGAAATCGTAATTTGCTAAGCATATGAACTGACACACAGTCTGTACAATGTAGGATGCTCATGCTGCTGGAGAGAGAGGGGGGGGCTCTGATACCACGGCAGGGAGCTACCAGGGACAAATTGGAACTCGCTGACTGTTAACTTAATTTGACTCTCCATTCTAAAGGTTCTTAACTTTGTTTTCCCTCTCCCCTCCGGCTCTTCCTCCTGATCCTCCTCCTGCTCCTCCTCCTCCTGCCTCTCCTCCTGCCTCTCCTTCTCCTCCTGTTGCTCCTTCTCCTGCTCCTCCTCCTTCTCCTCCTGCTCCTCCTCCTGCCTCTCCTCCTCCTGCTCCTCCTTCTCCTGCTCCTCCTCCTCCTCCTGCTCCTCCTCCTCCTTCTCGTCCTGCTCCTCCTCCTTCTCCTCCTGCTGCTCCTTCTCCTGCTCCTCCTCCTCCTCCTCCTGTTCCTCCTCCTGCCTCTCCTCCTCCTTCTCCTGCTGCTCCTCCTCATTCTCCTCCTGCTGCTCCTTCTCCTGCTCCTCCTCCTTCTCCTTCTGCTCCTCCTCCTGTTCCTCCTCCTGCCTCTCCTCCTCCTTCTCCTCCTGCTCCTCCTCCTTCTCCTCCTGCTGCTCCTTCTCCTGCTCCTCCTCCTTCTCCTCCTTCTCCTCCTGCTCCTCCTCCTCCTGCTCCTCCTCCTACCTCTCCTCCTCCTGCTCCTCCTTCTCCTGTTCCTCCTCCTGCTCCTCCTCTTCCTCCTGCTCCTCCTGCTCCTCCTCCTCCTCTTGTTCCTCCTCCTGCCTCTCCTCCTCCTGCTCCTCCTCCTTCTCCTCCTGCTGCTCCTTCTCCTGCTCCTCCTCCTCCTGCTCCTACTCCTGTTCCTCCTCCTGCCTCTCCTCCTCCTTCTCCTCCTGCTCCTCCTCCTTCTGCTCCTTCTCCTGCTCCTCCTCCTTCTCCTCCTGCTCCTCCTCTTCCTGCTCCTCATCATCAAAGTTATCCTCTAAAAGCTCAGCTGCAGTGATAGCCTTTGACAATGCTGTAGAGTCTGCTTGCACGTGTAGAGTGATAGGTTAGATGTGAATCATAACAATCATATGTGTGCTTGCTTATTTTCACACGGGCACATCTATGTGCACCCTTGTCATATTAAGATATTTGGATGATTTATGAGTCATTTGTGTATTGAAACAGGGACATTTGATAGAGTATTTTTTTTCCACTGCTCAATTTGTTTTTGATTGCCTTGAATTTTTGACGTGAGACCTTTGCATATGCATTCCAAAGATGAACTTTCTCTTTTTGCCCTCTTCTCCCCCTTCACCAAACTCTCTGTTGCTGTCTCTTCCTCTGCCTCTTGCTGCCCTGCTGTAGGATTATAAGACAATGATGCTTCAAATCAAATCCATTGCTATTGGCCACATACACATATTTAACAGATGTTATTGTGGGTGTAGAGAAATGCTTGTGTTCCTAGCTCCAACAGTGCAGTAGTATCTAACAATTCACAACAATACACACAAATCTAAAGTAAAAGAATGGAATTAATACAGAAAATAAATATTAGGACGAGCAATGTTAGAGTGGCATTGACTAAACTACAGTAGAACACAGTATATACATTTTGAAATGAGTAAAACAGTGTGTAAACATTATTAAAGGGCTTTGCTTGACTCTCTGGTTTCGATGGGTTTGAGCGATGATAATGTTTCACGAATAAGATTGACCACTGTGGCCCTTGGGTGTGTGAGTGGTTGTTATGGTCAGAATGGGTGTGAGTGTGAATGGTCACTATGGTTCATAGAGAGGAGACTGGTCAGTGTGGTTGAGAGGGGTCCTTTAGGTCCTTAAGGGTGTGTATGCATGTTCAGATCAGGAACACTCCCCATGCTGTGGTATTCAACCTCTGGTCCAACAATAACAATAGGCAGAACAGAACCCACCCACAAACAGGATGGGAATACACACAATACAGTACTGACCCGCTGACCTGTTTCTCTCTCTCTCTCTCTATTTTTTGGCATGGGAAACATATCTTTGCATTGCCAAATCAAGTGAAATGAACCATCTCTACCAATCTCTTTCTCTTACTATATAGGCTTACCTTTGTGTCTTGCTCTTAACATACACAAAGCCCTCTGTCAATGAGGCGGCTCCTGTTCTAAAGCTCATGCCTGTCATTGGGAGATGGACCGGCCAACGATGAGGACAGCTGAAGAGGGGGATAACAGAGAGAGAGGGAGAAGATGGGTGAAAAAAGCCCTGAGAAAAGGAGTGTGAATTTTCCCCGGTGTTAGTGGCTGGGCTGTGGGGACACTGTATGGTTTTGTCTGCAGGCAGTGCTTAGCCAAACAGGATTAGAGGAGGAGAGGAGGCTCCAATAGCAGAACAAAGCAGCTCACAGAGAATGTGATCTGGGCCTGGCTGGTGCTGTAGGCCTCCCTCTGGTACTGCACCACCATCCAGAGAGACTGTAGTCAGCTCCAGAACTCCACACTACCATCTACTGTCCTCACAAACTCCCACTCATCCCCATGCCCCATTTCCCTCCCAAACCTTCCAGTGACCCTGGCATTACCACCACATTCCCCCAATCTTACTGCCTTGTTTCAATAGTCTCACTGCCTCCATATCCACGCGCCACAAATGACCAGGGATGTATCTATTCCCCCAGCCGCTGACTGGCTGGCTCTGCTCAATAAGATCCCACATAGAGCAGCACAGTGCAGACCTCAGCCAGTCAGTCAACCCCCACGTCACATTCCATACGGCTGCTCTCCTCATTGACCCGGTACTAATGAGGTCAAGATGGAAGGTAACTGGCTGGGCCATAGAAATAGAATGAATTGTAGTTCTGTGGCATGGTAACTCACTTCCTGGTTGAAACTCCAGTCCTGTCTCACTCAACACACACCTCACCTGTGTGACTGCCAACTGACAGGGTACAGCAAACACACACACACACACACACACACACACACACACACTGTATATTCTGAGAATAATCCTCTCTGACTTGTCTTTGTAATAGGTGTAATCAGGGATGAAATGAGCATGTCCTCAGTCTCTAGTCTGCTGACAGGGCTGACACGTCTATCTAATAGGAGGTGGGTGATGTTGCTAGGCAGCTGTTAGCCTGTTCCACACTGAATACAGTAGAGATCTGATCATCTGAGCCCATGGCATGGCAGACATGTGACTGTGAACTGGGGTCACTCCTCTGTATGGTCCTTACTATCACAACCTGCCAGAAAGAGGGTGTTCCTAATGTATTTTCCCCTTAGTGGAAAAGCCCAGAGGTCATATTCTGTACAGTCGATCCCTCTGTGGACAATATCAGAGCCGGACTATTCTATCTCCCTGGCAGAGGTCTACTCCCTCAAGATATATGACTGTTTGTCCATGTGTCATGACATTCTATCAACTTCCTGTCATGTGTTGCACATTTTCCATAGTCCTTTCGTGGGCGTGTGTGTCCTCTGTCCCCTAATCAAATCACTGTGATAGTACTGTAACTTACTTACTCCCCTGTATCCCTACATGCAGACATGAGCTCATCCCCTGGACGGCCTACCCCATAGATAGAGGAGCAATGTTTCCACATCCTCCACCCCCCATTCCTCCTCCACCCCCCATTCCTCCTCCACCCCCCATTCCTCCTCCACCCCCCATTCTTCCTCGGTATAATCTCTAAAACAACAGACCACTTTAGTGTAATGGGGTTATTAGAATCACATTTGAAATGACATTTTGACACGAGTACAAAGAGACTATAGTTGAGACAGAGGGAGGAGGTTTGCTCTCTGATGTAGAAACCTCACTGCAAATGATGGGTTTCTGTAAAGGGAGAGCGCTTTAGATTGTTTCTCATAATCTATGAGGGTGGGAAGTTAGAAGATAATGACAGTGTCGGTGTGGGTTCCTGTGTGTCTGTGTGTGTGGTCCTGTCTGTCGGTTTTACTTGTCACACTCTAGGAAGGAGGAGCAGCTGTGAAAGTTTCACATCCTTTCAGGGCTCATAACTCACACCTGGACGTCCAATCACAGCCCTGACCTGCCAGGCTGCCAACAGATGCTGTCATATCACAGCTCTGTCCTGTGTGACTGTCGCCAGAAACCAGCCAAACAGAGGCCTGGATTAGAGGTCACCAGGGATCGAATAAGTAATCTGGTCCTTAGGTCACCACAGGGGTCAGTGTTGGGTTGTTTCATCACTAGGGGTCAGCATGTCTGGCCGTGTGTTTGTCCATGGCCGTGAGAGAGACTACGTCTCTACAGACAGTGTTTAATGTATGTATTTATTTGTGTTTCCCGATCAGTAGATTCTGTCGTTTTTTTCTGTGCTGTGCTCCGATGTGAAAGCTGTGTTGGTATTTCCTGTTTTCGCTGTGGAGCGACGCCCTTTGAACTCTCCAACAGGCGCTCCCCCAGGACAACCCCACACTTTACACTCTGGGCCCCATCCCTCAGGGAAACAACAACACATTCACTCGTGGATGTTTGTTTTTAATCAATATCCCATAAGGTATTTAGATTTTCTTTTCAAAATATTTGTCTCTGACTGCCATAAAGTGTTACAGTCCGTTTCCTGTCCACATGTTAGCACCCCACACAACAGGCAGGCACTGAAATCACACAACCTGAATAACTGGCACAGCATCGTGGTGCTAACTAGTGACATCAAGGCCTCCACAGTGTCAATGTGAGAGAAACAGAAGAGAGAGAGATGTATACCCAATGTATGACCATATTAGAGAGACATATTTCCCTCAGATGACACAGATCCACAAAGAATTCGAAAACAAATCCAATTTTGATAAACTCCCATATCTACTGGGTGAAATTCCACAGTGTGCCATCACAGCAGCAAGATATGTGACCTGTTGCCTCAAGAAAAGGGCAACCAGTGAAGAACAAACACCATTGTAAATACATCCCATATTTATGCTTATTTATTTTCCCTTGTGTACTTTAACCATTTGTACAGTGTTACAACACTGTATATATATATATATATATATATATATATATATATATATATATAATATGACATTTGTAATGTCTTTATTGTTTTGAAACATCTGTATGTGTAATGTTTACTGTTAATTTTTATTGTTTATTTCACTTTTGTATATTATCTACCTCACTTGCTTTGGCAATGTTAACACATGTTTCCCATGCCAATAAAGCCCCTTGAATTGAATTGAATTGAGAGAGAGGAGAGGTGTTGTTCTGATAGCTTTATGACTTGTTCTCCCTGAGCATAACATCTTGACACATCACACCATTGTGTGAGACCTTTTATCTGGTTCTTTGTAGCACAGAGAGTGTCTCTTCGCGAGAGACGGTTGCTATCTGTTGTGCCGGGGTCATAACCGGACAAATGTTTTTCTGCTGGGACTTTTAGGAGAACTACTGTGATTTCCCCATCTGATAACCCCACAGAGTAGAGGCAGCCCAAAAAGCGAGGGAAGGATAGTGGTTGGGTGGGGGGGGGTCAGGGCTGTTTTGGTTCTGCCAGTCACCATGTTTCAGTTGTCCATGGGCCCCTGACACTGTATTTCCTTTGCTGGCTGAAAAGATTGTTGACATTTGGAACAGCAAGATAGGAGCCACAATGTGTGGGAAAAAACACGAGAGAGAGAGTGAGAGACATTTGTAATGTCTTTATTCTTTTGAAACTTCTGTGAGTGTAATGTTCTAGAGAAAAGGTGTGGAGATTGATTGAAGGTTTTCTGTTCTGGCAAGTCCATCAATCTTTGTGAGAAGGAGAGAGGAGACATGAGGAGAGAAATAAACAGGTGAGAGGTGGAGAGAGACAGAAACAGAGAGGGTACTAGCCTGCGTTGGAGAGAGGGTATTGTAGTGGTGAGAGTATGATCCTTGAGAGGGCAGTGAGTAGTGGAGTACTGTGAGAGGAGAGTAGAGGAGAGTAGAAGAGTGGAGAGGAGAGGAGAGGAGAGGAGAGGAGAGGAGAGGAAGCTCAGTGTGGGGAGCAGGCCTCGGGGAGGGGGGGGGCTATTGTTTCACATGCTGAGAGTCTATCAGAGAGGAGAGCGAGGCTGAGTTGGAACAGACTGTAATACAGGGGAAGGGCCAGGCTACAGCACCGGCCCCCGCCTTTCTTTCCTCCGTCTTTCCCTCGGTCTCTCGCTCTCCTTTTTTTTACTCGCCTCCCAGCAACTCCACAATAAACGTAGACGCTGGTGGCAGTCTACAATTAAGAGTAGCTGTAAAGAGCTCTGGAGCCTTGACGCCTTCGTGTTTTCACTGCAGACACACACAGCGGGACCTGGGTTAGGTTGAAGACGCTGGCTGAATTAGAACACCATCCTCTCTCTGGGACACGCTGGCAGAGGTCGGCTCTTGTTTGTTTTGTTTTCGTCAAGGAGGGGGTGTAGCAGGGTTCACACGGGTACTGAAGGGACACCCTGCTGTTACAGCGGTGTCCCGTGCCAACACAGAGGCACGAGGTGGGGGGGGGGGTGAAGTTACCTTCTGATCTGTTGCGCGGGACGAAGACCACCTTCCACCTCTCATTGTAGGTCTTTACTCAGGTAATGCTGCGTGTACATCCCTTGACCTAAAGAAGATGTCCTTATGGACTGAATGTTAGACACGGCAGACTCAGACTGTACAGAGCTGTTGTGTTGTGCTTATGGACTGAATGTTAGACACGGCAGACTCAGACTGTACAGAGCTGTTGTGTTGTCCTTATGGACTGACTGTTAGACACGGCAGACTCAGACTGTACAGAGCTGTTGTGTTGTCCTTATGGACTGAATGTTAGACACGGCAGACTCAGACTGTACAGAGCTGTTGTGTTGTCCTTATGGACTGACTGTTAGACACGGCAGACTCAGACTGTACAGAGCTGTTGTGTTGTCCTTATGGACTGAATGTTAGACACGGCAGACTCAGACTGTACAGAGCTGTTGTGTTGTCCTTATGGACTGACTGTTAGACACGGCAGACTCAGACTGTACAGAGCTGTTGTGTTGTGCTTATGGACTGAATGTTAGACACGGCAGACTCAGACTGTACAGAGCTGTTGTGTTGTCCTTATGGACTGACTGTTAGACACGGCAGACTCAGACTGTACAGAGCTGTTGTGTTGTCCTTATGGACTGACTGTTAGACACGGCAGACTCAGACTGTACAGAGCTGTTGTGTTGTGCATGTTTTTGGTTTATTAAGTCTTATTTTAGCCTTACTCAGGAGAGGCTGTTTTGAGTCAGATGGATTTGTTCTAGAAGTGACAGCGTGTGTACTGATGGCGGGAACAGCGATTAGAAAGGTTTTCGTCGGGGGTGGCTTGCTCCACTGTGCCTTCGCCTCTGTGGGATGTGCTCGGGTGGGTTTCCTGGCTGAGAGAGGTGTGGGGGGACTTTGAGTGTGGTTATGCTGTTTTTACAGTAAACATTAAGCTGTCATCTGAGCAGGCTGTTGGAAGAAAGGGTACGTTGTGTGAGAGGAGGTGAGAGTAGAGTGCTGGTTAGATTAGCTCGTTGGCACTGAGAGATTATCCGGTTGCTTGTGGAGTGTGCAGGGCTGTAAGCAGGACCTGTGGTCTGCAGGCTGAGTGGGCTGCACCGCTAATGAGCCAGAACACCCAGGGCATTGATGCAGGATTAGGCACTGAAATTCCACTGCCCTCTGAGGGAACAGGGGAGGTAACGCAGCCATGAGTGTGGTTGAGGTGGTGTGTGTGTGTGTGTGTTTGTGCGTGTGTGCGTGCATGAGTGTGTGTGTGTTGAGTGGTGGGCGGGGGGGTGTAAATGGGCATGTAGTTTTGACGGCTTGATTTGGCAGACGGTACTGTTGGAATAAAGTGGTTGAATTCCTGTTTTCCCCAGTGTAGAGACCTTTCCTGTTGTGTTTCTACTACAAACACGGCTGTGGTATTCTGGAAAACTAGTATGTGGGGGCGTGTGGGTATTACTGTTTTGATAAGCTGAGTAAAGGTTTTGTTGAGAAAGGTTTTCATTGTTTCATTGTGACACTTTCTTGAGTCAGATTTAGGTTCCATGCCCTGATTATGTACTCACAATATGGCCATGTTGTTGGAAACTAAACCAGCACTGTCTCACATCCTCTGTCGCACTGCGTCAGACCAAACCTGATCAGATCTCATATCTGTCTCACAGCTACCTGCATCTCATACTCTCTCTTAGTTTCACAATATGAGACAAATACTGTTGAGAAGATATTGCCCCTGGCCCTACTGTAGGTTTGTCCGTCACACAGACCTTAGTTGCCATTACTGTAACACCTAGAGACCTCTCTCTATCCGAGCTGTGGAAGGTCAGAGGGTTTAAAGCCTCTGACTGAACAGAGGAATGTGCAGAACGGATTCCTGCCGGTTCTGGCATCCCAGTCACGGATACTTTCTTCTCAGTTAAATATGAGAAAATTGGCTTTGAACAGTCACCTATTTACCCACCAAGCAGGTCTAGTCTAACTTATTGTTTATAGTGTGCATGGGGGTGTATTTAAGCATTAAGGCCTGAGGGGGTGTGGTATATGGCCAACGCAACGCGGAGTGCCTGGATACAGCCCTTAGCCGTGGTATATTGGTCATATACCACAAACCCCCGAGGTGCCTTATTGCTATTATAAACTGGTTACCAACGTAATTAGAGCAGTAAAAATGTATATTTTGTCATACCTGTGGTATTCCACGGCTTTCAGCATTCAGGGCTCGAACCACCCAGTTTATAATACATTTTTGATCCCGATTTTTGGTGTCTTTGAATGTGTTTATTGTGTAAATATTAGTTTTTTTATTCACCCCAAAATCTTCCTCTCTTCTGTTCCAGGGACACAGGTCAAAGATGGCAGCCTGCTCCAGGGTCGAAGGCAGCCATGTTAGTGAAGGTGAACAGCATTGGCAGGAACCAGTCCGTGGTGCCCGCTAGCACCCTGCACCTCCTCCACCACAACAACCTCAGCCCTGGAAACCCTGCTGTGTACCAGGTCCACTCCGACAGACCCAGCCCTGCAGGCAAGATGGCTGCCCCCGTGGACCCCAAGCAAGCTTTCCACCTGAAGAAGGGAGACAATGGTAACTTCTGCCTGGTGATGCCCTCCACTGGCAGCAAGGTCCACCAGACCCCCCAGAGGTCTCAGGCTGGCACCCCCAGGCCCTCCTCGCCCCAGTACGGTGCCACTCCACCCATCTATGATGAACCCCCCATGGATCCACCTATCTATGATGAACCCCCCATGGAGGTGGAGGGGGCCCACCTCCTGAACAGGCCCTCCACCAGCCTACAGAGGGTCCGCCAGCCCCAATCCCACCCCCAGAACCAACCCCAGCAGCAGCCCAAGCTTCTCCAATACCCAGCCTCTCACCTGAGCTCCAAACACAAGAGAAACCCCTCCGCCACAGATTACAGCCCCGCTGGACGGGAGTGCATCAAACACATGGTCAACGTGGACCCTGCCACCTGCAAACAGAGCCCCTTATCCCAGCCTGTCCAGACAGAGCAGGGCCCTGCCCCAGAGCCTGCCCTGCCCCCCTCTCCATCCCCCTCCCCAGCCCCAGGTGTGACCCAGCCCAGGCCCAAGGAGGTGAGTCTAGAGAAGAAGCAGTCGTGGCGTCTCCTGGAGGCCAGCGCGAGGAAGAACATGGAGGCCCGACACAGCCGACAGAACAGCCTGGCCTCCCAAGAGTACCCGGCACCGGCGGCCGTTACCTACCAGGACTCAGGCTACTCTACGGGGCCCTCGCCCAGCCTGAGGAGGAAGAACCGCAGGAGAGCCCTGGGCGGAGGGGCTGGGGGTGCAGGGCAGGGCCGGCCAGGCTCGGTGGGCAGCACTGGGGAGCTCAGTGCCCTGAATGAGAAGCTGATGGCAGAGATGCGAGCGGTGGTGAGTCGCTCAAACACCCTGCGTGGCAGCAAGGCCAGCCTGGACACAGAGATGTCTGAGGGGTCTGTACCACGGGCCCGTTCCCCCTTGAACTCCCTAAAGAAGCACGGGGGCCACAGCGCCTCTCGGGAGGACATCAGTGCCAGTAACCGCTCTCTGTATCGGGCCGGGAGCGGGAGTAACCACGGCGACGTACCCCTCTCGCCCCTGGCGTCAGACGGCATGGTGCGTCAGAAACGGACCTATGAGAAGGTGGACACTCTGGAGAAAAGCATCACCAGCCAGAACAGCCTGTCCTCCCCAGAGCCCCCCATGTCCCCCTCCCAGGTACGGTACAGCCCTCCTCTCAACACGGTGTACTGAAGGTGTTCGTGACTGTTGTACTTGTCTTATCTGTGTCTTAGCATTCAGACCTCTTTGTGTTTACACAGTAGAAGACAGAAGGGGCCTGTTCCTCTGGCGTGTGTGTAGCTGAGTGGGGATATGTTGACATGTTAGTGTATGTGCCTGGCGCCTGCTGAGTTCCAGGGCCTCTCCAGCCTGCTGTGTTGTGTATAGAACAGTGTGGTGACATATGTAAGGGCAGTCTGTGTGAGGCTGAAAGGGCAGTCTGTGTGAGGCTGAAAGGGCAGTCTGTGTGAGGCTGAAAGGGCAGTCTGTGTGAGGCTGAAAGGGCAGTCTGTGTGAGGCTGAAAGGGCAGTCTGTGTGAGGCTGAAAGGGTGGGTCTGCTCTGTGCTCTCTCTGTCTCATGTGACGGGGCGTGGCCTGATTAGCCTCGTTAGCTGCGTTACTGCAGGTCAGGTGGAATGTCTGCCCTCTATCGCTCTTTATTACTGCAGATAGATTGTGGCTTCCATCAATGTAATTGTCTACATCATGTCTAATCCCCCATATATTTTTTTGTAAATACTTACTGTATTTAAATATATTTTAATATTTTCCACTAACTCTACCACCCCTCCCCTAATTGGAGTAAACTAATGGACAACAACACTTAGGCTTCTGTTTCCAGTTTATACATACTACAGTTGAAGTCAGAAGTTTACATACACCTTAGCCAAATACATTTAAACTCAGTTTTTCACAATTCCTGACATTTAATCATAGTAAAAATTCCCTGTTTTAGGTCAGTTAGGATCACCACTTTATTTTAAGAATGTGAAATGTCAGAATAATATTATTATTATTTATTTCAGCTTTATTTCTTTCATCACATTCCCAGTGGGTCAGAAGTTTACATACACTCAATTAGTATTTGGTAGCATTGACTTTAAACTGTTTAACTTGGGTTGTTACGTCCATTGTCGGAATGAGACCAACAGAGTGGAAAGTGTACATCTTACTTTATTTTAGATGAACACCAAAAACAACAAAAGATAAACGACCGTATCGTTCTGCAGGCTATACAGTAACTGAACAAAAACAAGATCCCACAAACTCAGGTGGAAAACAGGCTGCCTAAGTATGATCCCCAATCAGAGACAACGATAGACAGCTGCTTCTGATTGGGAACCATATCCGGCCAGCAAAGAAATAGAAAATTGGAATGCCCACCCAAATCACACCCTGACCTAACCAAATAGAGAAATTAACAGGCTCTCTAAGGTCAGGGCGTGACATGGGTCAAATGTTTCAGGTAGCCTTCCACAATCTTCCCAAAATAAGTTGGGTGAATTTTGGCACATTCCTCCTGACAGTGCTGGTGTAATTGAGTCAGGTTTGTAGGCCTCCCTGCTCGCACACACTTTTTCAGTTCTGTCTGAGGTCAGGTCTTTGTGATGGCCACTCCAATACCTTGACTTTGCTGTCCTTAAGCCATTTTGCCACAACTTTGGAAGTATGCTTGGGGTCATTGTCCATTTGGAAGACCCCATTTTCCCAGCAGTGCTATTTGTAGAGTTATCTCAAGGTAAATGTTGCAATTGTCATCCATTCCTGAACCTGCAACCAAAAAGAAGCTACCAAACAAATGATCTAATGATTCTGTCTCTTTGCAGCAAAATCTGCAGAGCTGGGATGGTACTATCCTCCATATTTATAACATTCCATTGGTGGCAAAAATGTTGTATAATAATCTTAATTGAAAAATGTTGAGGTTTAAATCCAGCGTTGTTTTATGTATCAGTTCATAAACCATGTGCCATGGAATTGGTACATCGAAAATCTCTTTCCAACTATTTTGCAATCTATTTGGCACAGCTGTCCATTTTTTTTGTCCTTAAATGAAACTGATATCCTGTTTTTCTCACCCCATTCTTGAACATTGGGTGAGACGTTCTTACTAATCTGCTACAGAACCCGTTTGGATTTAAGTATGACTTTTGTATGACTGACGCCTTTAGTGGGAGGTCTAATGCTTCAATATTTAATCATTTCTGCCCTCTGAATTCATATTCATTATTTAAATAGGCCCGCTTGAAGTTCCAATTAAAGTTGACAATTTTTTTGCTTATATCATTTAGAATACAGGTCACTAGGTGTAGGGAGACCATAACAAAATAGGTAAACTGGGATGTGACTAAAGAGTTAATCAGGGTAAACTGGGACATGACTAAAGAGTTAATCAGGGTAAACTGGAACATGACTAAAGAGTTAATCAGGGTAAACTGGGACATGACTAAAGAGTTAATCAGGGTAAACTGGGACATGACTAAAGAGTTAATCAGGGTAAACTGAGACATGACTAAAGAGTTAATCAAGTGATTTTTCCACAAATAGAAAGCTGTAACTTTCTATTAAAATGTATTGTAGTGAGATAATTTCTCTCTTTTGGGATATGAATACCGAATATTTCCACTTCATGGTCAGACCATTTTATTAGTAAACTACATGGTACATGATAGATAGATAGATAGATAGATAGATAGATATATAGATAAACTATCTCTCTCTCTCTCTCTCTCTCGCCCCATCTCTCTCTCTCTCTCTCTCTCTCTCTCTCTCTCTATCTATCTTGCTCTCTCTCTCTCTATCTATCTTGCTCTCTCTCTCTATCTTGCTCTCTCTTTATCTATCTCACTCTCTCTATTTCTCTCTCTCTCTCTCTCTCTCTCATCTCTCTCTCTCCCCATCTCTCTCTCTCTCCCCCCATCTCTCTCTCTCTCTCTCTCTCTCTCTCTCTCTCTCTCTCTCTCCCCATCTCTCTCTCCCCCTCTCTCTCTCTCTACCTCCATCTCTTTCTCTCCCAATCTCCCTATCTCTCTCTCTCTCCCTCCATCTTTCTCTCTCCCAATCTCCCTATCTATCTCTCTCTCCCTCCATCTCTCTCTCTCCCAATCTCCCTATCTCTCTCCCCATCTCTCTCTCTCCCTATCTATCTCTCTCTCCCTCCATCTCTCTCTCTCCCAATCTCCCTATCTCTCTCTCTCTCCCCATCTCTCTCTCTCCCTATCTATCTCTCTCTCCCTCCATCTCTCTCTCTCCCATCTCCCTCTCTCTCTCTAACAAAATAAAGCTCTCCCCTTTGTCCTTGTCAGCGTTATATGCAGTTCTATGAAACAACACTTGTTCCATTTTCTTCCCATGTTGTGTTGGAGATGTGGCAGTGTGTAGGCGATTCTGAGGGAAGGCGTTGTGAGGCAGCAGTCATCTCTGTGTCTCCCTGTCGTCTTCTCTCTGGGATTCACCTCCCTCTTGCCTCAACCTTCAGGAGAAAATAATGGCCACTGTCGACATCCTGTCGCCCTAGGAACAATGCAGAAGAAAGCTGCTCGCTCTCAGTTTCCTGTTGCCAAAGTCTGTGTTCCATTCCAGGAAAAGGGCTTTGCATCGGAGCTCCTCAACTCACATTGTGGTTGTTTTTAATCACGTTGTATCTGTCTTTTCCTGTGAAGAAATTACTTCACGTTGATGGGGGATAGTAAATCAAAGAGAATTCTGACAATGACAAGTGAAGACGTTTAGCTGGTCCTCAGAACAAAAAAAGTTTATTTTAGGCTTAGGGGTTAGCTTTAGGGTTAGAATTCAGGTTAGGGGTTAGCTTTAGGGTTAGAATTCAGGTTAGGGGTTAGCTTTAGGGTTAGAATTCAGGTTAGGGGTTAGCTTTAGGGTTAGAATTCAGGTTAGGGGTTAGCTTTAGGGTTAGAATTCAGGTTAGGGGTTAGCTTTAGGGTTAGAATTCAGGTTAGGGGTTAGCTTTAGGGTTAGAATTCAGGTTAGGGGTTAGCTTTAGGGTTAGAATTCAGGTTAGGGGTTAGGTTTAGGGTTAGAATTCGGGTTAGGGGTTAGGTTTAGGGTTAGATTTCGGGTTAGGGGTTAAGTTTAGGGTTAGAATTCAGGTTAGGGGTTAGCTTTAGGGTTAGAATTCAGGTTAGGGGGTTAGCTTTAGAGTTAGAATTCGGGTTAGGGGTTAGGTTTAGGGTTAGAATTCGGGTTAGGGGTTAGGTTTAGGGTTAGATTTCGGGTTAGGGGTTAGGTTTAGAAGTTAGGGTTAGGGAAAATAGGATTTTCACAAGTACAGTAATGTGTGTGTGTGTGTGTGTGTGTGCGTGTGCATGCGCATGTGTGTGTGTGCAGGTCAGCTGTTGGTTCACCTGCACCAGCCCGCAATTACTAATAACCCATCCACATGCGACGACTATATGTGATGAAGTGAACATCTGAGGCCCATAGCTGACCCTATAACACTCTAATATAGAACATGCGTTTTAGACTACAGTTGGAGACAGTTGACATTTTTTGGGACGAGGGTGGAGGATTTTTCTGCCAGATTTAGATATGTTTCTGCTTGTAATTCCCTACATTTTGGTAGGCTATTTGTTAGTCAACTTGTCTATACTTATGCAGCTTCTCTTTTGTCATTATATGATGCCCTAGAAGACTGAATAAACCCTTGCTGAACAGAATAATGTCATAAATCGATAGAATGATGATGACATTGGTGAAGTTCTCTGTCATCGCTGCTTCTTCCGCGGAGCAAAGACGTTTAGGGAGTAAAATACAATAACTCAACCCCCCCAAAAAATATATATATCTATAGATTTTCTGTGAAAAATGTCCAAATGACATCAGTTTGATGGGTGTAAGGAAATAAAAAGAAGTGAAAACGACCATCATGTTTCTGAGAAGATTTCAGTTTGGCTTAGATGCATATTTTATGTGGTTGAAATACTATCAGTGTCATGTGTCCGTGTGCAGAGATGAGGACGGAGTCAGGTTACAGGACACAGAACTGAGTAAAATAACGCACTTTAACTCGAAAAAGAAACAACCATAAATTCCACGCAGGGAAAACACACCATAACACAAGCAGTCTAAGACTCAACAAGGAACAAACACGCACAAAACATATTGGGAACCAGAGGGTTAATTAGGGGAAATAATATTAACGTAATGGGAACCAGGTGTGTAAAATCAAGACAAAACAAAATAGAAAAAGAAACGTAGGTCGGTGGCGGCTAGAAAGCCGGTGACGACGACCGCCGAACGCCGCCCGAGCACGGAGAGGCACCAACTTCGGCGGTGGTGCCTCTCCTCTCCGTCGTTAGACATATAATTTTACAGCAAGAAATGCTTGATTCAGCAAGAGGTAACTTGAAGGCTATGTAAGATGGCTATAGACCTACAGTTTCTATATAACTCATCTGAACAGCAGACTACAGTTCCCTTGACGTGCCATAGGCCTATTTGAAGTCCCCATCGCCTCACAATCATCACACAATCATCACACAATCATCACACATACTGCTTTCATCCTATTCTACCACTTCACCACATCTTACCCAAACATTACAGTTCTGGCCCTCCCTTCTCTTTATTTTCAACTCTCCATTTCGCAGCTTTTCTCTTATTGAATTAAACTCTGACATTGTCCTTTTTACGCTACTGCTACTCTCTGTTCATCATATATGCATAGTCACTTTAACCATATCTAGTATCTACATGTACATACTACCTCAATAAGCCTGACTAACAGGTGTCTGTATATAGCCTCGCTACTCTTATTTTCAAATGTATTTTTACTGTTGTTTTATTTCTTTACTTACCTGTAAGTAAGCATTTCACTGTAAGGTGAAATGTTGTATTCGGCGCATGTGACAAATAAACTTTGATTTGATTTGATGTTAACGATTCTGTACGTTTCCATAAGCATGTGGAGATTGGCGTGTAGGCTATTTGGCGTAGAGTTAGGCCTTAAAGCTTAGGCTTGTGCACTAATGCCAGATAGCCTAAATACCTGAATGTAACCTATAGATAGAAATTGCACAAGAATGATACATTTATAATTTTTTTATACATTTATGGATTTTTGTTAAGGTATTGTTTTCTCTTTATTCAACACGCCCGACACCTACCCGCCCTTCATCCACACGATATTTAATGACCCTAATCCTGCCCTGCGGATATGACCGCAGGGGACTGTGGGTTATGAGCCAACCCACGCTTCGCAGTGTGCGTGTGTGTTTTGATTTGGGTTAGCCTAGTTCCTCAGTGTGCCTGGATACATAGGCAGAGAGATGTTTTTGTCAAAGGCTTTATCAACTCAAACCACATCCACCCCCATAACTTGTAGGCCCGCTCTTCTGCAGTGACTCTGAACAGCACAGCCTGTCTGTACAAACTAAAAAGAGAGCAAGGACTCACCCAGGCTGATTACACATTTGCGGCAGACAGGAAAAATAAAGGAGCTTTGATGGGGGTGGCTGAGCGCTCCGCTCCCCCACGCAAAGTGCCATCCATAAGGTGGCTTCGTCACCTCCACCAAGGGAACACTGCATGCCTGGAGAAGCTCTCCTGAAGAGGGAACGAGAGGAGAAGACAGAGAGAGTGACAGAGAGGCAGAGGAAAAGAGAGATACAGAGGTAGAGATTATTTTCTGCTCTCAGCATCTCTCAGGTGAGTCAGTGATAGACTTGCAGGGTCTCATGCCAGTGGAGTGCTTCAGAGGAGCAGGATCATGTTTGGCTGGGTCAGTGAGTCAGAGAGATGACGAGTGAGATGAGAAACAGTATGGGGACAGAAACACCGAACAGTGGGATCGTTACTGAACACGGCAGAAACTAGGTCACCCTGCAGAGTGGAAAGTGGTGAGTACCAAACAACGTACCCTGCCTGCATCCAACAGACTAGACCGGAGGACCATCACTGGTGTAAAATGTGTGTGTGTGTGTGTATGGCGAGATTGTATCATGCAGTTCAATGAAAAGAATGGCCACCAACCACCCAGGTAGAAGGAAGAGATGGGAAGAGTCTGTATACTCGATACGTTAAGATAGAGGAGATGACACAGAGAGTGGGAAAAAAAACACTGTTCTTCCATGTCTCAACAGATCTTATCCTGGCTGCAGTGTGTGTTGTGTTGCGCTGGGCTTGGGGACTGTGTATCTTTGCTTCAGAGCATTAATCAGAGCAGTACTGTTACTGTAGGCGGTGGGATGGAGGTTAACTGCCTCTGTCAGCAGTGTGTTGTTGGTGACTCATTCAAGCTGAGTATTTGAGACTTATTTTCCCACACTAGCGCTTAGCGGGGGTCATGCTAGCTCCAACCCCATTCATCCATCCGCGATCCCAGCTGGGTCACATCACTCGACAACTGGTGCATACTCTAAACTCTGCTCTGTTCAATAAAACGCACCCTTACTCAATTTTTCATTTCATTTTTTTTAACTCGATCTGGACGACCTTATTAGAATTGTTGGTTTCATTCCAGGACTATTTTTATTGCATAAAGGGGAAAAAGTTTCTGGCAGCAGAAATTAAGCCAATCCCTCGTTTTCGAGGGGAAGCGTTTATTTTTTTCTCAGACAATAAGCATTGGGGAGAAGGTCCAGGCAGTCCCACTCTCCACCAGGCTGGTTACTGGCTGGGAGGAACAGAGTAATTTGTGTGGATACAGCCCAGCCCAGCAACCACTACAAAGGCACCAGAGTCCTAGATTTATGGCTCATTGCTCTGGTTCACTGGGGATAATATCATGCCTAGAAATGGGATCACTTACATTCATGATTTACAATACTGTAGGCACTTCTAAGTTGTAGACTCGTCTTGTACACTTTTACTGCGTATGTATACTTATGTCTTGGTATAGTAAGTCTACAGCGAGGGGTTAAGTTACTGACTGTCAAAACTGAAAGTGATGGCCATCTTGAATCCTCCGATCTGAAAGGATTCTTGTCTTATGGGTGTGTGCATGTACAAAGTGCTCCGATGGGCTCCTATATGAAACTCCTACGTTATGCAGATGAACACACACTCATATAGAAGTAACAAACGCGTGTTTCACGGTTCATTGTCAGGTGTGTGGGAGAGTAACTTGGCAGAGGCAGCCTGTGCTGTACAGGGAGACTGGGAGCTGAGTGCTGTGTGCATGTCGGTTGCATTGGCTTTACTGAAATGTGGTTCAAGCCCACAGAAGCCATATCATTCACTGTAGTACAT
The DNA here is from genome assembly GCF_045791955.1 of Oncorhynchus clarkii lewisi. NCBI lineage: Eukaryota > Metazoa > Chordata > Actinopteri > Salmoniformes > Salmonidae > Oncorhynchus > Oncorhynchus clarkii. The sequence goes on from NC_092155.1 coordinate 51,436,327, forward strand.
GGAGCCTGACTTAACCCCCATGGAAATTACTCTCCCGAAGGCCTCCAGCAAGAATGCCGGTCGGGAATGGAAGTACGAAGAGGGTCCTAAATAACCCGACATCAGTAATTAGAAGTATTGGTCTGTAATAGTGGTTATTTTGTACAAACACTAATGTAAAAACTAACACAGTTAACCAGGATTTATTTGAACACAATTTGTGGGAAATGTGGCGTTAAGACTGGGCGTCCTAATTTCTGGAGCTTTGGGAACCTGTCCAAACAAGTTAGGCCAAACTCTCTCTTGTCTGTGTAACTTGTGAGTGTTTTCCACTGTCCCTGGCTAGCTGTGCCTGGTTTGAAGGTGCCCCTGCTTGCCCTGACCCTAAATGTGCCTGAGGAGCAGTGTCTTACCCTGCTGTCTGCAACCTAGTCTGGGAGAGGACACTGTGATGGCCAGGACACTGCTGAGCCCCGTCACACCACACAGGACACCACACACACACACACACACACTGACCAGGAAGACTAGACACTGAGAGCCATCTGGAACAAACAGAGGCAGAGGAAATTAGAGTGAGAGGTAGTGGACTAAATGAGGAAGATGAATTACATGAGAGATGGAAAGAGAGAGGAAGAAGGGATTGATGGATCTCAAAGCACTATGAATACCTGTGACAGGCAGCAGATGCAGCCGTTTGAGTGAAAGGGAATGGATTGTTGGGAAATAAAGAGGGGGAGGAGAGAGAGAGAGAGAGAGAGGTTAAGGCCAATGTTGCGTGGCCAAAGCCAGAAAGTCTTAATCTTGTGTCCCCTCCGAGGACTGATGGTTTGGCACCCAGTAATTCCCTCAGGCCTCCCTCGCGCTTAATTACCCAGCTAACAAGCCTTGCACAACCCCCTTTTTTTATCTTCATCTGAGCCTGTTTAACCAGCCACTTTGATATGGTTACATCATTTGTGACTGGTACCTCCATGGCCGTGTTTTATACTGTGCGATGAATACAAATGATGTGGGTTTGAAGAAAGGCTTTGTTGGCGTTAGCGGGTCGTAGAGGAGCTCCAGACCTGCTGAGGGGGTTAGGGTTGGCAAGCTTTGGACCTGGGCTATGGAAAACTACACCAGTTATACTGCTGACCGACAGCCCACATGGTTCATATCACCATTCTGTATAGTTTACTGCACCGCTGAAAACATTCTCATGCTGCTTTTGTTTTTAATACGACCACATTATGAAGGCCGTACTACATGGGGACGTATGTCTGTTAGGGCCGGTCTGTAAAATGGGGGTAACCATCCCTAGACCCTACCCACACAGCTCTGCCAGAACGTTAATGAAACCCCTGGTATCTGTTTAACAGATCTGCCCGACTTCTGCTATAGTGTGGTATTACATTGTAAATATGACATCATAGGAAGAATGTGAATGTAAAGCCCATATGTCAAGGTTATTGTTGGTTATTACAGTTTGTTCTTCTTTGGGCCGTGTAATTGAGTCTGACGAAGACTTTGGTGACACATTAGTGTTGGTTCAGAGGAAGACTCCGTATTGTTATGATTGGGTTTGAATGAACTGGATGTTCCAGAGTGGGAGAACCATGGTAGCCATCGGGGATTTGACATGATTCATTGCATAAAGTGGACAAATTGATATCATATTATTAGATTGGTGAAAGTAGTTTAATAAAGGCCCAGTGGCAGTGGGAGTGTTTTGACTTGAGGGAAGGGAAGCAGACACGAGAAGGATACAGTGAGTGGGGGATGGATGTTATGTTACCGTATGTGTTTTGATGCGATTTTCATATTGGGTCACCTATTTCTGGAGTGGGATCTGTGTGAGTGATTCCAGGTTCTACTCTGAGGGGGAATGAGTAAACGGATCCTACAGTACGCACGCACGCACACACACACACACACACACACACACACACACACACACACACACACACACACACACACACACACACACACACACCATAATGCACATGCTCTACAAACCTTTGCAGCATCAGACACATACCATCAACAAACAGTAATTCACATAGGATTCCAGCTGTAGCGTTTGTCTATGCCTTGAATCTTCCTCTCCTTCCCTCTCTCCCTCTGTTTTCTTCTCCAGGCAGGAACACTGGAATCCAAGGCCCAGTCCGAGTCCTCATCACACGGGGGAGGTAATGGTCACGGGGGCACCCGGGGTTCCCCCCATAGAGTTATCGTGACTGGAGACAGAGGAGAATGTGGGGGAGGTGGAAAAGGAGGTATGGGTTACCAGTACCCTTACACCACCCTCTGCAAACCTCCTCCAGACGCCAACATGGTGGATTGGGCCAGTAAGAACCTGAACCAACACACTCAGGGCCTGTTCCGCCGCCGCGTCTCCATCTCCAACATGCTCTCCTGGAACAGGGGCTCCATTAAGAAGCCCATGCTGATCACCAGTGACCGCACAGTCAAGAAGGAGGCCTGTGAGATGTTCAAACTGGTCCAGGCCTACATGGGGGACCGTCCAGCCCGGCTGGAGCGCCGTCACGCTGCCCTGCTGGTGGTCACTAAGTGCTGGGGCATGCAGGGCCTGAGGGACGAGTTGTACGTCCAGCTGGTCAGACAGACCACTGACAACCTGAACCTGAGAAGCCTGGAGGCCGGCTGGGAACTCATGGCCATCAGCCTGGCCTTCTTCTCCCCCTCACCCAAGTTCAGACGCTACCTGGAGGGGTACATTCAGAGACATCTGGAGCCCTCCAACGACAAGAAGAGTGAGTGGCAACACCGCTTCTATTGATAAAATGTTTTTTTTCTGTTTATATAAATCTATGAATGTTTTTCTGTGTTTACCATTGGTTGTGGGTTGGTGAAGGTTGATGTTTCCTGTGGCTGCGGATTTTTGGGTGTTTTGGGGGTAAATACGATTTGTTTGATTAGACTAGAATGCATCCAGAGGTGTGTTTGTGTTTCCGGTATTCTCGTGTGGTCAAAAACAGCCAGTTGATATTGGTTTTCCAGCTATTATTATCTGGGATTCAGGCCAGATCAAACAGGATGCAGCACTGGAAAAGTGAGAGAAGAAAAAAAAAAGGAGGGGGAGTAAGGTCAAAGTTGAGAGAGCCCAGCACAAAACACCGTCATCTGTTTTTCAGATCTACACACGGAGAAGAGTTATTGCGATAAATCTTTAATCAAATAACGTTTTGACTTTCCGCCGTGTTTGCCACTTACAGTCATGCAGCACATTATGGAACAACAGGACATGAAGAACAAGAAGAATTCAAAGTCCCGGAAGAAGAGGAAGCAGAACAATGAGGAGGAAGAAGAGGAGGGTGAGTTTCACTACGGCAACACTTGTTCATTCATACAGGAGAAAAATTGAGAGGGAGGATTAAACCCACAGTGTCACCCTCTTAGAACTGACACACTCACAGGAGAGATTAACTAGCTCTTTTTCTATATGAGATTGATCGTTGAAGGTATTGCACACATTTGCATCACCACAACGCTTTTTAAATGAGAGTAGCAGAACCACACAAAGGAGCCTTGAGATCCAAGCGCCAGGGTGTCCTGTTTCCCTCTGTGCTGTATCTCTGTTGCCCAGCTGAGCTGGCTAGCACACGCTGCCAGTCGTCCTCCCTGGCCCTGTCTCCTCCTAACCCTCTGGCCTAAAGAACAGTAGTGACGCTGTCTTGGCCATGGCTGAGGATGGCTTTCTTTAGAGCGAGAGGAGACACCACCTACCTATAGGAAATATCCTCACACATACAGTTGAAGTCGGAAATTTACATACACTTAGGTTGGAGTCATTAAAACTATTTAGTCATGTCCCAGTTTACCCTGATTAACTCTTTAGTCATATCCCAGTTTACCTATTTTGTTATGGTCTCCGTACACCTAGTGACCTGTATTCTAAATGATATAAGCAAAAAAAACTTTCATTGGAACTTCAAGCGGGCCTATTTATATAATGAATATGAATTCAGAGGGCAGAAATTATTAAATATTGAAGCATTAGACCTCCCACTAAAGGCGTCAGTCATACAAAAGTCATACTTAAATCCAAACGGGTTCTGTAGCAGATTAGTAAGAACGTCTCACCCAAAGTTCAAGAATGGGGTGAGAAAAACAGGATATCAGTTTCATTTAAGGACAAAAAAATGGACAGCTGTGCCAAATAGATTGCAAAATAGTTGTAAGAGATTTTCGATGTACCAATTCCATGGCACATGGTTTATGAACTGATACATAAAACAACGCTGGATTTAAACCTCAACATTTTTCAATTAAGATTATTATACAACATTTTTGCCACCAATGGAATGTTATAAATATGGAGGATAGTACCATCCCAGCTCTGCAGATTTTGCTGCAAAGAGACAGAATCATTAGATCATTTGTTTGGTAGCTTCTTTTTGGTTGCAGGTTCAGGAATGGATGACAATTGCAACATTTACCTTGAGATAACTCTACAAATAGCACTGCTGGGTGATTTAAAAAATCATAGTCAATCGGTCAATATTATAATAATACTCTTAGCAAAAATGTGTATGTTTAATTTACAATCTGTAGAAACTATGAGAATAGAACGGTTCAGAACTTTTGAGAAACATCACAGTTGAAAAATTGTGTGGTCTTCAGAGATAGATGGGAGGGGTTGAGGGTAGTTGAACGGGGTTGAGGGTAGCTGAACGGGGTTGAGGGTAGCTGAACGGGGTTGAGGGTAGCTGAACGATGGGACTAAAAACAAACAAAAGAGAACTATTGTAAAATACATTGTGTCCATAAAATGTATATACAGTTGAAGTCGGAAGTTTACACACACTTAGGTTGGAGTCATTAAAACTCGTTTTTCAACCACTCCACAATTTTATTGTTAACAAACTATAGTTTTTACAAGTCGGTTAGGACATCTACTTTGTGCACGACACAAGTAGTTTTTTCAAGAATTGTTTACAGATTTCACTAATAATTCACTGTATCACAATTCCAGTGGGTCAGAAGTTTACATACACTAAGTTGACTGTGCCTTGAAACAGCTTGGAAAATTCCAGAAAATGATGTCATGGATTTCAAAGCTTCTGATAGGCTAATTGACATCATTTGAGTCAATTGGAGGTGTACCTGTGGATGTATTTCAAGGCCTACCTTCAAACTCAGTGCCTCTTTGCTTGACATCATGGGAAAATCAAAAGAAATCAGCCAAGACCTCCGGAATTCCACAAGTATGTACCCTTGGGAGCAATTTCCAAACACCTGAAGGTACCACATTCATCTGTACAAACCATAGTATGCAAGTATTAACACCATGGGACCATGCAGCCGTCATACTGCTCAGGAAGGAGACTTGTTCTGTCTCCTAGAGATGAATGTACTTTGGTGTGAAGATGCTGGAGGTAAAACGAGTCCTATATCGACATCACCTGAAAGGCCGCTCAGCAAGGAAGAAGCCACTGCTCCAAAACCATCATAAGAAAGCCAGACTACGGTTTGCAACTGCACATGGGGACAAAGATCATACTTTTTGGAGAAATGTCCTCTGGTCTGATGAAACAAAAATAGAAGTTTGGCCATAATGACCATCGTTATGTTTGGAGGAAAAAGGTAGAGGCTTGCAAGCCAAAGTACACCATCCAAACTGTGAAGCACTGGGGTGGCAGCATCATGTTGTGGGGGTGCTTTGCTGCAGGAGGGACTGGTGCACTTCACAAAATTGATGGCAACATGAGGTAGGAAAATTACGTGGATATATTGAGGCAACATCTCAAGACATCAGTCAGGAAGTTGAAGCTTGGTCGCAAATGGGTCTTCCATTTGATCCCAAGCATACTTCCAAAGTTGTGGCAAAATGGCTTAAGGACAACAAAGTCAAGGTATTGGAGTGGCCATCACAAAGACCTGACCTCAATCCTATAGAACATTTTTGGGAAGAACTGAAAAAGCATGTGCGAGCAAGGAGGCCTACAAACCTGACTCAGTTACACCAGCTGTGTCAGGAGGAATGGGCCAAAATTCACCCAACTTATTGTGGGAAGCTTGTGGAAGGCTACCCGAAATGTTTGACCCAAGTTCAACAATTTAAAGGCAATGCTCCCAAATACTAATTGAGTGTATGTAAACTTCAAACCCAATGGGAATGTGATGAAAGAAATAAAAGCTGAAATAAATCATTCGCTCTACTATTATTCTAACATTTCACATTATTAAAATAAATTGGTGATCCTAACTGACGTAAAACAGGGAATTTTTACTAGGATTAAATGTCAGGAATTGTGAACAACTGAGTTTAAATGTATTTGGCTAAGGTGTATGTAAACTTCTGACTTCAACTGTAGCAGAAGTATAAGTAAACAGTAGCTGTTTGTTATAAAGAAGCTGTTGGGTGAGTGTGCTTCCTGCTACAGACCACAGCTACTTTCATTATGCCCGTGTAATTGTTCTACAGCTAGCAGCACTCTCGGCATAGTCAATCAGTGACGTACTCTGACTCACCCCAGCTCTCTGTGTGTCATGACATTCCTGTTGATGTTGTTTGATTCTGAGGATTCATTTGACCAATCAGATGGCTCCTCACAGCTGTGTCCCAGCATACGGGCCCCTCTCATGATGCAGCGTTCTGCCCCGAGGCCAAACGCACCGCGTCTTCCACACCAAGACCCAGCCTCAGACACCAGACCACATCACACAGTTATACCAGCTGTACTAGTACTGTGACAGAGAGAGTCGACGCACTGCACTACATCATCAACGAGACTATAGCGCATGGGAGAGGTGAAGAGAATTGAGATGGTTGTTGACTCACTCCCCGCACTGCAGTAGAAACCAGTTAGTCATACTCCACATCCGCTCTGGAGTGTTGGCATCGAGGACAGAGGACCTACTGTCTGTGGGAGACTGTTTGTTTGTACTGGAGGGTTGGGTGATCCATACTCTTTTACAGATATGGGGCACTGGACAAATTATCCAGCTTCCTGTGATCCAGAACCCAGTCTACAACAGAGGCCCCATGATATGGGCTCAAGTCCAGGTAGAGATGAAGGGGGGAGGGGTTTGATGGGGAATGTCGTAGGGATGTCCTGACGGGAGGGAGGTGGCGTCTTTATGGGCTTCACCAGCTGCCTCTCCGGGCCCAGGCTGCTGAGTGGGCATTGTTCTGGGCAGCAGTTTGGACAAAAGAAGAGAAGGCGTAGAAGGTTTGTTTAGGTAGTGCCCGACTTCTCTGTGGCACGTTTAAGAGCGTGTGGCTGACAATGGCTGGGGAGGCCTGTGCAGCCAGGCATTGTGGTGGCAGCAGTGGGCTGTCCTGGGAAAGAAGCTCCCAGTGAAGGGGGAGAGTGGGCTATAGGAGTGGGGTGGTTGGGGCCTCTTCTCCTCTCTGTGGAGGATTAAAGGTTGGCACCACCACTTATTTGTATGCAAATACTCTCTTTACGTTTTCTCTATCGTTTTTTCTCTGGCCGTGGCTGTCCCTGTTTAGCATTGGACACTAAGCTGAGGCTCAGGCCACAGGCACAAACAGGCTGCTAGTGGAGAGGAATGAAGAGACCGTTGCTCTTTTCTGTCACCTGCTTTATAGATACCCCCCATCCCCCACGTCTATTTCTCCCTTTGTCATTTATGCATGCATGCATACATACAGATCCATCCATCTCTCTCTCTTTCTTTCTTTCTCTCTTTCTCTCTCTCTCTTTCTCTCTCTCTATTTCTCTCTCTTTCTCTCTCTCTATCTCTCTCTTTCTTTCTCTCTCTCTTTCTCTCTCTCTATCTCTCTCTTTCTTTCTCTCTCTCTTTCTCTCTCTAACTCTCTCTTTCTTTCTTTCTCTCTTTCTCTCTCTCTCTTTCTCTTTCTTTCTCTCTTTCTTTCTCTCTCTCTCTCTTTCTCTCTCTCTATCTCTCTCTTTCTTTCTCTCTCTATCTCTCTCTTTCTTTCTTTCTCTCTTTCTCTCTCTCTCTTTCTTTCTCTCTTTCTCTCTCTCTCTTTCTCTTTCTTTCTCTCTTTCTTTCTCTCTCTCCTTCTCTCTCTCTCTCTCTCTTTCCTTGTGGTATTATACAGGTATAACACCCACCAGGAAGTGTTTATTTTTATTTAATATTGTCTAGGCAAATCAGTTAAGAACAAATTATTATTTTACAATGACAACCTACCCAGGCCAAACCCTCCCTTAACCCGGACAGCGCTGGGCCAATTGTGCACCACCCTATGGTACTCCCGATCACGTCCTGTTGTGATACAGCCCGGGATCAAACCAGGGTCTGTAGTGATGCCTCTAACACTGAGATGTAGTGCCTTAGACCGCTGTGCCACTCGGGAGCCCTTGTAAAATCAACACAGGCCACTCTCTTTTAGAACTATGGGTCTTAACAGTGGTGTTCATACCAGCTAGCCCTCTATGCTGCCTGGGCTATGTGCCTCAGTAATATCACCTGGCATAGAGGGGAAATCAGTCCACCGCTCCCACATGCTTGTCATTCCAACACTAACACAAAACAGGAGAAGGACGGAATGATCAGGAAGAAGGAGAATGGATGAGTAGTATGCCACAGCAACAATCAGAGGAGAGGATAATACATTCAAGATTGGGAGGGGCAGAGGAGATGATTGAGGACAAAAACTGGTTGAATCAATGTTGGTTCCACACCATTTCAAGAAAAACATTCAGTGTGATGATGTTGAATCAATGTGGAAAATTGATTGGGCTTGCAAGTCATCATCAACGTAAGGGAACTCTTTTTTTCCACACAACATTTTACCAGAATCACAGCTGTGTATTTACAGTAAAAATGAATAAATCATTTCTCCATGAGGACCCTATGATATCTTTGCACCCTTCTCTCTCTGTTGTTTCATGAAGCAGTAAAGTTGGGTTGTGATTTTAAGGGTACATTTTTGTTGTTGTTGATTTCACGCTGAATTCACGTTAGCTGACAACTCAACCAAATGTCAATCAAAACTAAACATGGAACTGGCGTCTGTACCCAGTGGGAAGTGAATAAAAGAGGATGAGAGGAGAAGAGAATACGAGGGATCTAATGAAAATACTGTAGGGAAGAAAGAAAGGACCTGGGGTTGTAGCAGCAGTCCCAGCAGCAGTCCTGAGCCAGAGCGATGTGTGTGTGCTGCAGTCCAGCAGCAGTCCTGAGCCAGAGCGATGTGTGTGTCCTGCAGTCCCAGCAGCAGTCCTGAGCCAGAGCGATGTGTGTGTGCTGCAGTCCTGCAGCAGTCCTGAGCCAGAGCGATGTGTGTGTGCTGCAGTCCAGCAGCAGTCCTGAGCCAGAGCGATGTGTGTGTCCTGCAGTCTAGCAGCAGCAGTCCTGAGCCAGAGCGATGTGTGTGTGCTGCAGTCCCAGCAGCAGTCCTGAGCCAGAGCGATGTGTGTGTGCTGCAGTCCAAGCAGCAGTCCTGAGCCAGAGCGATGTGTGTGTGCTGCAGTCCCAGCAGCAGTCCTGAGCCAGAGCGATGTGTGTGTCCTGCAGTCCAGCAGCAGTCCTGAGCCAGAGCGATGTGTGTGTGCTGCAGTCCAGCAGCAGTCCTGAGCCAGATCGATGTGTGTGTCCTGCAGTCCTGAGCCAGAGCGATGTGTGTGTGCTGCAGTCCAGCAGCAGTCCTGAGCCAGAGCGATGTGTGTGTCCTGCAGTCCCAGCAGCAGTCCTGAGCCAGAGCGATGTGTGTGTCCTGCAGTCCTGCAGCACAGAGTCAGAGATCAGAGACGGGGCCTTGTGAAATGACTGCCCTGCCTCTTAAACATGTGTTTTTACAGCCAGATGAAAGAGAACTTCTCTTGAAACAACTCGTATACAACTTTCCCCTTCTCCGTTTCTGTTACAAAGCACTACGCCCACTATGTTTGAACATGTTGACGACACTGTAAACACGTCTAGAAGAGGAGAAGTGAAAGGGTTTGTTCTGGACTGAGGTCATCAGGTTTGTCCTGTGTGACCCGTCACCTCTCTGACTATCCCTGTTGAGGCCTGCTTGGCCATGTGGCCTCACAGCTGTGCTCTGAGGTGAATGACCCAGTAGTTTGAATTCTGGTGTCTACTCTTCTAAAACGATGCAGTGCTATAGTAACAGTAGGGCCTGTTCGGGCTGATGAAGGTTCCTCCTTGGTCATAGTATTCCTCTTTCTCCCCCTCTCCTAGTCTCAGCCTCCTCCTTTCCTTATTTCCTCATTCCTCACTTATTTTCTCCTTTGTGCCCCAGTATCTCTACTTGCACATTCATCTTCTGCACATCTACCATTCCAGTGTTTAATTGCTATATTGTAATTACTTCGCCACCATGGCCTATTTATTTCCTTACCTCCCTTATCTTATCTCATTTGCACACATTGTATATAGACTTTTTCTACTGTGTTATTGATTGTATGTTTTGTTTATTCCATGTGTAACTCTGTGTTGTTGTATGTGTCAAACTGCTTTGCTTTATCTTGGCCAGGTCACAGTTGTAAATGAGAACTTGTTCTCAACTGGCCTACCTGGTTAAATAAAGGTGAAATAATAATGAATCAATCATTTCTCCATGAGGACCCTATGATATCTTTGCACCCTTCTCTCTCTGTTGTTTCATGAAGCAGTAAAGTTGGGTTGTGATTTTAATTACTTTTCCTCTGCATTGAAATCCATCTCATTTCCGTCTTGGGTGAGAATTAAGTCCTCCCTCTCCCACCATGTCAGTTCTGTGTGATTCATTCGATTTATGACAGAAGACAATAATCACAAAACCTTTTTTAAAGCGTCAAGATCTCGTAGTCCCTCAAAACACAACTCATCTACCCTCGGCCAAAACCGCGGCGGCTGTTTTGTTGCTGAGGACATGCTTTCACCTGTTTGCTGGGTCATGTGGATCTGGGTCATGTGGATCTTTCACTACCAGCGTCTGTAGCCAAGATGCATTTTGGTTCTCACAGTTAGAACAAAATGTGTAGGCCAATGCCTCAGTCGCTCATTCTATGTAGCCTTAATATTGTTATATGGGCCTGATATACAATAGTAGTATTTACAGTAAAAAATAGAAGCAATTGGGGAACAAGTAAACATGCAGTTTCCGTAATGATAGTAGCAATAGTGCATCAGTAACAGTAGTAGTAATAACTGTGATAGTAATACTTTGCAATTGTAATAGTTCAGCGGTCAGTGTTTGACGTCTCAGTGGCTTTAACCTTGAAGCACAGCTGTTCCCTACAGCTCTATATGCTGGGTTATATTACTCCATGCTGGCTGGGCACGATTCTCATGGAATATACAGAGCTGATATCCAAAATGCCCTGCGGTGGACAGATTTGGTTTTAATGATTCATTGGTAACAAGATCTGTCGGTGATACGGCCTCAACACTGAGGATGTTGACATGCAGGCAGATAGAAAACAGCAACGGATTGTGTTACCGCCTCAGGATTGGTCAGTAATGATGTCTGTCATCTCCCCTCTCTCCAGGCCTGCCAATCAGCACTTATGCCAAGTACTGCTATCGCAAGCTGCAGAAGGTCGCCGTCACTGGGGTCAAAAAGGTAGGAAGGTCATCCTAAAGCACTATTAAAAGGTCCAGGGAGGGGGTGTCAGACAAGGACAGAGGGGGTTGCTCCATCTCTCACTGCTGGTCTGGATGGAGGTTTCATTTCCAGATTTTCTGCTGCAGTTCTATACTCTAATGATCTGAAGGGATATTGGGACTCCAACCCTCCCAGCAGACGAAGAGAAGTGGAACATTTCTATTGTTTTAATGAGTCAGTGTTGCCCCTGAGGTTAGTGTCGGCCGTGAAGCGTGGCACTGACTGAAGCATTCTGGGAGCTCTCACATATGTTAGCAATCATCGCACTGGGCCCTTAGGAGTCCTCAGCAAAATAGGCACTAATCTGTAAACCCAAACTGAGGTGGGGGGGTTACGACAACCTTTTAACCCCCCCTTCCGTCATCCGCTCTCTCCCCATCCACTTGGACACGTGGAGCTAAAGATGGGGTTCAAGTCTGAGCTCACACCCCCCAACCAACCCTCCATCAGTGCAGCAACAGTCTCCCAACCTCCACCCTGTCCTCTGCTGTGTCCCACCCTGTAATCAGCTTGCCCACAGCCAGCACACTGCAGCCTTACTGCAGCCCCAGGCCAAGCACTTTTACTGGGGGTTATATTTAACCCTCTGAGCTGCTGAGATGGAATCTGGGCTTTAAATATGGCCCGGTGTCTCCTTCTACTGTATACAAGGGAACTGACCTACAGTTCAGCTGTGATTACTGTAGGGAAGTTACAGTAGTGTGAGAGACTCCAAGTGGGCCTCAAGTAGCCTACCTAGATAATGGGCTAGGGACAGTTTTCTACCAGTTCTAAACTTAATCAATAGACTTGTGGTTCTAGAGCTGTGCTTAGAGTAAGGTCCTGTCTACAGAAGACTCTCATGTATTTTTTTCCTTCTCACAGGGTCTAAGGAAGCCCACCCTGGAGGAGTTAGACCAGGGGAGGAAAGCCATTGTGACCCCCTCCCTGTTCGGCAGTGCTCTGGAGGAGATAATGGAGCGTCAGAGTGAGCAGTTCCCGGAGCGCAGGCTCCCCTGGGTGCAGGTACAGCTGTCCCAGTATGTCCTGGCCCTGGGAGGGGCCCAGACAGAGGGAATCTTCAGGTGAGTAGTCACACCAGCACACCAGGCTGGGCTGCAGACAGAAGGGGTGGAAGGATGGAGGGGGGCAATGTTGGTGGCAATGGATAAACATAGCGTACCAGAAACGGTCTCTGCAGATGAGGATCCCTCTGAGGTATGGGGTAAGTGATGTTATGGGGGTAAAGAAAGACAGGCGTGGAAAGTTTAGCCTAGGTGGCAAACATGGGATGCAGAATAAGGGCCAACCCGATCTCGTTTTGTCTGCTATACACGTTTTAAAGGTAATGTTCCCGCATTCGGGGAGACCACATTCACGGTAAACGCTGGTTATGTCGGCTCAATCGGAAATTACCTTTAAATGTCAATCAAGGTATGTCGCGGATCTTCCATGGTCCGGATTGAATCTAGACGTAAGATTGGGTCAGAGGCTTTGCTTCATCAGTAAGAAGCAGTACAGTCAGGGCTGCTCCTGTTCTGATACTCCTGTCCCAGCCCAAGGCCAGCGGCATTACGGGACCCGCCAAAAGCCTCTATCACATTACAGCATCATTGCGCAAAATGGTTCGCAGCATCATCTTGATATGTGTGCAACAAAAGTTCATCATTCACCTTCTGCTACTATTTCTGTCAAGCCGTCTATGCATACAGTTGGATAAATCCAACGTATCCACCACACAGAACGCTCTGCCTGCAACTGCCTCTGCAACACAATGCTGCAATGCAAACACAGTGTTCCATTGGAGAGAAATGTACTTCTGTACCAAAACGCAATGACACTGTCAGTGTGATCGAGGTGTGAGACTCCCATTGGCCGGGAGGGGAGCAAGTCAGCCTGAAATTAGAAGATGTTAAATCACTTAAACAAACACAGCATCTCTTGAAGGGGTATACTACAAAGCAGGATCAATGAGTTAGTCAGCTAATTTTGATGACCAACCAGAAATAACTATTGACAGTCTGGTTCATTAAGAAAGCTAAACTTAGGTATGTGTTTTTGGTTGTTGAGTCGATTAGCCCATTCCTATTTCAAGCTCATCTTCCTAATTGTAAGAACACTTAGGCCAGTTAGTGCTAACTCATTGATCCTGCTTTGTGGTATACCCTTCAGGACCTATGGGCTTTGGTAAACAAACAAGCCATCTGGTTAACCTGGGGATGTTAATCATTCACTGACTGGGCTGTGGAGAAGAGGAGAGGACTGCACCCTGTTCTCTCTGATTCAGACTCTCTCCTAGGGCATCCATATAGACTTCTGCAGCTCTGACGACCCCCCTCCCCAGTCTGGCTCAGACTGAGACTGGATGGTCATCCAGAGAGATGGTAGTTCAAACAAACATTAATATGTTTGACTTTACCAAATGATACATATTCAGACTAAATGCCTCTCACATAACAAAGAGTGAAAATGCACCAGATATAGCTCTTGCCCTGTCATGCTTCAGATAACATCTAGGGAGTTTTTCCTAGCCACCGTGCTTCTACACCTGCATTGCTTGCTGTTTGGAGTTTTAGGCCTGGTTTCTGTAAATCACTTTGAGATATCAGCTGATGCAAGAAGGGCTATATAAATACATTTGATTTGATTTGATAACAGCATCCAGTAATTAAAGACATTGTTTTATGCGTGTGTAATGTAAATACAGTGGGTATAGTTTCCCCTTTCTCTCCCATTCTGTTTGTATTGGAGTACGTTTAGACGCAAGTGTTTTATCTGCACACAATCTCTGTTCCTCTTTGTCTAAATTCTCATCACAGACTGACAGATTGTGGACTGTATATAGAACAAACAGGATATTGATATGAGCAAATGTGCACATAATTATTTTAAGCCAGTTCTCATTTTATGAGTCACATCTCCCTTTTGTCGGGTGTGTGATTTGAAAATTGACAGGAAATCTACCCTGGCAGTTTATTTTAAAAACCATGCAATGGAAGGATTGTCTTTATTTTTGTTTACTTATTTAGCTTCAGGGTTTATTTATTTTTACTAGACATGGGTCCCTGTGTCAGGGATATGACTGATGTTGTCCTTGTGGCTCTGGGATTTTGCTTAGGTTTTTCTTCTTGGCACAATCAGTTCCCTTGTAATAGATACCTCCGGACGTGTAGCACTGCTATGTCCATGTCTGCGGATATGAAATTACTTTCATACTAATTATATATAAATGGTATTGCATAACCATGTCCACCTGGGTTCACATATCCCCCATGTGTGGACTAGACCTTGGCAACATGCTAAAGTCATGCTGTGGTTGTCCCTGGGCTGCTTAACGGGGTTGCTGCACCACCTAGTGGGGCTATGTCACAATCCAAGAACAATGTCAATACTCTCATACAAGTATTCAGTCATATTGAAATAGGAGATAAAGCTATTACTTCCTAGTCTCTAGCGCCTGTTATACTTCTATCTGCTGTGTGTCTCTTCCCTCAGGGTGCCTGGAGATATTGACGAGGTGAATGCACTGAAGCTGCAGGTGGATCAGTGGAATATTCCAGAAAACCTTGGTGACCCCAACGTCCCAGGTAAGAAAAAAATCCCTGTCGTTCAGGCTCTATTTCTCCTCTTGGCTGATGTCTTTCTTGAATTGAACAACTATCTATTGCCTCTTTTCAAATATGTGTTGTAAAGGCTGGAAACACTGCTGTATATCGTGCAGGCTGCACACCATTGTGTATTGAAGGGAGTGTTTCTCTCTCCTCTAGCGTCTCTGCTGAAGCTGTGGTACAGGGAGCTGGAGGAGCCAGTCATCCCTCAGACCTTCTATAAGCAGTGCATCAGTAACTATGAGGATCCAGAGGCAGCGATCAGTGTGGTGCAGTCTCTGCCTGAGCTAAGCAGGCTGGTGCTCTGCTACTTTATACACTTCTTACAGGTAACCCTCCTACATATAGGCCTCTCGTCTCCCCTCGCTATCGCTCTCTCTCTTTACAGGTTTATCTGTCACTTTGTATGTTTTGCAGTTATAACTACATAATACCTGTAGGTTTTAATATAAACAGAATTAACAAACACCACATAAATGTCTCTGAGCTTCACTTTCGCCCTAAACTCACTCCCTCGCTCTCCTGCAGGTGTTTGCCCAGCCCGTCAATGTGAGTAAGACCAAGATGGACGTGAACAACCTGGCCATGGTGATGGCTCCCAACTGTCTCCGCTGCCAGTCGGATGACCCGCGCATCATCTTTGAGAACACACGGAAAGAGATGTCCTTCTTACGCATGCTCATTGTTCACCTGGACACCAGCTTTGTCAAGGGCATCATCTGAGGAGGCCTCCTCTAGACCGCTCACAACACTCTCTACTGCCACCTCACCCACAACAAGCCCGCTGTTCCTTCACACATGTCACATCTCAACCTTCTCTCTGGTTCACTAACACCACATTCTGAGGACTACAGACAGTGGACTGCCCAGAAAGTGACTGGAAATCAAGACAGATTTCCTGCTCTGAATCATCTCGTTTGAGACTTTGGGACAAGCTCACATGTGATGGTAATGGGAGACTGTTCATCAGTTTTAAAGCACACTGCAGGACATACTGTACATACTATATGTATCTCCCCATGTTTCTGCTCCAAACACTGGACCGTGCTGGCGTGAGATTCAGGATATGAAGAGCAGTCACAATAGGAGACTGTGATGCACATTAAGCCAGAGTGCAGGGAGAAATCAAGACAAATCTCATTTGTAAATATGGGTTTTTAAAGGATTACTTCCTGCTTTGAGTGCCACATACATATCTGACGCTATGGTCATGAATTATGTTTCGTCATGTGTTCTGAAATAACATCTGTATTATCACCATTCTCTTTCCTTTATTGTAATAGTGTATTCAAGCAATGTTTTCCTTCTCATTCTAAGTTAATTTGGAATGCTTTTTTGACTAATTTAATATGAATTCTGTCTGGGTTGACAGAGCTGCAGGATGAGTTGACAAAAAAGGTTTATGCTACTCGTGACCTCTCCACTGGCCTCAGAGACAGGTTCACTCTCTAGGTAAAGAAAAACACATTTATTTCTGAATTAAAGTTTCTCTAGCAGGAAAAATGATTCCCAATCAGTAAGGCATAGATGTGTGTACATGTGTTAGAGATACAGTCTTGAACTAAAATCATTAGGAGCATTTCTTGTAGCACTTTCAGCTGTTTTACTCCAGACACTTACAGTGGGCTTATTTCCCATCCGTTCAGAGAAACACAATTATACCTTTGATGGAGCTTGTAAAAAAGCAAATTTGAGCTATTAGCAGGTCAGGGGAAAAGAATGCAGGAGAAAATGAGAGCGCTGTAGCTGCCTGTAGCTAAAGCCTCACCCACGCCAACAGTTGTGAATTTACAGTGCGAGCCATAGGGAGGGGCCATCTGGCAGTGGTTTGAGGGTCTGAGGTACATTAGTGCCATAGACTGGGAGGAAAACCATTAAGACAAAACACAAGCTGATTTACTATTTTTAGACAGTATTGCCTAACAAGGACTTTCCTATTCCTCTAAATCTCGTGCCTCATGAGGGGAAGACGGTTTAAAATCCATATTTCAGCTGTCCTAACGGCCACGCTGTCGCTGTTATATTTAGCAGTGTTGTCAGGGTTTGGGTTTAAGCACCCCACATGTTTTCTCTGTGTCTACCTCATCTTAGTGATGGGCTCTGTGCTGCAAGGCTGTCCGTGTTTGCGGGTGTGTGCGTGCGTGTGTTTGTGTGCATGTGTATGTACGTTTTTGCACATCAGTGTGGGTGTTTGTGTATCGACTGTACATGCGTGTGTGTGTGTGTGTGTGTGTGTGTGTGTGTGTGTGTGTGTGTGTGTGTGTGTGTGTGTGTGTGTGTGTGTGTGTGTGTGGTATCAGAGATAGAGAAGCTTGTGTTCATACAGCACACTCTCCCTAATTCCTGGAAGCTGGAGCCCCTAAATTAGAGGGTGTGTTTAGCCAGAATAATGTATCTGGAGGCTAGATGGTTCTGCAGTCACAGCTTTTACAGCGGCCGTGACTCTGTGCCTCCATTTCTTTTGAAAACCTAAACCCCCAGGGTTGAGTACTCCATAGCCACATTGGAGGATATACCCAGCTTTCCATCACCTCCAGCCAGCAGGGGCAGTGCTGAGGTGGGCAGGGTGCACAGTGCTGGTATTTCTGGGAGTGCATCAGGGATATACAGTTGAAGTTCACATACACTTAGGTTGGAGTCATTAAAACTCATTTTTCAACCACTCCACACATTTCTTGTTAACAAACTATAGTTTTGGCAAGTCGGTTTGGACATCTACTGTGTGCATGACACAAGTCATTTTTCCAACAATTGTTTACAGACAGATTATTTCACTTATAATTTACTGTGTCACAATTCCAGTGGGTCAGAACTTTACATACACTAAGTTGACTGTGCCTTTAAACAGCTTGGGAAATTCCAGAAAATTATGTCATGGCTTTAGAAGCATCTGATAGGCTAATTGACATCATTTGATTCAATTGGAGGTGTACCTGTGGATGTATTTCAAGGCCTACCTTCAAACTCAGTGCCTCTTTGCTTGACATCATGGGAAAAACAAAAGACCTCAGAAAAAAAATTGTAGACCTCCACAAGTCTGGTTCATCCTTGAGAGCAATTTCCAAATGCCTGAAGGTACCACATTCATCTGTACAAACAATAATATTCAAGTATTAACACCAGCACCGTCATACCGCTCAGGAAGGCGGCTCGTTCGGTCTCCTAGAGATGAACGTACCTTGGTGCGAAAAGTGCCAATCAATTCCAGAACAATAGCAAAGGACCTTGTGAAGATGCTGGAGGAAACCGGTACAAAAGTATCTATATCCACAGTGAAAACGAGTCCTATATCGACATAGCCTGAAAGGCAGCTCAGCGAGGAAGAAGCCACTGCTCCAAAACCACTATAAAAATAGCCAGACTATGGTTTGCAACTGCACATGGGGAAAAGATCGTACTTTTTGAAGAAAGGTCCTCGGGTCTGATTAGACAAAAATAAAACTGTTTAGCCATAATGACCATCGTTATGTTTGGAGGAAAAAGGGGGAGGCTTGCAAGCTGAAGAACACCATCCAAACCGTGAAGCACAGGTGTGGCAGCATCATGTTGTGGGGGTGCTTTGCTGCAGGAGGGACTGGTGCACTTCACAAAATAGATGGCATCATGAGGGAGAAAAGGATATATTGAAGCAAGATCTCAAGACATCAGTTAAAGCTTGGTCGTAAATGGGTCTTCCAAATGGACAATAACCCCAAGCATTCTTCCAAAGTTGAAGCAAAATGGCTTAAGGACAACAAAGTCAAGGTATTGGAGTGGCCATCACAAAGCCCCGACCTCAAACCTAGAGAGAATTTGTGGGCAGAACTGAAAAAGTGTGTGCAAGCAAGGAGGCCTACAAACCTGACTCAGTTACACCAGCTCTGTCAGGAGGACTGGGCCAAAATTCACCCAACTTATTATGGGAAGCTTGTGGAAGGCTACCCGAAACATTTGACCCAAGTTAAACAGTTTAAAGGCAATGCTACCAAATACTAATTGAGTGTATATAAACTTCAAACCCAATGGGAATGTGATGGAAGAAATAAAGCTGAAATAAATAATTCTCTACTATTATTCGGACATTTCACATTCTTAAAATAAAGTGGTGATCCTATCTGACGTAAGACAGGGAATTTTTACTTGGATTAAATGTCAGGAATTGTGAAAAACTGAGTTTAAATGTATTTGGCTAAGGTGTATGTAAACTTCCGACTTCAACTGTATGCTGAGCATGCAGAACAAGGAGGAAGATGTCATGGACAGAGCCCATACTCTTACGCACTGAACTCCCAAAGCTCTGGTTTAACTTGTCTCCATCCTATGCTCTTCTGTGGATGACGGCTGTACATATTCAGTTTGATATGTGAATAGCAGTATGGTCTTTGGTCACTGATTGTTCAAACCAATTAGTTATAACATGATTCAACCATATTGTTAAAAAATATCAACTAATGTTCCATTCTACAGTAATGTCATTATTCTCTTCATTTGACTTAAATGCCCGTGGTGCAACTCATCAGTGTAATTTTTCAATTTGATAAATAGCCTAACCTTTGACACAATCTTTTTTCGTCCTTGGAATGAGTGTTGATAGTGGTTGTTGAGATGATAGAATAACTTAGGTGTGTGATGTTTACACTGTGTGTGGTTACAGTTACAACATGTGTGTGCACCTCATCCATTGCACTTCTATCTCTAATCCCCTGTCCTCACATGATGGATGCTATTGACTATTGTTGTAAATATGCTTGCAGGTCTTTGGGGTATGCTGTTTGAAAAACAATAAAAACAGCAATGGCGATTGTGATTTTGCAGATGCATTTATTTCATGAAATGATTGGAAAAATCAAATGGACAGTAATAAAATGTGTTCATTTTGCATAGATATGAGTATTTAACTATTAACCTTTGTCTCCCATTGACATCAATATGCATTTCAAAGTTCAAGTTTTTTTGTGACCAACAGAAACATTGAGTAGATGGCTAGAGGCCAGCGCTTACGCAGGATTTGGTTCTGGATGCAATTAAATCTATGTGCTATGGTAGAATTATGTCTTTCACTGCATCCAACACACCCGGACCCTGACACATCTGAACGTATGTGGCCCATAAGCAATAAACGTTAACACAACCCCAAGAGCAGCCATGGTATCTCTGTGTTAAAGCACATATACAAACCTCTGGACAGTTGTATGCAGGAGGCCAAGTAAGTATGATAAGCAGACCTGCAATTTAGGCTCAGCTGTATTTTCTAAGTGTAGGTGTTTATGTATAGGACACAATTGTTGCAGGGCCAAATCACCCTCAATAAAGGGAGAGAAAGTGGATGGGTGTTCTTTACCTTTTCTCCCGTAGGTTCTCCGTGAGGTGAGCCAGTGTGGCCCCGTCACATTCCAGGTAGTGTGGGGGCCTTGGATTTTGGTGTGTGAAACAGGAGTTACTTTGACTGTTGGTGTCTCTGTCTCTGTCACATCAGCTGTTTTTGTTCCTTGTTTGTTGCAACCTGCAAGCACAGCATAAGCATGCACAACTCCACAAGGATACAGCTCAAATTATCTACATGTTTTCTGTAAAGTATTTGAAAACATTAATGAATTCATTCATGAATTCTGCATAATGCCCATTTCATTTGCTAGCTAGCACAGTGACTAAAACACAATCAAAGGAAAATACAAAAGCACATATTTGAAGTTGCTTATAATACACTATATTGAGAAGTGGCTGGAAATAACATCTAAAATAACACACATCCGTGGTTAAATTGGGATTTGGGAGGTGGAGGGTGATATAATTTACTAGCCTAAGTAATATGACACTGAGAAAAGCACATATTACAGCATACAACAGGTCACGGAAGTGAATGAAAATAAAATGATGCTGACATCTAAAATGTAATTTCCCCCTCCAGAAATGAGCCCAATAATATATTGGTCCATATTATCAGGAAGGTGTCCTATTTAGCAATAATCATTATCACCTGATGTTGCCCACCTAATGCAGAATAGTGGCTAGAAATAAATAGGGGTTTTCCATCTGCATTTATCCCAAACTCTAAACATTAGACTCTCTTGTTGCTAGTTAGAAACATAATGATGATTGAATGTCCCCCCCAAAAAACATTCCACAGCCAATCATGTACTGTGAATATAATGTAGGCCTACCAGTTACACCTGACCCTTGTTACATTTATCTGCGGTCTTCCATGTGTATTCATTCCACTGGTGACCACTAAAGCACATACAGTGCCTTCGGAAAGTATTCAGACCCCTTGACTTTTTCCACATTTTGTTATGTTACAGCCTTATTCTAAAATGGATTGAAAAAATAATAATCTGGAGCAATCGACAAAGCGAAAACAGGGTTTTAGACATTTTTGCACATATTAAAAATACAAAACAGAAATACCTTATCTAAGTATCCAGACCCTTTCCTATGAGACTCAAAATTGAGCTCAGGTGCATCCTGTTTCCATTGATCATCCTTGAGATGTTTCTACAACTTCATTGCAGTCCAACTGTGGTAAATTCAATTGATTGGACATGATTTGGAAAGGCACACATGTCTATATAAGGTCCCACAGTTGACAGTGCATGTCAGAGCAAAAACCAAGCCATGAGGTCGAAGGAATTGTCTGTAGAGCTCCGAGACAGGATTGTGTCGAGGCACAGATCTGGGGCAGGGTGCCAAAACATGTCTGCAGCGTTGAAGGTCCTCAAGAACACAGTGACTTCCATCATTCTAAATGGAAGAAGTTTGGAACCACCAAGACTCTTCCTAGAGCTGGCCGCCAAGACAAACTGAGCAATCGGGGGAGAAGGGCCTTGGTCAGGGAGGTGACCAAGAACCTGATGGTCACTCTGACAGAGCTCTAGAGTTCCTCTGTGGAGATGGGAGAACCTTGCAGAAGGACAACCATCTCTGCAGCACTCTACCAATCAGGTCTTTCTGGTAGAGTGGACCGACGGAAGCCTCTCCTCAGTAAAAGGCACATGACAGCCCGCCCGGAGTTTGCCAAAAGGCATCTAAAGACTCAGACCATGAGAAACAAGATTCTCTGGTCTGTTAAAAACAAGATTGAACTATTTGGCCTGAATACCAAGCAATCATGCCTGGAGGAAACCTGGTACCATCCCTATGGTGAAGTATGGTGGTGGAAGCATCATGCTGTGGGGTTGTTTTTTCAGCAGCAGGGACTGGGAAACTAGTCAGGATGGAGGAAAAGATGAATGGAGCAAAATACAGAGAGATCCTTGATGCCTGCTTCAGAGCATCAAGGACCTCAGACTGGGGTGAAGGTTCCCCTTCCAACAGGACAATGACCCTAAGGAACACAGCCAAGACAACGCAGGAGTGGCTTTGGAACAAGACTCTGAATGCCCTTGAGTGGCCCATTCAGAGCCTGGATTTGAACCCGATCCAACATCTCTGGAGAGACCTGAAAATAGCTGTGCAGCAACACTCCCCATTCAACCTGACAGAGCTTGAGAGGATCTGCAGAGAAGAATGGGAGAAATACAGGTGTGCCAAGCTTGTAGCGTCGTACCCAAGAAGACTTGATGCTGTAATTGCTGCCAAAGGTGCTTCAACAAAGTAATGAGTAAAGGGTCTGAATACTTATGTAAATGTGATATTTCAGTTTTTTGTTTTTAATACATTTACAAAATGTCTAAAAACCTGTTTTTACCTGTTTGCCTGTTTTACCTGTTTGCTTTGTCATTATGGGGTGTAGATAGACAAGAAAGAAAAAAAACAATTTAATCCGTTTTAGAATAAGACTAGTCAGGATCGAGTAGAATAAGGCTGTAACGTAACAAAATGTGGAAAAGGTCAAGTGGTCTGAAAACTTTCCGAAGGCGCTGTACATCATGCTGCTGCTTAAAACTCCAGTTCTAAAAACTCAGGTTCAAAAATGTTCCATTTTAGGCCTACTCATTAATTGAATTTTACAAATATGTGTAGCCTAGTAACACTAGACATCTCTGTGATCCTCAATTAACAGTGGCCATCAGAACTGCTTTCAAAGGTGTGTTTTCCGACTGCATTAAGAATGAGGTTTAGAAACTCTGTAGTTATGACTGGGCATGCATATTTCTCTCCCTGTGCGGCTCTCGCAACAGACACAAAGTCAAATGGGCTATATCGTAAAAAATGTGTTATTAAACATTA
The DNA here is from genome assembly GCF_045791955.1 of Oncorhynchus clarkii lewisi. Lineage (NCBI taxonomy): Eukaryota > Metazoa > Chordata > Actinopteri > Salmoniformes > Salmonidae > Oncorhynchus > Oncorhynchus clarkii. The sequence goes on from NC_092155.1 coordinate 51,459,571, forward strand.
GGCCAGACAACTTGATTTACTGTTTACGGCAAAGAACCACAGGCTGAAATAAAACTTTTGTATTTACTTATCAATTTTGAGATTTGTTTGTATTTTGGTCCATTAATTTGAGTATTTTCAAAAAGTATATATAAAAATGTTGTCACGGATCCCTCCAGAAATGTCATTACACACACCTGTCCCCTATTCCCACTTGTTAGTACTTGTATATATGTGCCCTTTGGTTTCCATTGGGGGGTCGATTATTGTTACACTGTCCGTTGGTGCGTGTGAGTACCTGTGCTGTGTGTTTTGGCTTTCGTGCCATTGTGGATTGCGCAGATGAATACGGGTCTCGTCCCGTGTGTTAATCATTATGCACGTGTGTTATTTATTCAAGGTACTCCTCACTCTTTTGTTTAGGGTTTCTACCCTGTGTTTTGTTATGTGTTTGTTTGGTCTTCGTCCCCGTGCCTTACACGGCACGCCGTAATTTTGGGAGAAAAAAAAAAAACTATAACGCATTCCTGCATCTGTCTCCCGAATCATAAATACCAACGTGACAAATGTAAAAATAAATAAATAAAATCATATCAAATTACATTGCTCACATACAGATGGCCTTGAGATAGAAGCTGTTATTCAGTGTCTCGGTCCCAGCTTTGATGCACCTGTACTGACCTCGCCTTCTGGATGATAGCAGGGTGAACAGACCGTGGCTCGGGTGGTTGATGTACTTGATGATATTTTTTACCTTTCTGTGACATCAGGTGCTGTAGGTGTCCTGGAGGGCAGGCAGTTTGCCCCCGGTGATCCATTGGGCAGACCACACCACCCTCTGGAGAGCCCTTCGGTTGCGGACTGTGCAGTTGCCGTACCAGGTGGTGATGCAGCCCGACAGGATGCTCTCAATTGTGCATCTGTACAAGTTTGTGAGGGTCGTAGGGGCCAAGCCGAATTTCTTCAGCCTCCTGAGGTTGAAGAGGCGCTGTTGTGCCTTCTTCACCACACTGTCTGCGTGGGTGGACCTGTCCGTGATGCGTACAAAGAGGAACTTGAAGCTTTTCACCTTCTCCACTGCGGTCCCGTTGATGTGGATAGGGGCATGCTCCCTCTGCTGTTTCCTGAAGTCCACGATCAGCTCCTTTGTTTTGTTGATGTTGAGGAAGAGGTTATTTTCCTGGCACCCATCCGCCAGGTCCATCACCTCCTCCCTGTAGGCTGTATTGTCATTGTTGGTAATCAGGCCTACTACGGTTGTGTCATCTGCAAACTTGATTGAGTGATGATTGAGTTGGAAGTGTGCTTGGCCACACAGTCATGGGTGAACAGAGGGTACAGGAGGGGGCTGAGCACGTACCCTTGTGGAGCCCCTGTGCTGAGGATCAGCAAAGTGGAGGTGTTGTTGAGAAAGGGGTGAGGTGAAGAGAAAGTTTCTGCAAGGAATTTACAACCTGTCGTTAAGTCATAACAACTGACCAACATCTCCCCCTCCCCTCCCTCTCCTGTGGAAGAGAGAGAGGGTCCTTTGATTCATAGTCAGGACCATCATGACACTATATATATAAAACATGGGTTTGAATAAGAACCATAGGAATACAGAGGTAGCAATTCAAAATGGTCCTGCTCCAAGGCCAATTAAGCTACAAGACCAACTTTAAAACATTCAGGCTATCACATTCTTTAACACTTTTCTAAACTATAGCTATATAAATGTCTATAAATTAGCATAAAATAACCCACCAACAGTAACTCTTGAACCGTTCAAGCTAGGGACACCAAACCAATTTTCACGTATTCAGCCTTTCATATCTTCAAATTCTCTACAACATTTGTCAACTATATCTGTTTAAATTAGCATAAAACAACCCACCAACAGTAACTCTTGAACCGTTCAAGCTAGAGAACTAAACCAACTTTTACACGTTCAAGCTATTCTCACTTCAAATTCTTTCAAATGCTTATCGACTTTAACTATATACATTAGCATAATATAACTCATCAACACTTGAACTGTTAAAGCTAGATACACCAAACCAGATCTGATATGTTCAGGCTTTTCTTTTGAGATTTTTGACATTCAGCAGACACTCTAATCCAGAGCAATCTATAGTAGTGGGTGCACATATTTTTGTACTGGTCCCCCATGGGAATCAAACCCACAACATTGCAAGTGCCATGCTCTTACCGACTGAGCCACAGACACCATCATATACATATATATTTATGTTCTGGACTCTGACATTGCTCATTCTAATATTTCTTTTTTTTTCTTCTTTGAATTTGGGGGATGTGTGTGTGTTGTTTTGCATTGATAGTTATTACTGCACTGTTGGTACATTTTGTACATTTTTTTAATTTTTATTTTGTTCGCTCGCCTCACTTTTCTAGGAAAACTTTGTCCAGCCTTAGGGTTAGGCATAAGGTTATCAGAGTGGTTAGAGTTCAGGTTAGGGTTAGGTTTAAAATCACATTTTAAGAAGATACATGTTAGAAGTGGGCGGTTTATAACTTTGTGGCTGTGGTAACTAGTGGCCACCCATAAAATGTGACAGGTTGCACAATTGAATAGGTAAACTATTCTACTATGAGGGTTGCCGGATTTTGCTGTTGCTTACTCCTGTTTTTGGCTGTGGGACATTTTTCATACGATAATTCAAATAACCAAAAGTACCGGGTCTAGCCCCGTGCCTGGCTTAGGTGTTATTATACTGATGGTTTGTTGAGACTGATGGTTTGTACCATAGGGTTGGTTGTTTAGCAACTAAACCGAGGCGTGCTCAACTATGGGGCAAAATAGACAGGGTTGGCTTAGAGTGTTGACAACGTGCAAGCTATATTTCTTCTCCGATGTTTATTGAAAACATAAATTTGCACAATGAGCACTTGTTGTCTCAGATACATCATTACCCATCTATCTTCAGAGCTCGTGCTGCTAGGTGACCTAAACTGGGACATGCTTAACACCCCGACCATCCTTCAATCTAAGCTTGATGCCCTCAATCTCACACAAATTATCAATGAGGTACAACCAGGTACAACCAGGTACAACCCCAAAACCATAAACACGGGTACCCTCATAGATATCATCCTGACCAACTTGCCCTCCAAATACACCTCTGCTGTTTTCAACCAAGATCTCAGCGATCACTGCCTCATTCCCTGCATTTGTAATGGGTCTGCGGTCAAACAGACACCCCTCATCACTGTCAAACGCTCCCTAAAACACTTCAGCAAGCAGGCCTTTCTAATCGACTTGGCCCGGGTATCCTGGAAGGATATTGACCTCATCCCGTCAAAGTAGAGGATGTCTGGTTATTCTTTAAAAGTGCCTTCCTCACCATCTTAAATAAGCATGTCCCATTCCAAAAATGTAGTACCAGGAACAGATATAGCCCTTGGTTCACTCCAGACCTGACTGCCCTTGACCAGCACAAAAACATCCTGTGGAGTAGTGCATTAGCATCGAATAGCCCGCGTGATATGCAACTTTTCAGGGAAGTTAGGAACCAATATACACAGGCAGTTAGGAAAGCTAAGGCTAGCTTTTTCAAACAAAAATTTGCATCCTAACTCCAAAAAGTTATGGGACACTGTAAAGTTCATGGAGAATAAGAGCACCTCCTCCCAGCTGCCCATGGCACTGAGGTTAGGAAACACTGTCACCACCGATAAATCCACTATAATTGAGAATTTAAACAAGCATTTTTCTACGGCTGGCCATGCTTTCCACCTGGCTACCCCTACCCCGGTTAACTGCCCTGCATCCCCCACAGCAACTCGCCCAAGCCTCCCCCATTTCTCCTTCACCCAAATCCAGATAGCTGATGATCTTAAGAGCTGCAAAATCTGGACCCCTACAAATCTGCCTGGCTAGACAATCTGGACCCTCTCTTTCTAAAATTATCTGCCAAAATTGTTGCAACCCCTATTACTAGCCTGTTCAACCTCTCTTTTGTATCGCCTGAGATTCTCAAAGTTGGAAAGCTGCCGCGATCACTCTAGACCCAAACTGCTACAGACCTATATCTATCCTACCCTGCCTTTCAAAGAACTTCGAAAGCCAAGTTAACAAACAGATTACCGGCCATTTCAAATCCCACCGTACCTTCTCCACTATGCAATCTGGTTTCAGAGCTGGTCATGGGTGCACCTCAGCCACACTCAAGGTCCTAAACAATATCATAACCGCCATTGATAAGAGACATTACCGTGCAGCAGTATTCATCGACCTGGCCAAGGCTTTCGACTCTGTCAATCACCACATTCTCGGCAGACTCAACAGCCTTGGTTTCTCAAATAACTGCCTCTCCTGGTACACCAACTATTTCTCTGATAGAGTTCAGAGTGTCAAATCGGAGGGCCTGTTGTCCGGAACTCTGGCAGTCTCTATGGGGGTGCCACAGGCTTCAATTCTCGGGCCGACTCTCTTCTCTGTATATATCAATGACGTCTCTCTTGCTGCTGGTGATTCTCTGATCCACCTCTACGCAGACGACACCATTCTGTATACTTCTGGCCCTTCTTTGGACACTGTGTTAACTAACCTCCAGACAAGCTTCAGTGCCATACAACTCTCCTTCCGTGGCTTCCAAATGCTCTTAAATGCAAGTAAAACCAAATGCATCTCTCTTCAACCGATCGCTGCCCACACCTGCCCGCCCGTCCAGCATCACTACTCTGGACGGTTCTGACTTAGAATATGTGGACAACTACAAATACCTGTTTGTCTGGCTAGACTGTAAACTCTCCTTCTAGACTCACATTAAGCATCTCCAATCCAAATCTAAATCTAGAATTGGCTTCCTGTTTCTCAACAAAGCATCCTTCACTATCCTTCACAAACATACCCTCGTAAAACTGACCATCTACCGATCCTCGACTTCGGCGATGTCATTTACAAAATAGCCTTCAACATTCTACTCAATAAATTGGATGCAGTCTATCACAGTGCCATCCGTTTTGTCACCAAAGCCCCATATACTACCCACCACTGCGACCTTCTACGCTCTCGTTGGCTGGCCCTCGCTTCTTACTCGTCGCCAAACCCACTGGCTCCAGGTCATCTAAAAAACCCTGCTAGGTAAAGCCCCGCCTTATCTCAGCTCACTGGTCACCATAGCAGCACCAACCTGTAGCACGCGCTCCAGCAGGTATATCTCCCTGGTCACCCCCAAAGCCAATTCCTGATTGGCTGCCTTTCCTTCCAGTTCTCTGCTGCCAATGACTGGAACGAACTGCAAAAATCTCTGAAGATAGATACTCATATCTCCCTCACTAGCTTTAAGCACCAGCTGTCAGAGCAGCTCACAGATCACTGCACCTGTACATAGCCCATCTGTAAGTAGCCCATCCAACTACCTCATCCCCATACTGTATTTATTTATTTATCTTGCTCCTTTGCACCCCAGTATCTCTACTTGCACATTCATCTTCTGCACATCTATCACTGCAGTGTTTAATTGGTATATTGTAAATAATTCACCACCATGGCCTATTTATTGCCTTACCTACCTTATATTACCTCATTTGCACATACTATATATAGCCTTTTTCTACTGTATTATTGACTATTTGTTTGTTTATTCCATGTGTAACTTTGTGTTGTGGTATGTGTCAAACTGCTTTGATTTATCTTGGCCAGGTCGCAGTTGTAAATGAGAACTTGTTCTCAACTCGCCTACCTGGTTAAATAAAGGTGAAATAAAACAAATAAAAATAAAAACAGTTGTTGGTTAGCTAGCTAGCAAATGTTTACATGAAATCATTCAAAAGATTAAACGAGGTGAAATGAGCCACTTATGATTCCTCACATGGCAGTTTCTTGCCATTCTTCCTAGTAATCTGATCATCCAGAATCACAAAAATCCACTGACTTCTGCCTCATGGAAGCACACACATCGTTTTTGTGATGTTGTGAGGTAACCCAACTATTGTGGCTACCATTAAAACAGGGTTGCCAACTTTTGAAGAAAGTGAGACTCTGATCAAATACCCATACTAACCGTATTATTTGTGACGTGAATTGAGTATATAGTATGCTAATTGGTCATAGTATGGATATAGTTAGTATGCCAAAAGTTCCCAGATTCGTACTAGATTTGCCAAAATACGAAGTATACGTTCAGTGGACACTTTTTCCGTACTTTTAGGGCCCGTAATGTAATTCTTCAGAAAATGGGCGTGACTTCACAACTTTTTCAGATTTGAAGAAAACGGATGAAAATATGCAGCCAGTCCAACAAGAGCAGATTCAAATTCATTGCTTTAACTATAGCAATTATGTCAAATGTTAAGAAAATGTTGAGCAATGTAATAATGTAATAACTTTTCAAACTATTTTCGTTACACGTTATGTTGGCAGACAATTTGCTAGCTACGCTATCCTTACAAACCGCATAGCATTACAGCAGTATGTACCGGTATGTTAGCTAGTTACCTAACGTTAGTTGGCTACTCAAACTTGCCAGGCAGTATATTAATTATCGTTATCTAACTAACTACCCAACGTTGATTGACTTGATTATTTACATCATTCTTAGCTAAGTGGTATAGTTGTTGTACGTTTCAATGGACATTGTTAATTCTGGCTATCTACTCTGATTTTAGAGCAACACCCATTGAATATGGCCGGTGTCAGTAAACATCCGCAAAAAAAGTGCAATTAAATTATTGCCAACAGCACAGTTACATTCACCAACGCTCTGGATAACATGAAACAGCCAAACCAGCTCTGCTAGGGCGTGAAAAATGGTCAGAGTGAGGTGTTCCCTCATTTGTGTCTGGAAGTAGCTAGCCAACGTTAGCCAGTTAGCTTGGGTGTATGACTGCTGTTAAATGCTCGGATCAACCCTACTCCTAGGCCAGAGAGTCCATTGTGTGCTTTGAACGCTCCAAGAGCAAAATGCTCTGAATTTACGAACAGACAATCTGAAAATGCTCTGGATTTACAAAAACACAGACTGCACTCAGGCACTCCAGATTAAATTCACGAACACACCTGAAATCATAAAACGTTTAGCTAGTCATTTGTTATGCTAACAAGCAAGCAAGAGGTTGCATAGCAACAGCATCAACTTCCAGTAGACAGGCTAAGCTCGAGAACACTCAACTGAAACGATACCATTCATTTACAGTATACTAAAATTAACTAATAGTATGTAGTATATACTCATTAAGTATGTAGTATACGGTATGTTAGTATGGGTATTCAAATATGGCCATGCCTAGAGTGGGGTCGAGGTGTCCTCCTCCAGGAAAATGTATTTTTACATGGCTTAGGCCTAAAAAAAATAAAACACAGGTCAGGTGTACTCAGAATGCGTTGAACATTAAAGGGACACTCAAAATTCGACGACTTTGTTACTTTGCAATTTTTGGGGGATGAGATTTGAAGTTTTAGGTGGTTTGACACTTTATTCAGACAGTAATGAACTTAGATGGGGAGACAGGGAAATGGGAGTAACAGTGGGAAGGTCTGAAGCAGGGATGGATGTGTATGTGTAAAGCTGTATGTGAAACGTGCTGGCAATGTTACCACTATACCATGTGTCAAACTTATTTTCACATGTACTTGATTGATGAGTTACGATCACTAATTAGTAAAGAACTCCCCTCACCTGGTTGTCTAGGTCTTAATTGAAAGGGAAAAAAACTCAAATCTGCAGACACTAGGCCCTGCATGGAATTATTATGACACCCCTGCACTACACCAATGCTCTGCACAGGAAATACTAATCATAAATAATAAATAATAGATAAATAATAGATTGTAGTCTCCTTGTCCATAGACTGCTTTCAAAGTAAGGATACAAACATTTTGTATTTTGTCATTTTGGTGAACTACTGTATCTCTTTAAAATAGGGCTGGAAGAAAATCGTGCTTCCCCTCCAGGAGGGTTGGCCACCCCTGATCTAAGTTTCCCAAGTGCTGGGTGTTTGAAAATGTTCTTGTTGTGACAATTAATTTCTCAAAATCACCCAACCTTGAAGAAAAATGGCATGATTATCAATATTCAGGTGGTTTATGCCTACTAGTTGAAAATCCTTGCCATCATCTTACTCTTCATAGACAAAATGCTATGTGTTTATGAGTTATGAGTCCCCCTAACGTTACAATCTCTACCTAGCATGTGCACAATGCTAAAATGTCAAACAGTATATTTGAGGCCTGGAGCATTTAATATCCAATGCTTATTTGTAGGACTTATTAAAAAGTGTCCATGAGAGGCAGCAAAAATACACAGCCTCATATAATTAATTTTCAAAGACACAAGCAGGCATATCAGATTTGAAATATGTGATTTCACTGGCAAAATTGGGAAGACGTGGAATAATAAAATACTGTAAATGTGGGGAATAACAGTAGTGTTTTTGCTGACAATCACACTAATTACCCTTTATTTTAGACCATTGTTAAGAATGAGAATTGTTCTACTGATCAGACTAAATATATTAAATTAATAATAACATCTCCTGAAGACATGTTGACAAATCTGCCCCTACACCTTAACCACGTATCATTTCTAGTCATGTTGAAGAGATGAAAAATATTCCTGGAGTGATTGATGCACGTCGGCTGAACTCAAGTGCAGTTAGGATATATCAACTACAGAGTCAGAGCATTTATCCCAAGACCAATGCAGTGGGATCATTGTAAAGCTTTTGGTCATGTTTCAAATGTTTGCAGAAGGGTGAAGCCGAGATGTCCAAGTTGTGGAAAAGATCATATTATGTGTTATGGAAGTGATGAAAATGTGACATGTTTCAATTGTGGTGGGAACCATGAAGCCACGTCTTTTGAATGCCTCACAAGGGTGAAAGAGAATGAGGCATCCAAAGTCAGGGCTATCCAGAGCACATAATATGCAGCAGCTGTTAAAAGGGTTGAGGGTGTGAATGCTGCACTTGAAGAGTCCATGGTGATGAATAGGCCTCCACTGCAGGCTGCAGGGTTTGCCTCTCACTAGCAGAATCCTGACATTTTAAAGGTTAAGAAGGTGGACATAATAGCGATGGTGATAGACGGCACTGCCAAGGTGGAGAGAAGGTCCAGGAATATAGAAATCATTGTGGAAGTGGCAGAACAGTTCCTGGGGCTGAAATATTTATCGGAGAAGGAGTTACATGGAATATTGTCACAAGCCCTAGAGCCTGAGAAGGGAGATATGGAGAATTGAAAGAAGGAAAAAGTGGGAGTTTTGTTTTGTCAATGTACTATTTTTATTTGGGTGGATTAAGTTAGTTTCCCTATCATCTATGGATTTTATTTTTTTATCTTGATTTGGTTTCAACCCTTCCAGTTGGTGGCGGCAATACACATGTTTGGGTTGTAATCTGCCATAAAACCCACAGAAGAAGAAGAAGAAGAAGAAGAAGAAGAATGAAAAGACCAATCATTTGCTTGAATGTGCATTGGTTCCCAGTTCTGTGGCATGACAGGACAATGATGAAGGTTCTACTCGTGATGTTACATTGCAGTCGCAGATGTTCCGATTTCGAAACGATGTGTCTCACAGTTGAAATGTTAACGTACCATATAGAGATATAAGAGGTGTGATCGTGAGAAGAGGGACAAATGCTTGAGAGTTGGCAGCTATGATTACATCTCCATCTAGTTGTTGCATTGGGGATAACAGTTGTTGACAACTTTAGCACTTTAGCTAAACCTAACTATTTTCCTATCCTTAAACTCAGTCTCCTAACCTGCAACGTTAATTATCCTAACCTGCTGTCTAAACTAACCACCAGTGCCGATAAACCATCAGCCTCACAAGACCCGGCCTAATTTGAACGGGGTTTATGATCGCAAAGTCGGTAGTGTTAGCAAGGAAATATGTTTTAATTAAGTGAAAGCAATACTGCTCTCTGGTGGACAGAAGTGTTAGATAATTTGTTTACATGTAGACCTTGGTGTCAGAATAGGACGTTGGGCCGCAAGTACCGCTTCAATGCACCTTGGTATATATTATAGGGGAGGTTACAAAAGTATCCGTACTGGGTGAGCTCCATATGTGAGCGCACTGTGACGGCTTTGGGTCACAATGTGCTAATCTGTATGTATGCGCCTACTGGAAAAGCACACGATCATTTATCGTGGTAAAAAAAACGCTCTGATTGGCTTGGTAAATATTATCGGTAAAATAAGCCATTTCAACCACGTCTGCATCAAATAGGGTCTATGTATGCTGCTGAGACAAGGTTGTTTAAAACATGTTCATGGTGACAGCGCTTCAAACAACAGCTCCGCAAAACAAGTCCACGTCGAAGCAAAAACTGAAAGGTCAATTCATGTGCTTTGCATTGCTTAGAATACACTTGGTTATTCCTAATATTTTTCATGATTATTCTGTTTCTTATTATTGGGGGTGCAATTTAGGGACGGGAGTAGATTAGTTACATAGTCATTAAAACACACTTTTCATATAATTTATTGTGGAAAAACCTTAGCAAAATAGTTGTTCTGTTCATAAATATGGATTCCCCCTGTTATTAAGAAACGTACCGCAAGCGACGTGTGTCAATGTTCAGATTGAGGTTGGGGCTCTTAACAAAACTACCCCGTATAGAAGATCCCTTCATCCAAATACTATTATGGGTAATGCAGTGGTCACCGACTGGTCGATCTCCAAGGCATTCCTTGTCGATCAACAAATATTTCTGTAACAAACCCAACGATAAAGCCTTGTGTTTAAAACATGTTTTATTATACTGAACAAAAATATAAACACCATGTGCAAAAATGTCAAACATGTTGCTGAGTTACAGTTCATATAAGTAAATCAGACAATTTTAAATAAATTCATTAGGCCCTAATCTATGGATTTTAAAATACCTTAAAAAAAAGGTAGGGGGTGGATCAGAAAGCCAGTCAGTATCTGGTGTGACCACCAGTTGCCTCATGCAGCATGACACGTCTACTTCGCATAGAGTTTATCAGGCTGTTGATTGTGGCCTGTGGAATGTTGTCCCACTCCTCTTCAATGGCTGTGCAAAGTTGCTGGATACTGGCAGGAACTGGAACACTTTGTTGTACAGGTCAATCCAGAGCATCCCAAACAGGCTCAATGGGTGACATATCTGGTGAGTATGAAGGCCATGGAAGAACTGGGACATTTTCAGTTTTCCAGGAATTGGGCACAGTACTTTGCGACATGGAGCCGTGCATTATCATGCTGAAACATGAGACAATGGCGGCGGATGAATGGCACGGCAATGGGCCTCAGAATCTCACCACAATATCTCTGTGCATTCAAAATGCCATCAATAAAATGCTATTGTGTTCGTTGTCCGTAGCTTATGCCTGCCTGCCTGCCCATACCATAACCCCACCAACACGGAGCACTCTGCACACAACATTGACATACGCAAACTGCTCGCCCACAAGGTGCCATACACATGGTCTGTGGTCGTGAGGCCGGTTGGACGTACTGCCAAATTCTCTAAAACTACGTTGGAGGTGGCTTATGGTAGAGAAATAAACATTTACATTTTCTTGCAAGAGCTCTGGTGGACATTCCTGCAGTCAGCATGCCAATTGCACGCCACCCTCAACTTGAGACATCTGTGGCATTGTTGTGTGACAAAACTGCACATTTTAGTGGCCTTTTATTGTCCCCAGCACAAGGTGCACCTGTGTAATGATCATGTTGTTTAATCATCTTCTTGATTTGATTATTTTGGGAAAGGAGAAATGCTCACTAACAGAGATGTAAACAAATTTGTGCACAAAATATGAGAGAAATAAGCTTTGTGCCAGTGGAACATTTCTGGGATATTTTATTTCAGCTCAGGAAACATGGGACCAACACTTTACATGTTGCCTTTATATTTTTGTTCAGTGTAGCTTCACACTGTTGGTGGTAGGTGCACTTGATTCAGCAGCCCGAACGCCGGGAAGGCAAAGTGTTCCCATTTTTAACCATTTCATGTGTCTGAAGGTAGAACTCTGCCTACCCAGCAGGCCCAGTGAACAAATCAAGTGCACCTAAAGGCCTACCACTGGCCAATCCGATAGCTCAGATCACTGTTGTCCGCAGTTTCCTTGAGCCATACAATGTGAAAATAAGTTTTGAAAGCATGGCAAAGTTAATACTGTGAGATTTCAAAACTTTTAAAACCACGAGGAGAGAGAGACTAAACAAATACAATAATGAGCTGCTGTTTTTATGAGTAAGTTTAAGTTGTTATTCAGTACTGTCAACACATTTACACCATAAAATGCACGTTCTCCCTACTTCCACTCACTCCATAACCTGCACTCCAGCTGCAATGAATGAGTATAGCAAAGTTTTACGATAAGCTTGCGTTGTTATTATTAGTGGCTTGTGTCTTTTTTAATATCAAGGAATATTTCACTTTCTCTGGTCATAGGACTAACATGAATTGGTGCGTGAGGCAGAAATAATGCAGTGCGACTTGAGATTCACCATTAGCTGGAAGACTGTGTCCCCTTTCCCATGGAGGCAGGGAGAGTGGAGAGGCAGCCTCACTGCTGCTCCCTCCTTCCCCTCAGACTGACCATGAGATGCAGGCCATCAGTCCAGTAAAAAGTAATACACAAATGATCTATTACCAGTGTGATCGTAATACCAAATGTTTTAACATATAATTTCAAAATGGTCTGAGAAGAACAACATTAGCAGGGCAATTCAAGCATAGCCAATATGCAGTGATAAAGTTTTGGGCCTAAAGCCTACTGCACAAACCTCATTGCTAGGGAACTGTATTTCATTGTTCATGTTGCATAGGCTTACGTTTTTTAAGTCACCTTTAAAAATAATCTGAGCGGTAGAGCTCGGTTTGCATTTTGACTCACAGTGATCTCAGAAAAAGGCTCAGAAAAGGTTGGTGACCAGAGCCGCCAGATCCCTCACTTAGTCAAGTGTTTCCTTTATTTTGGCAGTTACCTGTACATGTACAATGTAAAACACAAGTCACTCAAATTATGACTACTGAATTTCAATTAAAGAGGACATAAAAACATTATAGTTCAAGTGTAGGATTAAGGTAAACATTATTTTTCTTAAGGTCTTGATAGGTTCATCATGCCATCTACCAAAGCCTGTACAGTAGTACAGTGGGATATTTTAGCACAAAGGGGAATTAAAATGGAATAGAATAGAAAAGTAAACTAAACAAATGTATGAATCATCATCACTGTGTAGCCTATATTTTCCTTCTCTCTCGCTTCTGAGACAAAAATAATGAGAGCAAGCAATGTGAACCCCCTTTAAAAAACAACTTAATTCTCTACAAAAAAAGTTACATTTCATAATAGAAAGAAATCGAACATTCTAGATCCACTTCTTGTTCTTGAGCTAGGAGGCAGAAGAGGGGAATAGCAGTTGCGCACGCGCAGAGGTTCGCCCGTTTAGTAACGGAGGCAGCGCTGTCGGAGTGTGGACGAGAAACAAACTGCGTTGGCCGCGAAGCACGTTGCTCCAAGGAAGGACTTGCAAGTGAAGTAGGCTTCATCCACGAGAAGAAACAACAAGGAGCTCGAGGTAAGCGTCTAGTTTCTTTGTAATGTCAATATGTATCATGTCTTACACAATGTATCATTTAAATGTTAAACTACAATGACATGTGTTTTGGTGGCAGACATGCTTCTTCTGTGGATATTAAACTTGTCCGCACGCGTGCGGAATGTTCTGTTTCATGATGGAGTATTGTTAGCTAATGTAACGTTTGCTAGTTACAGCAAACCCATTTGTTTACGTTAAAGTTGATCAACTCAAGTGAAGCATCGAATTGCATTGATTTATTTTTGTTTGCGGCATGTTGCAACTCTTCTTCAGATATGGAGTTTTCTGTGTGTTCTCGGGCCGTGGTTAATTGCTTACTCTGCAACTAGACAGTACAGCAGAAGCAGGTCTACAAGGCCCGGGCAAAGTAAATAGCTAATTGACAGCGGCTGCGTCCTATGAAATGTCTGTCTTCGGATCTGTCATCAGCTTCTACCCAATGAGCTTATTCGACATCGGCGGCAGCTGCATTAGCAAAACGCGGACTAGCTTTTTGTTTTTACATAATTATGTTTTTGACTGTTTAACATCATAATTACGTTATGAGGTTAACGTTAGTGAAGAAAGCGTTATTTGTAAAGGAAATGGTTGTGCGGCAGTTCTGTCGACGTTGCACGCACGTTTCATCCGCGAGCTTGTTGAGTCAGATAATTATATAATCTGATCTGTCGCTGTTTTTGATAACACTCAGATGTATTAAAAAATTATATTTAACGTCATCTTAAATGCGCTGTATAATTGTATTTTTTATTCTCATCAAATCAGTTTTGTTAGAGCTTCTGAGAATGTAAACAACATTGGAACTCATTGTGCGCCATTTGCGTTACTTTTGTCAGGCTTGTTCTATCACTCAATGCTGCGCATGTCATAACAAACTACAGAGGCCTATCATGGCCAGTTTTGGAGTGATTTGCTGCTTTATAAATACTAGCAGAATGTTGTTACTTTCTATTCCTCAAAATTAATTTTATTCAAATCGTGTCAATGCTTAAAATGGCTAAGCATCATTCATGTACAAATCAGTGTCAGAATCAGCTATAAGTATTGGTCTCCAACTGAAGGTGTCAGTTGCACTGAAAAAAGGAAATCCAACAGTCAGTAGACCCACTGTGGGTATTATGAAAGCATTGTTTATGCTCAAATTAAACCAAGTAGCTTTTTCTTTTCATTATAGATATTATATTGGATTGTTTAAACTATTACCCTGCTGACAGAGAGGAGGATTGTTTTGTTTGTTTGTTGGTTGAAGCCGATCAACTGGCATTCTCCACAATTTATGGCCTGATTGCACAACCATCTTCCTCTTGCTGAAATAAGGTCTAGTCGGCATCTTTGGGAAAATATATTTGATTTGATGACTTCGAAATGAAAATGATTTTGATTTGGTGCAGTAGTTGAATGGGGGTATTCAGAGTCTAAAATGAAGAGTAACAGATAAGTGCTGTTTTAGTTCTGCTGACAGTATCATCTGAGCCCAGACAGACATTCCCAGACTCAATTGAGTCAATAAGGCTGCATTTATACAGGCAGTCCTGGGCTGCCTGACATGTGCAGCCAAATGCATGCTTTAGTTCTACTTATAACCCCAGTAACACCTTGATCACACCGACAGCGTCATTGTGTTTTGATACACCAGAAGTACATTCATTTCCAATGGAACGCTGCGTTTGCCTTGCTGCATTGCATTGCAGAGGCAGATTAGGTGCGTTCTGTGTGGTGCATACGTTGGATTTATCGAACATATGCGTAAGACGGCTTGACAGAAATGGTTGTAAGAGGTGATTGTTGAACTTTTGTTGCACACACATCCAGATGATGCTGTGTAGCATTTTGCGCAATGACGCTGTAGGTGTGATCAAGGCGTAAGCAGTGTCAATTTACACTTTAGCTAATAGCATGGGAGTACTGTGTTATTTTGGAGGAATAGCTGTGATCAGCACTTTTACCTGATGTGTGGTTCTGTTAAATATTGGAGAAGAAAGTTGCTGTTGGGGTAGTAGTTAGGAATATGCATCTTTCCCTTTCAAGATGCGTATCTAGAGACATGGGCTCCGGTACCATACAATAACGATAAGTTTTAGTTTGAAAATATTCAGTACGATTCGATGCGCTAGGGCTGGGCAGTATACTGTATCTACCGGTATTGATGCACAGACCGGTTTAGGTTTTTACTTCACCTTCTATAACAGTATACTTTTTCCACATTTTGTTATGTTACGGCCTTAATCTAAAATTGATTAGATTAATCTCATCAATCTACACACAGAACCCCATAATGACAAAGCGAAAACAGGTTTTTATACATTTTAGCAAATACCTTATTTACATAAGTATTCCGGCCCTTTGCTATGAGACTCAAAATTGAGCTCGGTGCATCCTGTTTCCATTGATCATCCTTGAGCAGTCTCTACAACTGGATTGGTGTCCACCTGTGGTAAATTCAATTGATTGGACATTTTTTGGAAAAGCACACTCCTGTCTATGTAAGGTCCCACAGTTGACAGTGCATGTCGGAGCAAAAACCAAGCCATGAGGTCGAAGGAATTGTCCATAGAGTGCCGAGACAGGGTTGTGTCGTGGCACAGATCTGGGGAAGGGTACCAAAATATTTCTGCAGCATTGAAGGTCCTAAAGAGAACACAGTGGTGCCCATTCTTAAATGGAAGAAGTTTGGAACCTCCTAGACTTTTCCTAGAGCTGGCCACCCGGCCAAACTGAGCAATTGGGGGAAAGGGCCTTGGTCAGGGAGGTGACCAAGAACTCGATGGTCACTGGCAGAGCTCCAGAGTTCTTCTGTGGAGATGGGAAAACCTTCCAGAAGGACAACCGTCTCTGCAGCACTCCACCAATCAGGCCTTTCTGGTAGTGGCCAGGCAGAAGATACTCATTAAAAGGCACATGACAGCCTGCTTGGAGTTTGCCTAAAGGCACCTGAAGGACTCTGAAACTGAGAAACAAGATTCTCTGATTTGATGATGCCAAGATTGAACTCTTTGGCCTGAATGCCAAGTGTCACATCTGGAGGAAATCTGGCACCATCCCTACAGTGAAGCATGGTGTTGGCAGCATCAGGATCGAGTGGAAAGATGAACGGCGCAAAGTACAGAGAGATCCTTGATAAAAACCTAATCCAGAGCGCTCAGGACCTGAGACTGGAGCGACGGTTCAGCTTACAACAGGACAACGAACCTAAGCACACAACCAAGACAACGCAAGTCTCAATGTCCTTGAGTGGCCCAGCCAGAGGCCGGACTTGAACCCAATCAAACATCTCTTAAGGGACCTGAAATAGCTGTGCAGCAATGCTTCCCATCCAACCTGACAGAACTTGAGAGGATCTGTGGAGAAGAATGGGAGACACTCCCCAAATACAGGTGTGCCAAGCTTATAGTGTCATACCCATTAAGACTGGCAGCGATTACAGCCTAAGGTGCTAAAACAAAGTACTAAGTAAAGGGTCTGAATACTTATGTAAATGTAATATTTTTGTATTTTTATTAATCTGCAAAAAGTTCTAAACCAGTTTTTGCATTGTCATTGTGGGTTATTGTGTGTAGATTAATGAGTGGGGGGGAAAAACATCAATTTCAGAATAAGGCTGTAACGTGAAAAAGTGAAGGTGTCTGAATACTTTCCGACTGCACTGTACACAACTCATTTTGCACACGAAAGCACGTGATGGGAAGGTCACGTGTCCTACAAGCGTAATAGTCAGAAGACTCTGAAGCTCCTGCTGACAATTCCTCATTCTATATTTTATTCAGGTTATCTACTTCAACTATTTATACTTTCTAGTTTAAAAGTTGGTGGAAATATCTGGGGTCAAGAAACAAATGGGTTTGCCTACCAAAATGGCAACCTCAACGCTATAAGTTACTACTGATGCTGGCTTCAGCAACGCCATTTCACTAGCTTTAGCTGAACAACAAGACCGGATGGAGGCGGTTGTTCAACGTGCTGTTGGTGCAGCAATTCAAGGAGTAAGGGAACAAGTTGCTACCTTGCAAGATAAGTTGGACACCCACATGGGATCAGTTCGAGCGCTAATAGAAAAGGTGGATTGCATTCAGACTGAGGCAAGGGGTCTAAAAAGGATGTGAACCTCTGCACTTTGGAAGTTGAGAAGATGTGGTTAAAAATGGCGTTGCTTGAGGATCAACACAGACACAACGTGAGGGTCTCTGGGATTGCTACAAACCGGGAGGGAGGTGATGCAATTGCTTTCCTGCAATAAATCCTTCCCAAATGGATTCCGTCACTTGGTACTATTCCGATTCAAATGGAGCGGGTTTACAACTAAAATGCAAAGGACAACCCACCCCCACCCTTCAATGTTTTCAGATACCAAGACCGCAACAATATTCTACAAGGACCCTGTGAAGCAAGAATGAATGCGCCCATTCAAGATGCCTGGAGAACCATACCTTGTTATGCGGACTACAGTGCCTTCACAAATCAGCGAAGAAAAGCATTTGCAGATGTCCAGAGGGAATTGTACTTGTAGGGCATACCCTCAATTCTGATCTATCCTGCCACCCTGCAACTTACTTTCAATGTTGATCAGCTCTCCTTCTGGTCTACAGGCTCCCCCACAAAGAGTGCTTTCCTTTACGGAAGTCGAGGAAGGGCCTATACAGCAGTGTGCAACTGGGTGCTAAAGATGCAGCTAACCGGCTAGCTAACGTCTAGTTGACTACTCAACTCTCATCCATATTTGTTTTGGAACTTCAGGAACTTCTCCTAGTACCGGGACTGAATAAAATCTATTCCAATCACGGTATCCAAACAAAACAATTAAAAAGTAGAAAAAAATTAAAGACGATATAGTCAAGAGAAATTACACTTGAAGGTGTGAAGCCAAACTGGAAAACAAAAGTGGTTTAGGGAAATGGACACATTAAGTGATTAACGTTAATCACCCCAAAAGCTAGCAACATCAATCTCTACTAATCACGTTAACTTCAACATACCTCTATTTAAATATCGTTGAAACTTTAGGTAGTCCGAAGATTGCTGCAAATTCATGGGTTCAAACAGTGAAAACGATACCATATTTTAAAAAAATAATACGCTACTAAATAATTACATCAAATAATGAGTCCAAATAAAGTCAACATGTTGAACCAGCCTCCAGCTCCGCTAGCCAGCTAATGTTAATCCTGGACCGCTGCGTATTGGCGAATTGTTCCATCACTATTAGAAGTGCTATGTAATTACGAGACACCAGTCAGCAGGTTTACTGGGACTGAAGGACCAGGGAGATGGCTGCTCTGCTAGATTGGGGTGCTGGATGGCAGTACATGCAGAACTGATTTCAACCATTAGTCAGACCTGTTGATTTCTGAATTGGCCCTAGTGACTTGGATGATCAACAGACAGACAGACATGATGTCAGCAAATGGTGCTTCAAAGATGGGATGTCTTCATAACTCCAGACTGTTTTTGTTTTCCCGTTGAAATTATACAATGTGATGTGTGGCAATGCGCTTCCTGCAGTTGTCATGGCCAGTTCATGTGGAGATTTGACATAATGCTAGTCTCTTGTTTTTGATGTTCTTCTGCTGTTTTACAGGTAGGCCTTGAATGTGCCCATGATGACTAAGACTCCTCCCGACAGAAGAGGGATCACCTTTGAGGTGGGAGCACAGCTGGAGGCTCGCGACAACCTGAAGAACTGGTCAGTGTAATTTCCATCTGATTACTGTCTGGCCAGGTTTCTAATGTTCATGTCCTATTGTTCTTGTCTACCATTATCAGTCTTATTGAACATCCTAACTCTCTACTGCTCAGGTACCAGGCCAGCATAGAGAAGATAGACTATGAGGACGAGAAGGTTCTGATCCACTACCGTCAGTGGAGCCACCGCTATGACGAGTGGTTTGACTGGACCAGCCCCTACTTGAGGCCCCTGGACAGGATCCAGTTGAGGAGAGAGGGTCTGCAGGACAAACGGTCCAGCCCGGTGAGGGAGACTAGTACACTGACATAATGTTGTTACCCAAGACCAGTGGTTCCCAAATATTTTATAGTCCCGTACCCCTTCAAACATTCCTCCTCCAGCTCCGTACCCCTTCTAGCACCTGTTTTTTTTGCCATCATTGTAAGCCTGCCACACACACTATACAATACATTTATTAAACATACGAATTAGTGAGTTTGTCACAACCCGGCTTGTGGGAAGTAACAAAGCGCTCTTACAGGACCAGGGCACAAATAATAATGTAATAATAATCAATAATTTTGCTCACTCTCACATAGGTATGTGGTTGCAAAGGGCATCAGTGTCTTAACTTCTTATGGCGGAACCCATTGACAACATTCCGCTGAAAGGGCAGCGTGCGAAATTCAAAAATATGTTGTAGAAATATGTAACTTTCATACATTAAGTGCAATACACCAAATGAAAAACTTTGTTCATTTACCCATCGTGTTCGATTTCAAAAAGGCTTTACAGCGAAAGCACCACATATGATTGTTAGGTCAGAGCCTAGTCACAAAAACACACAGCCATTTTCCAGCCAAAGAGGAAAAATTAATCACTAACCTTTTGATCTTCATCAGATGACACTCGTAGGACTTCATGTTACACAATACATGTATGTTTTGTTCGATAAAGTGCATATTTATATCCAGAAATCTCAGTTTACATTGGTTCAGTAATCTTTTGCTTCCAAAACATCCTGTGATTTTTCAGAGCCACATCAATTTACAGAAATAGTAATCATAAACTTTAATATAAGATACAAGTGTTATGCACAGAATTAGAGATATACTTCTTCTTAATGCAACCACTGTCAGATTTCAAAGAAACTTTACGGAAAAAGCAAACCATGCAATAATCTGAGTACGGCGCTCAGACAACAAATCAATCCATACAGATATCTGCCATGTTCGAGTCAACAGAATTCAGAAATAGCATTATAAATATTCACTTACCTTTGATCTTCATCAGAATGCACTCCCCGGAATCCCAGTTCCACAATAAATGTTTGGTAAAGTCAATAATTTATGTCCAAATACCTCCTTTTTGTTCACGTGTTTAGCCCAGTAATTAATGCGCAATCGCTTAGTTCAAAGTCAAAAAAGTTATATTACAGTTCGTAGAAACATGTCAAACGAAGTATAAAATCAATCTTTAGGATGCTTTTATCATGAATCTTCAATAATGTTCCAACCAGAGAATTCCTTTGTCTTCAGAAATGTAAAGGAATATAGGGAACACTAAAATAACACATCCTAGATCTGAATGAATGAAATATTCTTATTAAATCCTTTTTTCTTTACATGGTTGAATGTGCTGACAACAAAATCACACACAAATTCTCGATGGAAATCAAATGTATCAACCCATGGAGTTCTGGATTTGGAGTCACACTCAAAATTAAAGTGGAAAACCGCACTACAGGCTGATCCAAGTCAAAATGAGGCTCCGTAGTGTGTGTGGCCTCCACGTGCCTGTATGACCTCCCTACAACGCCTGGGCATGCTCCTGATGAGGTGGCGGATGGTCTCCTGAGGGATCACCTCCCAGACCTGGACTAAAGCATCCGCCAACTCCTGGACAGTCTGTGGTGCAACGTGGCGTTGGTGGATGGAGCGAGACATGATGTCCCAGATGTGCTCAATTGGATTCAGGTTTGGGGAACAGGCAGGCCAGTCCATAGCATCAATGCCTTCCTCTTGCAGGAACTGCTGACACACTCCAGCCACATGAGGTCTAGCATTGTCTTGCATTAGGAGGAACCCAGGGCCAACCGCACCAGCATATGGTCTCACAAGGGGTCTGAGGATCTCATCTCGGTACCTAATGGCAGTCAGGCTACCTCTGGCGACCCCCCCAAAGAAATGCCACCCCACATCATGACTGACCCACCGCCAAACCGATCATGCTGGAGGATGTTGCAGGCTGCAGAACGTTCTCCACGGCGTCTCCAGACCGTCACGTCTGTCACATGTGCTCAGTGTGAACCTGCTTTCATCTGTGAAGAGCACAGGGCGCCAGTGGCGAATTTGCCAATCTTGGTGATCTCTGGCAAATGAAAAACGTCCTGCATGGTGTTGGGCTGTAAGCACAACCCCCATCTGTGGACGTCGGGCCCTCATACCACCCTCATGGAGTCTGTTTCTGACCGTTTGAGCAGACACATGCACATTTGTGGCCTGCTGGAGGTCATTTTGCAGGGCTCTGGCAAGTGCTCCTCCTGCTCCTCCTTGCACAAAGGCGGAGGTAGCAGTCCTGCTGCTGGGTTGTTGCCCTCCTACGGCCTCCTCCACGTCTCCTGATGTACTGGCCTGTCTCCTGGTAGCGCCTCCATGCTCTGGACACTACGCTGAGACACAGCAAACCTTCTTGCCACAGCTTGCATTCATGTGCCATCCTTGATGAGCTGCACTACCTGAGCCACTTGTGTGGGTTGTAGACTCCGTCTCATGCTACCACTAGAGTGAAAGCACCGCCAGCATTCAAAAGTGACCAAAACATCAGCCAGGAAGCATAGGAACTGAGAAGTGGTCTGTGGTCCCCACCTGCAGAACCACTCCTTTATTGGGGGTGTCTTGCTAATTGCCCATAATTTCCACCCTTTGTCTATTCCATTTGCACAACAGCATGTGACATTTATTGTCAATCAGTGTTGCTTCCTAAGTGGACAGTTTGATTTCACAGAAGTGTGATTGACTTGGAGTTACATTGTTGTTTAAGTGTTCCCTTTTATTTTTTTGAGCAGTGTATTAGCAACTGGTACTTGCAGTAGCAGGCAGTTTACTCTGGGCACGCTTTTCATCCAAATGTGAAAATGCTGCCCCCTATCCCAAACAGGTTAACAGCGCGATTTGCCAAGGCAAGAAACTGTGAGCTCAGCCCTATCCAGAAATCTGGCAGTGGCTTCTGATTTAAATTCACAGAACTGCTTGTTTCAATTTCGATGAGGCTCTCTTGTTCAGAAATCGGCAAGTTGACTGGAGGCAGGGCATGAAAGGGATAACGAATCCAGTTTGTCGTCCATTTTGGGAAAGTACCTGCGTAATTGAGCACCCAGCTCACTTAGGTGCGTCACTATATCACATTTGACATTGTCCGTAAGCTTGTTCATTTGCACACACAAAATCATACAATGATGGAAAGACCTGTCTGTTGTCCTTGTTAATGCAGACAGAAAACCGCTCCAACTTCTTTATTATAGCCTTAATTTTGTCCTGCACATTGAATATAGTTGCGGAGAGTCCCTGTAATCCTAGATTCCGATCATTCAGGCGAAGAAAAAACATCACCCATTTAAGCCAGTTGTCTGAGAAACTTGTCATCATGCAAGCTGTCAGACAAGTGAATTATGGTCAGTAAAGGGAACTTTAAGCTCGTTTCTCAATTCAAAATACTTTGCCTCTTGATAACCAGCGTATATTGTAAAAGTGTTACATGGTCGCTGCCCATATCATTGCAAAATGCAGAAAATATACGAGAGTTCAGGGGCCTTGCTTTTAAAAAGTTAACCATTTTAATGTAGTGTACTGTAGTTTCCAAAACGTCTTTCAAGCAGTCAGGCATTCCCTTGGCAGCAAGAGCCTCTGTGGGATGCTGCAGTGTACCCAAGTGATGTCGAGAGCAACTGCTTGCACGCGCTTTACAACTCTACTATGTCTCCCTGTCATGGTTTTTGCGCAATCAGTACAGATACCAACACATCTTGACCACAAGTCCATTTTATGTCACAAAGCTGTCCAGTACTTTAAAAATATCCATTCATGTTGTCCTGGTTTGCAGAAGAGGATGTCTTCCTTAATTGACCCCCCCCCCCCCCTCCCATAAACGTAATGTACATATACCAGGAGATGTGTCAGGCCCGCCACGTCTGTCTCACCCAGCTGTAACCCATATCATTTACTGGCTTGTATGTGAAGCAGTAATTGTTTCAAAACATCTACTGCCATGTCACTGATGCGTTGTGAAACAGTGTTTGATGAAGGCATAGTCTGTATAGTTTTTGGGCCTCTTCCTGGCAGCAGGAAGAATGAAGTCCTCCATAAGGGGCGGCAGGGTAGCCTAGTGGTTAGAGCATTGGACTTGTAACCGAAAGGTTGCAAGTTCAAATCCCAGAGCTGACAAGGTACAAAATCTGTCGTTCTGCCCCTGAACAGGCAGTTAACCCACTGTTCCTAGGCCGTCATTGAAAATAAGAATTTGTTCTTAACTGACTTGCCTAGTAAAATAAAGGTAAAATAAAAAATAAAAAATAAAAATAATAATGGTATGGGGCTTGCCTGTCCTAGCCACTCAGTAGCTCACATTATAAGACGCTTCCAGCCCCTTCTTATTAATGGTATATGTTGCTTACTACTCAAGAGTCGTCTTAAAATCTCGCTCAAACTCCCGTGGCTTATTTTTCAAATTGTCATGTTTCTAATTGTCTGCGCAAGAGTGAAGGTTTCCCCTGAGAGAGTAACAGTTAATGTGATTTGGATGTTAATTATTTGACAAGGCTACCTGTATTTGACATTATTATTTTGCTGAGAAGGGGGGACTTCACCCAAATGTATAGCCTTGTTGGAAAATTATAAATGTACTGTTTGAAAATGATTTTTTTTTTTAAATAAAAAAAAATTACACACAATTACATGTAGATTAAAACAAAAATGTAATTACTTGGTGTACCCCCGACGGCATTTGGGAATACCTGCCCTAGACGATATCCGACGTTAACGCAGAAAGCCTAAGATTAAACAACAACCACAGAGTCTGGTTGAACTTCCATGACTTTGAAAATCAGATTAGTGTTTAACTTTTTTTTTCCCTTCCAGGTGTTTCGGGTGAATGAGAAAGTCTTGGCCTGTTGGGTAGACTGCCGCTACTATCCTGCTAAGGTTCAGGAAGTCAAAAGAGATGGTGGGTCCTACACTTCCACTGGATAGAATCAAATGTTTAATCAGAAATGCATTGCATTCTAGTTACATTGGGTAAATATTCTGACCACATTTGTTCTCTCTTCAGCTTCCTACACTGTGAAGTTTTTCGATGGAGTTGTCAAGACTCTTAAGCAAAACAAAGTAAAGCCATATAAGAAAGAGGTGAGAGCTCCATGTGATTGTTAGTTCATGGTGTGAGAGGATGGTTGATGGGGTTACCTTACAGTTTTATGTCTCAATGTGAATAGAATGGGAAGGCCAGGGAGAGGGACAGAACTCAAAGTGAGCAGAGCAGTGGGAAAGAGGAGAACGGGAAAGCCCTGAGCGATGAATCCAAAAGCAGCTCTTCAGACCTGGATGGAGAGAGCAATGGAGAGGAAAAGGAGAGAAGAGAAGACGGAGAGGAAAAAACGCTGAATGGCAACTTTGAGACCTGTGGACAGAAAGGGAGCCTAAACGGAGAAAAGGGGGCAGGAGGAGGGAAGAGAGAAGATGGGCAGGTTGTCCAAACTAAATCGGAAGATGTGAATGTAGAAGGGGAGCGAGTGATGCACAGTACCAAACAACAGGGGGAGAAGAAAGAAGAGTGTGCATCGGGACAGAGTCCCCAGCTGCCCAGGGGGAACCGGTACCGACCCTCTGAAGGTATGTAAGCTACTGTAAGCCTTTGATAGTGAAACAATGGAAAACTCTTTTAAACATTTCAGAATCATTAGATTGAAATTGAAAGTGTCCCATGGTTGTGCTCAAGTCCTAACGGGGAAGGAAAGATGATAGCTTGGCTTATGGCTTCGCTTTTGTGATGAACCAGAAAGTTAAATTGAATCGTTAGAGCGTATTAGGACCGGTTCAGTAACTTGTTGCTTGATGGTTAAGTGAATGAAGTCCGTCTCACTGACCTTTCGGTTCTTGTTCTTTACAGAAAGTCAACGTGAATTGAGGAAGAGGAGGGTGTCTCTTGTACAGATGCCACCACCAAAGAGGAGAAGGCCAGACACAAGTAAGGGTCTGCATCTAATCTATGACTTGTTGTGTGTTACTGACATTCAAAGCCCTATGTCCTTTGTTTATAACTCCTGCCCTTCCCTCTCCAGATAGAAACAGCCAGTCTCAGCAAGCAGGATCAGATTCCGTCCCAGCGTCCCCAGCATTAACTCCAGACCAGACAAACACCCAGACACCCACAGACGCTGGTATCGAAGCCCCATCAGATATAGGTAAATAAGATGGCGATGAATATGCTCATAAATAAGACAATCAGCAGGTGTTTCGAAGACTTCTTGAGCTGTCCTAACAACTTCTGCCTATATGAATACGGGTAGGAGTGCTGGTATAGGATACATTTAGCTTTTTAGATAATAATGAGTAACAGAACTTGGAAAGGGGGGGGGGACCTGATCCTAGTTCAGCACTCGGACTGAGTAGCTTTATGAATACAGGCCCAGCTCTTACATTGAGATATGAGATTAAATTTATTTCGGGATCTGTCAACTCCGTGCCAAAAAAAGCTACAGTTGATCTATTGTGTGTTTCTTTACAGAATCAATACTGAAACGCCAAGTCCATCTGCCTACCACCCACAAGTACAGCAGAGAGCCATGTGAGTACAGCCTCATTCTCACACACACACACACACACACACACACAACTTCCATTAAATGACATGTTGTTCCTTGTATCTCTACCTTAGTGTATCGAGTCATCAAAAACCAGCCGCCCCCAATCCTCTCCATTGAACTGGACCACAACCCCTTCAAGTGCAAGGCCCCTGGCTGTCTGAAGTCCTTCCGGAAGGCCTCTCTCCTGCACTACCACGTCAAGTACTACCATGCAGACAGCGAGCACGCCTCTGAGGGCAGCATGCAAACCCGGGCCTCAGAGAAGCAGGTTGGCTCTCAGGAGACACCCAGGAGGAGACGCACCATGTCAGGTTCTATACGTGAGTAGTAGCACTCCGCCCCATGGATCAACAAACCTGAGCTCAATCATACTACAGTTACAGTTGAAGTCAGAAATTTACATACACTTAGGTTGGGGTCCTTAACTCGGTTTTTCAACCACTCCACAAATTTCTTGTTAATCTTGTGACTCTCAAAACCCGGGTCCGGGAGCGTAATCATCGCCTGACACTAATTAGCATAACGCAACGGACATAAATCTTCCTAGAAAATATTCCTATTCATGAAAAATCACAAGTGAAATATATTGGAACACAGCTTAGCCTTTTGTTAATCACCCTGTCATCTCAGATTTTCAAAATATGCTTTGCAGCTAAAGCTAGACAAGCATTTGTGTAAGTTTATCGATAGCCTAGCATAGCATTATGCCCTGCTAGCAGCAGGCAACCTTGTCACAAAAATCAGAAAAGCAATCAAATTAAATCGTTTACCTTTGAACTTCAGATGTTTTCACTCACGAGACTCCCAGGTAGATAGCCAAAGTTCATTTTTTCCCTAAATATTATTTTTGTAGGCGAAATAGCTCATATATCAACCGGGACAATTGGTTTCTCAGTAGAAGCGATTGGAATAATGGCTACCTCTGTACTTTACGCAAGATTTTCTCCGGGGGCATCATGTGACCACTTGCACAATGTAGCCCCCTACGGGTATTCTTCAACATAAATGCGTAAAACTACGTCACAATGCTATAGACACCTTGGGGAATACGTAGAAAGCGTAAGCTCGTTGATGGTACATTCACAGCTCAATAGGGAGTCATTGGCACGCAGCGCTTTCAAAATATGGGGCACTTCCGGATTGGATTTTTCTCAGGCTTTTGCCTGCAACATCAGTTCTGTTATACTTACAGACAACGTTTCCAAAACTGTAAAGATATTAAGTGTTTTCTATCCTAAGCTGTCAATTATATGCATATTCTAGCATCTTGTCCTGATAAAATATCCCGTTGAAAACGGGAACATTTTTTTCCCAAAAAATGAAAATACTGCCCCTATAGTCGCAACAGGTTAACAAACTATAGTTTTGGCAAGTCTGTTAGGACATCTACTTTGCGCATGACACAAGTAATTTTCCAACAATTGTTTGCAGACAGATTATTTAATTTATAATTCACTGTATCACAAATCCAGTGGGCCTGAAATTTACATACAATAAATCGACTGTGCCTTTAACCTGTTGCGACGACCAAACCCGGATCCGGGATTCTATTTATAGACCTAAGCTCATTACCATAACGCAACGTTAACTATTCATGAAAATCGCAAATGAAATGAAATGAATATGCTATCTCTCAAGCTTAGCCTTTTGTTAACAACACTGTCATCTCAGATTTTCAAAATATGCTTTTCAACCATAGGAAAACAATCATTTGTGTAACAGTAGCTAGCTAGTGTAGCATTTAGCGTTAGCATTAGCGTTAGCATTTAGCAGGCAACTATCACAAAAACAAGTAAAGCCTTCAAATAAAATAACTTACCTTTGAAGAACTTCTGATGTTTTCAATGAGGAGACTCTCAGTTAGATAGCAGATGCTCAGTTTTTCCAAAAAGATTCTTTGTGTATTAGAAATAGCTCCGTTTTGTACATCACATTTGGCTACCAAAAAAAAATAAAAAATAAATAATAACAATTCAGCCCTCAAAACGCGAACTTTTTTCCAAATTAACTCCATAATATCGACTGAAACATGGCAAACGTGGTTTAGAATCAATCCTCAAGGTGTTTTTCCACATATCTCTTCGATGATATATCCTTCGTGGAAGCCTGGTTTCTCCTTGCTCTCAAATGGAAAAATAATTGCACTTGGCTTTGCGCTCCAATTTCGACGCAGGGACACCAGGCGGACACTTGGAAAATGTAGTCTCTTATGGTCAATCTTCCAATGATATGCCTACAAATACGTCACAATGCTGCAAACACCTTGGGGAAACGACAGAAAGTGTAGGCTCATTCCTTGCGCAATCACAGCCATATAAGGAGACAATGGAAAACAGAGCTTCAGAGATTCTGCTCATTTCCTGGTTGACGTATCATCTTGGTTTCGCCTGTAGAATGAGTTCTGGGGCACTTACAGACAATCTCTTTGCAGATTCTGAAACTTCAGAGTGTTTTCTTTCCAAAACGGTCAATAATATGCATAGTCGAGCATCTTTTCGTGACAAAATATTGCGCTTAAAACGGGAACGTTTTTTATCCAAAAATGAAATAGCGCCCCTAGAGATCCAAGAGGTTAAACAGCTTGGACAATCCCAGAAAATGATGTCATGGCTTTAGAAGCTTCTGATAGGCTAATTGACATCATTTGAGTCAATTGGAGGTGTACCTGTGGATGTATTTCAAGGCCTACCTTCAAACTCTGCCTCTTTGCTTGACATCATGGAAAAATCTAAAGAAATCAGCCAATACCTCAGAAAAAAAATTGTAGACCTCCAAGTCTGGTTCATCCTTGGGAGCAATTTCCAAGCGCCATGTTCATCTGTACAAACAACACCATGGGACCACACAGCCATCATACTGCTCAGGAAGGAGATGCATTCTGTCTCCTAGAGATTAATGTACTTTGGTGTGAAAAATGCTAATCAATCCCAGAACAACAGCAAAGGACCTTGTAAAGATGCTGGAGGAAACGGGTACAAAAGTATCTATATCCACAGTAAAACGAGTCCTATATCGACATCACCTGAAAGGCTGCTCAGCAAGGAAGAAGCCACTGCTCCAAAACTGCCATAAAAAAGCCAGACTACAGTTTGCAACTGCACATGAGGACAAAAATTGTACTTTTTTGGAGAAACTGGTCTGATGAAACAAAAATAGAACTGTTTGGCCATAATGACCATCGTTATGTTTGGAGGGAAAAGGGGGAGGCTTGCAAGCTGAAGAACACCATCGCATCCGTGAAGCGCTTTGCTGCAGGAGGGACTGGTGTACTTTACAAAATAGATGGTTTCAATGAGGGAGGAAAATGATGTGGATATATTGAAGCAACATCTCAAGACATCAGTCAGGAAGTTAAAGCTTAGTCGCAAATGGGTCTTCCAAATGAACAATGACCCCAAGCATACTTCCAAAGTTGTGGCAAAATGGCTTAAGGACAAGTCAAGGTATTGGAGTGGCCATCACAAAGCCCTGACCTCAATCCTATAGAAAATTTGTGGGCAGAACTGAAAAAGCGTGTGTGAGCAAGGAGTCAGTTACACCAGCTCTGTCAGGTGGAATGGGCCAAAATACACCCAATTTATGGTGGGAAGCTTGTGGAAGGCTACCTGAAATGTTGACCCAAGTTCAACAATTTAAAGACAATGCTCCCAAATACTAATTGAGTGTATGTAAACTTCTGCCCACTGGGAATGTGATGAAAGAAATAAAAGCTGAAATAAAGCATTCTCTCTGCTGTTATTCTGACATTTCACATTCTTAAAATAAAGTGGTGATCCTAACGGACCTAAGGCAGGGAATTTTTACTAGGATTAAATGTCAGGAATTGTGAACAACGGAGTTTAAATGTATTTGGCTAAGGTGTATGTAATCTTCCGACTTCAACTGTACGTTATTAACTGACCCAGTTGCTTGTGTGCTGTATATCCATCCATGAACAATAGATGCATCACATTTTATCTTTGTGCATTGCTCCACTGTACCACAGACTCTCCCCTGGGTGACAGGCAGGCTGCTAATGGGATGAACCGTCATCGTCGGAGATCACTGAGTGAGAAACGGAAGGAGAACCAGCAAACCAACAGCAGACCCCATGAAGAAAGAGAATGGAGCGCCAGTGAAACGGGTGAGGGACATTTTTATCTCCGATTTTACCATCGTTCTTGACTGAGAATATCTTGGATGTTGAACTACTTTTTATATCCCTGCTTTGCTTACTCAGTTCTTTTGTTTACTTCAGGGGAAAAGATTAGAGGGAAGACTGAAAGAGACTTCCTCCTCAATAAACAGAAGAAAAGGAAGAAGACGGGGAGGTCCAAGTCAGGTAAAATGTTGTTGACAGAATGAGTGTGTCTGGAGCCTTTATCAGTTGATAGTACTTCTTTAGTGGAATCTGATTTGCCTAAATCTATCTGCCTTTAGAAAGCTGGCCACATTCTAACAAAATATATATTTGGTTTGTAATTCTCAGTTAATGTTCCAGATGATTCAGTATTCCACATGAGCTTTGAATGTACTGACCCAGTCTCAAACCTGCATGTGCTTTCCCCCCTGACAGAGAATACGAATGGTGAGGAGAACATAGGCATCTCCTTATTTAACTCTACTCAGTCCAATCTGGTATCCAAATTCTCCCTCTTGCACAAACACAAGTTATCTTACGACTCAAGTCCAGAACACATCACAGATCAGGTGCAAGAAGACGGTGGGTACCAAGACCTTACATCTTCTTTATACTCCTCACTCTGTCCTTTTTGCTTTATTCAGGTTAGCTATTATTCACAATCCTCATTCCTCTCCACTCAGGCTTGAAGTGGTATCATCATGTTTTAGGGCCCTAGTGTTGTCCTATAATAATCAGCTAATTTAAAATATTTTAAAATGTTAGCCTGATTGTCAAACTACAAATGCTTGGCATATTTGTTTTTCGGTCCACTCAAAATCAGACAATTATGTCAAGTAAACATGGTTTTGCTTTCGATCCTCTGAATAGATGAAAGTGATTGGTCCACAGTCAGTGCTGAGTGGAGTGATGAGTACATGGAGGCGGAGCTGGATGTGACCACTCCCATGTCGGAACAGAATGTATCCATGGTGACCAAAGGCTCTGACACAGTGCGCTGTATCTGTGAGGTGGAGGAGGAGAATGATTTCATGATTCAGGTGAAGCTCACCGAGACTCACGTTAGTCACAGAAGAACCTTTAACACAACACTGTTTTGTTGCTTTTTGTTTTTCACGTGTTTTTTCCATTGCATAATCATATGTGAAGTGACAATGTCCTGTCCCTTTCCTAGTGTGATGAATGTCTGTGCTGGCAGCATGGCACCTGCATGGGCCTCTTTGAGCACAATGTGCCTGACACTTATAGCTGCTACATTTGCAGAGACCCACCAGGTAATCACACCTCAATATAGTATTAGATCGCCAATGGGTTTCCGGTCTTTGACAGTGTACATGAACGTGTATCTTGCCTGTTCTCTCAGCCCAGAGACCGAGCCAGCGTTACTGGTACGACAGGGATTGGCTGAGCAGTGGTCACATGTATGGCCTGTCTTTCCTGGATGAGAACTACTCCCACCAGAACAGGAAGAAGTTAATGGCCACTCACCAGCTTCTGGGTGATGTTCACCATGTCTTTGAAGTGCTCAATGGCCTGCAGCTTAAGATGAGCATCCTCCAGTGAGTACAATGGAAGTTACTGCAAATACTTCCCATATATGTAATGTTTCACCATTTTGGGTGTGATTGGTTCTTGGATGATCCATCTTCAGTGGCTGTGAATTAGCCCTCACCTCGCTCTATCGTCCTCTACAGGACTCAGACGCACTCTGACCTGAAGCTGTGGCGCCAGCCCTGGAAGCAGGAGGAGAAGCTTGGTATGAGCTGCAGTATGGCAACCAGCAGGACCCCTTCACCTGCAGCCAACGACCGAGAGGGGGGCGAAGCGCTAAAGGCAATGTCAGTCTCCGCCCTCTCTGAGAAGGCCAAAAGGGTTCAGATGAGCCCAACATCCTTCCAGGACTCGAACGCTTCCTACATCAGCAGTGAGCACTGCTACCAGAAACCGCGAGCGTACTACCCAGCGGTGGAGCAGAGGCTGGTGGTGGAGACACGGGGAGGCTCTGAGCTGGAGGACAGTCTGAGGAGCACAGAGAACCTGCTTGAACAGGAGCAACGCTATGGTGGCCCACTGGACCCAGACAGAGCCAAACTGTACCCCAGCTCCCTGCTGCAGGACCGGGCCAAGATTCACCCCATTACCCTACAACCAGACAAGGTCTGTACTCTTTCTCTAAAATGATTGTCAGTAGTGAGATACTTATGGTGAAACAAGTGGTGAAGTGATGCTAGCTGTAAGCTAAAATAGATGGATTTATGACAAACCAGTTTCCATTTGACTTAGATGGCATGTTTTGTTCTTTTTCCAGGGTCTTGATTTATATAAGAAGCTGTATGTGGGTAGGGAGAGTGAAGTAGAGGTGAAGACTGAAGAGGCTGAGCCCAGCCCAGACATAAAGCCAGACCCAGAAAAAGACAATGTGCTGCATCAGCAGTGGCAGATCAACCTTTTGGATCACATAGAGGCCATGCAGAACCAAGTCACACACAGGATGGACCTCATTGAGAAAGAGCTCGATGGTGAGACTTACGCCACACAGATTCTTCATTTATAAAGATACTCAAAAAAAATCCTGTCGAGGAAAGATACATTTCTCATGGATGTAAGGTTGATGGAACTCTTATTTCTCGCTCTTTCGGTCTCTCCCCTTTTCTTTTCTTCTACCTCCTTCTCCTTCTGATGATTTATCTGCAGTGTTGGAGAGTTGGCTTGACTACACAGGGGAACTGGAGCCTCCTGACCCGTTGACCCGGCTGCCTCAGCTCAAACACCGTATCAGACAGATGCTCACAGACCTGGGCACGGTGCAGCAGATCTCCCTCTGCTCCTCCTAAACATGAGGGCGCCACTGAGCTCAGCACTTCACCACAGACAGCAGGGCGTAAGCAAGCAATGCTACGGTACAAGCGGTTGTTTAGTAGGTTACAGGGACAGAACCTGCTACTACTGATCATTCTAGAATCAACCATCTAAAATGTATGGTATCTTGCAACAATGATACAGGATAGATTGGACTACTTTTCTGAAAAATAAGAACATAACCATGTTCAGCGCTTTTGATTGTAAGTTAACCCCTCCTAATAATGTAGTTCTTGTAAAAAAGTATTAATACTTGCTTTGTTTTTGCTAAAATAATCTATCTGCTTTTTTGATTAAAGTCGATGAATGACTTTGCTAAAAGGTTCAAATAAGGTTGAAATGTAGGCCACTATAGGCTTCATTCTACTGTAATTCTATTAAGATTTGTGTTACCATACCAATGTTTGTTCAATGTAAGCAAATAGGATTTGATGTAGATATTTTCAAGTTTCAAATGCATATTTTGGATCAGGGTTGCAGTTAAATGCATATTTTGGATCAGGGTTGCAGTTAAATGCATATTTTTAAAAATAGCTTAATGATGTGTTTTAAGATCATAAAATAAGTATTGAAAAAGAGCGAAAGTTCCTTTTTAAAGGGAGGGAAACTATTTTCATATTTGCAAATAAATATTGTCCTGTCTAGTCCAGAATGTTCTTGAAGTTAATAAATGTTCCCTTCCTCATAAATATTGATGTAGTACAGTACGAGTTATTCTTTAAAGTACATTGTTTGCAAAAGCCTCAATGTTGGCAAACTAGATTTTGTAAATTGTAATATTTCTCAGATTTTTAGATATTTAGTTGTGATGTTTGGTTTTTTGTATGTTAGAGAAGTCAATCTTACTGGTTAAGTATCCAGAACTTATTTCATGTTTTTCCATGTGGGCACTGTGCTCTTGTCTTTATATTTATTGTGATTCAGAATTTAATTCATGATTTTGCATTTTTTTTCTTTGTCACACAGTAAGTAATGTGTACGGCACAAGGTGCATAGAGTATAGGACTGTCACAGTATATTTAGTACTGCAATACGCAGTACATGGCCTGTACACTAGTGACTGATGGGTCAGCTTTTTTGTTCACCCGCAATTTCTAATGACTCATCCGCAATTGCTAATAACCCATCTGTAACCACCCGACTGTGGTAAAGAGAAAATCTGAGACCCGCAACCTGTAAATATAGAAAAATGTGTAGGTCCCTTTTTCTCTTGAACAATTACATTTTTGTTAAACATTTCTTGATGTATTTCTTGAACATTTAGGCCTATTGAATGCCTAATGTTTTGTAGATTTCTTTCTTTTTCTCCCCCAAACAGTAGCCTAAATTGGCACCTTGCGCAAACTTACGCACTATTGCTCGATTTAAAAAATAAAATAACCTCTACGTAGCCTATAGATATGAATTATACATGTATGAATTCTTTATCTTTGCATGAGAAATGGGTATTGGACATCTGACTTTATTTTGACCCATTTCAGAATTCTTTGTTGTCCCTTACTGTTTGTTTGAATGGTTAATATTTTATTTCAGCTGTATGTTGGCATACAGTGTCAGACTTATCAATGTATGTGTTTTTTGTTTGTTGTTTTTCAAGAGTACTGAGATTTAGCTTTACCCAGAGTCCCAACACTAGAATGGTGCAGTAACTCCAGTCAACTGTGGTATTTTGGACGCAGCATACTGCAGTTGTACTGCACTGGAACTGCAATCTTTTTATAAGGGTTTGTTTAAGAAATAATTATTTCAGATTTCCATGCAAGAAAATAAACCAGCTTTATCTAAATTACCTGTAATCTGTATGTTACTCTTGAAATGTGGTGAATGAATCAGACTAATACACTATATACAAAAGTATGTGGACACCCCTTCAAATTAGTGGATTTGGCAATTTCAGACACACCCGTTGGTGCATTTAAATCGAGTATACAGCCATACAATCTCCATAGACAAACATTGGCAGTAGAATGGCCTTGCTGAAGAGCTTAGTGGCCTTCAAAGTGACATCGTCATAGGATGCCACCTTTCCAACAAGTGAGTGTGTCAAATTTCTGCCCTGCTAGAGCTCTTTGGTTCAATTGTAGCCGCACACAAGCCTAAGATCACCATGTGCAATGCCAAGCATCAGCTGAAGTAGTGTAAAGCTCACCGCCATTGGACTCTGTGTTCTCTGTCATCTGGCAGTCCGATGGATTAATCTGGCTTTGGCGGATGCCAGGAGAACGCTACTTGCCCCAATGCATAGTGCCAACTGTAAAGTTTGGTGGATGAATAATAGTCTGGGGCTGTTTTTCATGGTTCGGGCTAGGCCCCTTAGTTTCAGTGAAGGGAAATCTTAATGCTACAGCATACTATGACATTCTAGATGATTCTGTGCTTCCAACTTTGGCAACAGTTTGGCTAAGGCTTTTTCCTGTTTAAGCATTACAATGCCCTTGTGTACGAAGCAAGGTTTAGACAAATGGTTTGTCGAGTGGAGCAACTTGACTGGCCTGCACAGGGCCCTGACCTCAAACCCATCGAACACCTTTTGGGATGAATTGGAATGCCGACTGTAAGCCAGGTCTAATCACCCAACATCATGAATGCTCTTGTGGCTGAATGGAAGCAAGTCCCTGCAGCAATGTTCCAACATGTAATGGAAAGCTTTCCCAGAACAATGGAGGCTGTTAGCGCAGCAAAGGGGGATCAACCCCCTATTAATGCCCATGATTTTGGAATGAGCTGTTTGATGGCGCAGGTGTCCACATACTTTTGGTCATGTATATCATGCAAATGATCTTACAATACCCAGAATTAGACTAGGGAAATTAACTAAGTAATACAGGTATTACATTTAAAAGCATTTTATTGTACAGGACAGATTTAGACTGCTGAGAGAAGTCATAATAGCTCCTACCACACTCGTTCTGGTCATGCTCCAGGGGTGGTGAATGAAAAATCATGGGCGCTGCCCCCCCTCCCTTTCCGCATTGAAAAGGTCCGCCTTGAATGTATGTCAGTTTAGAGTAGTGTTTTCAGTTGGCACATTGGGATCGAGTGATTCAGAGCACTACGAGACAGCCAGGCAGACCCTGCTATTTCCACGGTTTTATCAAAAGTCAACGGGTGAGTAACATGGCGCAAAAGGTCAATTATTGGATATAAAGAGCGTGTAGCCACCTAAAAAGGGCTTCCTAGTGTTACATTTGTGTGGCAGTAGCTATAACGTTATCTAGCTTATTTTGTAAGCCAAAGGTTTGGTGAAGTGCGTTCTCAAGCCAGCTAGCTAGCAGCTACAGTATGTGTTAGCTAGCTGGTTGTTGCACTGGTTGTTGGTGGCTGGTTAACTATCTGGTTATGAAACCTAACGTTTTTGTCGATCTCATTAATTTACTGTCTTGCTACTAACGTCCAGTCGTTACTTAACGGACTATAAATAGCTAACAGTAGAACAGCAGAGGTTGGTTGGAAGAGCATGTTTTTGGAGCTTTTCTAGCTAGCTATTGGACTTGAGATGCTAGCTAGGCGACAGTACACCCCTGACATTAGCCATTTCCCCTATAACTAGAACTATCTTGGTTGTGTATTTATCTATAGGGTGATAGGTTATTCCTTTCATGACATTCAGAACACCGAGCAAGTCATATGGGGAGGTGGACTGTCACTGGTTAGTTAGAGCAAGCCATTTGCAGAAGAACAATGATGCCCTTTAATAAGTAACTGCCAAAATAAAGGAAATGATTGAGTAAATGAGGGATACAAAGTATATTGAAAGCAGATGCTTTCACACAGGTGTGGTTCCTGAGTTAATTAAGCAATTAAGATCCCATCATGCTTATGGTCATGTACATAACATTTTATGAAAATGTATGCACTCACTACTGCATTTCGCTCTGGATAAGAGTCTACTAAATTATTTAAATGTATAAATATGCCCAGCTGCCATTTTTTGGGGGCTACCATGGCTAGAAGAGAGCTTAGTGACTTTGAAAGAAGGGTCTCAAAAGGGTTTATAGTGTGTGTGTGTGTGTCATTAACAAATGATGGATTTTCTCGTGGAAGAATGTAATCGCATCTCTCCAATAGAGTTCCAGACACTTGTAAAGTCTATGCCAAGGTGTATTGAAGCTGTTCTGGTGGCCCAATGCCCTATTAATTAAGACACTAAGTTTGTGTTTCCTTTATTTTGGTATTTACATGTAGCTATGGCATTTGATCCCCCAGTAATGTGTCCCTTGGATTGTGTATTCGTGCTGCTAACCAAGAGAAATGGAGATCAAAAAACACAAACAAATGCCAGCAAAGTCGATGCGATTAGTGACAACTGTTTAGGAGTCCAGATGGCCTCTGCTACTTACCCTACAGTAACTCTACAAACAATTGCCCTTGATGAGGTGTACAGACACACAGGGACTGTTATTTTTTTTGTACTTTTAAAATATACCCTTGTTTGCTTGGGTAATGCTATAGTCTTTGGAACTGTTAATGCTCGTGCAACTTGCACTGAATGTGGATATCACGTTCATCTGGCAATCGCTCAGCCCGCTGTTTTTAGGGACCACCCGCTGGAGACGTCTGACTGACACATTGTTTTGTGATTCTACATGTACAATCGGCACTCGGTTCGCAAATTACGTTCAGAGGTGCTAAGTGCTCTCGGCCAGCAAACGCTATTGGTGTGTGGGCTAGAGGTCGACCGATTAATCGGGGCCTATTTCAAGTTTTCATAACAATCATAACAAAAATCTGTATTTTTGGCCGCCGACTTCCAATGTTTTAACTTTTTTATACCTTTTTTTTTAAACTAGGCAAGTCAGTGAAGAACACATTCTTATTAACTAGTCCAACGGTTAACTCTAACCATTGCACTCCACGAGTAGCCTGCCTGTTACGCGAATGCAGTAGAAGCCAAGGTAAATTGCTAGTTGCATTAAACTTATCTTATAAAAAACAATCAATCATAATCACTAGTTATAACTACTAATCCAGTTTAGCAGGCAATATTAACCAGGTGAAATTGTGTAATTTCTCTTGCGTTCATTGCACGGAGAGTCAGGGTATATGCAACAGTTTGGGCTGCCTGGCTCATTGCAAACTAATTTGCCAGAATTTTACGTAATTATGACATAACATTGAAGGTTGTGCAATGTAACAAGAATATTTAGACTTAGGGATGCCACCCATTAGATAAAATACAGAACGGTTACATATTTCACTGAAATAATACATGTTTTGTTTTCGAAAGGATAGTTTCCGGATTCGACCATATTAATGACCAAAGGCTCGTATTTCTGTGTGTTATGTTATAATTAAGTCTGATTTTGATAGAGCAGTCTGACTGAGCAGCAGCAGGCCCATAATCATTCATTCAAACAGCACTTTAGTGCGTTTTGCCAGCAGCTCTTCGCAAGAACAGCGCTGTTTATGACTTCAAGCCTAATGGCTGGTGTAATCAATGTGAAATGGCTAGCTAGTTAGCTGGGTGTGCGCTAATACCGTTTCAAACGTCACTCGCTTTTAGATTTGGAGTAGTTATTCCCCTTGCGCTGCAAGGGCCGCGCAGCGGCTTTTGTGGAGCGATGGGTAACGATGCTTCGAGTGTGGCTGTTGTCGATTGTGTTCCTGGTTCGAGCCCAGGTAGTGGTGAGGAGGGGGACGGAAGCTATACTGTTACACTGGCAATACTATAGTGCCTATAAGAACATCAATAGTCAAAGGTATATGAAATACAAATGGTATAGAGATAAATAGTCCTATAAATACTATATTAACTACAACCTAAAACCTCTTACCTTGGAATATTGAAGTCTCATGTTAAAAGGAACCACCAACTTTCATATGTTCTCATGTTCTAAGCAAGGAACTTAAACGTTAGCTTTTTTACATGGCACACATTTTTACATGGCACACATTTTTACATGTCACCTATTGCATATTGGCACATATTACTTTCTTCTCCAACACTTTGTTTTTGCATTATTTAAACCAAATTGAACATGTTTCATTATTTATTTGAGGCTAAATTGATTTTATTGATGTATTATATTAACTTAAAATAAGTGTTAATTCAGTATTGTTGTAATGGTCATTATTACAAATAAATAAAAATAGTTAGATTAATCGGTATCGGCTTTTTTGGTCCTCCAATAATCGGTATTGGGGTTGAAAAATCATAATCGGTCGACCTCTAGTCTGGGCCCTTACTTACGCTCTACCCAGAACAGGTGGGAGTTGTTGGCAATGGCAAGCGATGATGCCCCCTCCCTCCTCTGCTACAGAAACGCGCAAAACCTTCTACTGTACTTGCTCTGAATTTTCCAGGTTTCTGATTTTGTGTGTTAGTCGTTGCAGTTCTCTGGTGTAGGAAATCTGAGTGGGGATTTGGACTGGGTCCAAATCCCACTCCAAATCTGCTGCTGCTACAACATATGTCCACTAATCCTTCAGTATGTGTAATGTTTGTTTATTTTATAAACCTGGCCTCTCTTTACTCTGCCCATCCTTTCACCTGCACCCTGGCCATGTAGAAGCTGTTGTATGGTCTCTTTCCATTCCATTGGCTGCCCTTATTACCTCCTCCATCCTTGACTCTATTTCTGTTGCTGTCATTGGGGAGGTCTTTGCCAAGCTCTGCTCTGAGCTGGTGGGGTGGGGGAAGAAGGCAGGACTACTGTATGTAAACAATAGTGAAAATGTTATCCTCTGGTCCAGATTACATAATGTTGTTCATGCGGTTTATTCGTTTAAATTTTTTTCTGTTAACTGCTGGGGCTGGTTGATAGCTGTAATTTTAAGAATTGTGATTAAAGGCTGATCTTGTACCCTTCAGAAATTGACCCTACAGGGCGCAGCACAGT
Source organism: Oncorhynchus clarkii lewisi (assembly GCF_045791955.1). Classification (NCBI taxonomy): domain Eukaryota; kingdom Metazoa; phylum Chordata; class Actinopteri; order Salmoniformes; family Salmonidae; genus Oncorhynchus; species Oncorhynchus clarkii. The sequence continues at coordinate 51,499,412 of NC_092155.1, forward strand.
GTTATAATGTCGCTTTTCGTCACAAAAGGGCCGGCAATTCAACTTTTTTTTAACCTGGAAAATGAGAGCTGATTTGATTATTCCTTGAGAAGACTGGTCAAGGGAAAGACCTAGTCAGTTGTACAACTGAATGCCTTCAACTGAAATGTCTCTTCCACATTTTAATCTGGATCAGAGAGGTGCAGGTGGCTGCCTTAATCCACATCCACATCTTCGGCGCCCGGGGAACAGTGCCTTGCTCAGGGGCAGAACTACAGATTTTGACCTTGTCAGCTAGGGGATTCGATCCATCAACCTTCCGGTTATTGGCCCAACGCTCTAACCACTAGGATACCTTCCGGGGCAGTATTGAGTGAGGTTTGCGACAAAGTCCCGCCCCTGTGTCTACATCTTTTTCAATATCCCTTCTGGTATAAACACGCAATCAATGTAGGTCGTGCTACTACTTACTATTCTACTTGCAAGCTTCCTTTTTTGTGATTTTAGTTTGAGATTTGCTACGCGCAATTATGTCTGTCCAGTTTCAAGGAGCGTCTGTGCAAGCTGCTGAGACAATACGAGCTCCAATACCACCCTTTGATGCGGTTGTATTCAGACAAGCACGCAAAAGACAACCACTGGACGGAGATATCACAATTTGAATACTGATATCAAAGAAACATGGAGAAAGATTTGGGACCAGTCATTCGCAATCTGAAAAGGGTGTAAGAGACGTGGAGTAGGGCTGCCGACGGTGTGAGTCCTGCTGATTGTCCGACAACTGGATTGGCTTTGTGTTTCCTTGAAACCTCATCAGACACCCATATGCCAGATACGTTATGTACTCTTGTCATGCAGCTGAGTACTTTTGTACTCAGACCTAGTTAGAACATGTTGGCTCTTTTCTGTGTGGGAGAAATTATGAGTGGGAAATATTTAGTGCCTGTGTTATCAACATGATTAGCAGGGCTAGTTCAAACATTTGAAAACAGACAATGGAGTGTGTGCATGTATTAATTAGTTTGAGATGTTTATGGACTCCGTTCCTTTGATTAATAATTTTAACTCTAAGGAGCCCATGGCGATGTTTAAAAGTTATTGCGACGTATTCTAATATATTCACCATCTGCTTTGAGGTGTGTGGTGCTTTTTGCAGCTCATCTAGGGTGGTTCATTGCCCCTTGGTTCATCATCTCCCCGGCCTGGTTCATCTCAATCAACCTCTGACCCAGCTCCAGTGGCCGGAAGAGGAAGACAGCTGAGGATCCTTTGGACACTGACGTTATGCAGCGGGTGGAAGAGTTACAGAAACAACAGCAGCAGTGTCCAGCAAAGGCAGTCTATGATGTCATGGTACCATGGCTGGTGTCTACTCCTCCTGATCAATGTCTCCCATTTGTCAGGGACATTGTTTTCCTTTTTTGGGATTTCTTCTTGTGATAGACATTTGTAGACCTTTTTAGATAGTTATATTTACAATCTGGTTATTTGTACTAAAACTACTACTGTTCTGAATCAGTCACTCTGTAAATGTGTACTGCTTTGTACATGAGCTAGATGAGGCTAATGTCTTTGGGTTCTGTCCTTATTGTCTGAAGCTGGATACTCATTCTCTCCCACAGGAAGGTCTCCATTGAAAGGCCACTACACATGAAAATGTACAACCTTGTGTTATGTTGATTGGTAAATGTCTTTAGGGTCTAGCCTTATTGTCTACAGCTGGACAACCATTTTCACCCATGTACCATAGCAGGATGCATATAATTGTCTATGTTGGTATACTATGTGACAGAGATGTTCCTTTGATAATATTCATGGTAACCGTTGGGCTATATATGAAGATGTACAGTGCCTTAAAGTATTCAGACCCCTTGACTTTTTCCACATTTTGTTACATTACAGCCTTATTCAAAAATGGATAAAACATTTTTTTTTAAATCCTCAGCAATCTAATGTCAAAGCGAAAACAGGTTTTTATAAATTTTTGCAAATGTGTTATGTAAATAAGGTATTTTGTTTTTAATGGAAGTATTCAGACCCTTTGCTATGAGTTTTGAAATTGAGCTCCGGTGCATCCTGTTTCTGTTGATCATCTTTGAGATGTTTCTAACAACTTGATTGGAGTCCACCTGTGGTAAATTGAATGGACATGATTTGGAAAGGCGCACACCTATCTACAGTGCCTTGCGAAAGTATTCGGCCCCCTTGAACTTTGCGACCTTTTGTCACATTTCAGGCTTCAAACATAAAGATATAAAACTGTATTTTTTTGTGAAGAATATACAACAAGTGGGACACAATCATGAAGTGGAACGACATTTATTGGATATTTCAAACTTTTTTAACAAATCCAAAACTGAAAAATTGGGCGTGCAAAATTATTCAGCCCCCTTAAGTTAATACTTTGTAGCGCCACCTTTTGCTGCGATTACAGCTGTAAGTCGCTTGGGGTATGTCTATCAGTTTTGCACATCGAGAGACTGACATTTTTTCCCATTCCTCCTTGCAAAACAGCTCGAGCTCAGTGAGGTTGGATGGAGAGCATTTGTGAACAGCAGTTTTCAGTTCTTTCCACAGATTCTCGATTGGATTCAGGTCTGGACTTTGACTTGGCCATTCTAACACTGGATATGTTTATTTTTGAACCATTCCATTGTAGATTTTGCTTTATGTTTTGGATCATTGTCTTGTTGGAAGACAAATCTCCGTCCCAGTCTCAGGTCTTTTGCAGACTCCATCAGGTTTTCTTCCAGAATGGTCCATGATTTTGGCTCCATCCATCTTCCCATCAATTTTAACCATCTTCCCTGTCCCTGCTGAAGAAAAGCAGGCCCAAACCATGATGCTGCCACCACCATGTTTGACAGTGGGGATGGTGTGTTCAGCTGTGTTGCTTTTACGCCAAACATAACGTTTTGCATTGTTGCCAAAAAGTTCAATTTTGGTTTCATCTGACCAGAGCACCTTCTTCCACATGTTTGGTGTGTCTCCCAGGTGGCTTGTGGCAAACTTTAAACAACACTTTTTATGGATATCTTTAAGAAATGGCTTTCTTCTTGCCACTTCCATAAAGGCCAGATTTGTGCAATATACGACTGATTGTTGTCCTATGGACAGAGTCTCCCACCTCAGCTGTAGATCTCTGCAGTTCATCCAGAGTGATCATGGGCCTCTTGGCTGCATCTCTGATCAGTCTTCTCCTTGTATGAGCTGAAAGTTTAGAGGGACGGCCAGGTCTTGGTAGATTTGCAGTGGTCTGATACTCCTTCCATTTCAATATTATCGCTTGCACAGTGCTCCTTGGGATGTTTAAAGCTTGGGAAATCTTTTTGTATCCAAATCCGGCTTTAAACTTCTTCACAACAGTATCTCGGACCTGCCTGGTGTGTTCCTTGTTCTTCATGATGCTCTCTGCGCTTTTAACGGACCTCTGAGACTATCACAGTGCAGGTGCATTTATACGGAGACTTGATTACACACAGGTGGATTGTATTTATCATCATTAGTCATTTAGGTCAACATTGGATCATTCAGAGATCCTCACTGAACTTCTGGAGAGAGTTTGCTGCACTGAAAGTAAAGGGGCTGAATAATTTTGCACGCCCAATTTTTCAGTTTTTGATTTGTTAAAAAAGTTTGAAATATCCACTAAATGTCGTTCCACTTCATGATTGTGTCCCACTTGTTGTTGATTCTTCACAAAAAAATACAGTTTTATATCTTTATGTTTGAAGCCTGAAATGTGGCAAAAGGTCGCAAAGTTCAAGGGGGCCGAATACTTTCGCAAGGCACTGTATCTAAGGTCCCAAGCAAAAAACAAGACACGAGGCACTGCTGCGCTGCTGCGCTGCTGCGCCTTCTTCACGACGCTGTCTGTGTGGGTGGACCAATTCAGTTTGCCCATGATGTGTACGCCGAGGAACTTAAAACTTACTACCCTCTCCACTACTGTCCCATCGATGTGGATAGGGGGGTGCTCCCTCTGCTGTTTCCTGAAGTCCACAATCATCTCCTTTGTTTTGTTGACATTGAGTGTGAGGTTATTTTCCTGACACCACACTCCGAGGGCCCTCACCTCCTGTCTGTAGGCCGTCTCGTCGTTGTTGGTAATCAAGCCTACCACTGTTGTGTCGTCCGCAAACTTGATGATTGAGTTGGAGACGTGCATGGCCACCCAGTCGTGGGTGAACAGGGAGTACAGGAGAGGGCTCAGAACGCACCCTTGTGGGTCCCCAGTGTTGAGGATCAGCGGGGTGGAGATGTTGTTACCTACCCTCACCACCTGGGGGCGGCCAGTCAGGAAGTACAGTTGCACAGGGCAGGGTCGAGACCCAGGGTCTCGAGCTTGATGACGAGTTTGGAGGATACTATGGTGTTAAATGCTGAGCTGTAGTCGATGAACAGCATTCTCACATAGATATTCCTCTTGTCCAGATGGGTTAGGGCAGTGTGGTTGAGATTGCATCGTCTGTGGACCTATTTGGGCGGTAAGCAAATTGGAATTGGTCTAGGGTGTCAGGTAGGGTGGAGGTGATATGGTCCTTGACTAGTCTATCAAAGCACTTCATGATGACGGAAGTGAGTGCTACGGGGCGGTAGTCGTTTAGCTCAGTTACCTTAGCTTTCTTGGGAACAGGGACAATGGTGGCCCTCTTGAAGCATATGGGAACAGCAGACTGGGATAAGGATTGATTGAATATGTCCGTAAACACACCAGCCAGCTGGTCTGCGCATGCTCCGAGGACGCGGTTGGGGATGCCGTCTGGGCCTGCAGCCTTGCGAGGGTTAACACGTTTAAATGTTTTACTCACGTTGGCTGCAGTGAAGGAGAGTCCGCAGGTTTTAGTTGCGGGCCGTGTCAGTGGCACTGTATTGTCCTCAAAGCGGGCAAAAAAGTTATTTAGTTTGCCTGGGAGCAAGACATCCTGGTCCGAGACGGGGCTGGTTTTCTTTTTGTAATCCGTGATTGACTGTAGACCCTGCCACAAACCTCTTGTGTCTGAGCCGTTGAATTGTGACTCTACTTTGTCTCTATACTGACGCTTAGCTTGTTTGATTGCCTTGCGGAGGGAATAGCTACGCTGTTTGTATTCGGTCATGTTTCCGGTCACCTTTCCCTGGTTAAAAGCAGTGGTTCGCGCTTTCAGTTTCACGCAAATGCTGCCATCAATTCACAGTTTCTGGTTTGGGAATGTTTTAATCGTTGCTATGGGAACGACAGGTGGGTAGCTAGCTAGCTAGCTAGCTAGTTAACATTTGGAAACAAAAAGGCATAACCACCGGATCCGGAAGTTTGAATGTCGTCACTAGCTGCAGAGTGCCTTCTTGCTTGGTAAGCTAGTCTGGTTCCCCAATGGCCCCCTAATGGATACACTAGACAAGGTGGACTTCCTCTGGGTGGAACGCAACGACGATGTGGACAAAAGTGCCCATGCGAGTCGTTCGACTGAGGAAAGCTTGTAGCAACCTTAAGCCTACAGTAATGGCAGCATCAACCTCAATATTACACTTTGACCTTGTGGAATTGTTTGATACACAATGGAGGTTGACAATCATCTCCCCAGGAGTCCTGTGTTGTCCTGAGCTCCAGCTGTTGGGCCTTGGGAAAGGACGCTGCTTGTGGAGAGGTAGCCCAGCCTGTCACATCGGTAGCCTGATATTCTCGCTCTATTTTGCCAACTGAGAATCTCCTCTTCCCCTTTAGGGTAACTCCCCAGTGTCAGAGATTGTCATACAATCAGACGTATCAAATTGCCCCCCAGCAGCCTGCTAAGGATATAAAGCCACAGGAAGCGGATCTACCAGTAACGGCACTGCACACAGGTGCCAGGTATGGAGCTGTGCTGTGGCACTTACCAATTAGGCTACCCAAACAAGACTGTTTTGCGCAGTGTTTGTCTTACAGAATAAAGGAAACACTGGCTACTTCCTGACAGTAGCTGAAGAGCTAAAAATAAATCCACATGTAATCTACACTGAGCACAGTAATTTGATTTCTATAGTTAGATTTTTTTCCTAACCAAATGGCAAACTTGTCAGTTTTGCACTGGAGAAAAAGGTCCCTGGGCTTGTGTATCAGTAAGCCCAGTTAGAGAGCGACGGGGTGGGGAATTCAAAGCAACGCAAAGGTTGCTAACATTTACACATTACCCTGCGACTCATAATGACTATTGTTTTGCTTGGCGTTTCACAATGCCTTGTACCTCCCCTGTGGCCTAACCTGGCTGCTTGGAGTCAGTGCCCTAGCTAGGCTAGTCTACCTCTCCCTTAATGGCAGGAATGAACTATTATCCTAACAAATCCAGTGTCTCTATTTTGCCAACCTTTCCACTCTTTTGAAGTAGATATCCAAGTTTCTTCAAAATCCACTGACACTCATAGTGTGGAGGGTTTGATTGAACAGATATAACTGGAACCCTGATCTGCACTGTTGTGTCTTGAATAACAACCTTAGATATTATTGTAGATGATTCGCTTTGCAGTGCTTAGCCTGCCACCCGTATGCTACTTGCATCCTGGCACTCATACAGACATGCCCCCTCATTATTTGTATCTTTTATTTAACTAAGCAAGTCAGTTAAGAACAAATTCTTATTTACAATGATTGCCAAACCTGGACGATGCTGGGCCAATTGTGTGCCGCCCTATGGGACTCCCAATCACGGCTGGTTGAGTTACAGCCTGGATTCGAACCAGGGTGTCTGTAGTGACGCCTCTAGAACCGAGATGCATTGCCTTAGACCACTGCGCCACTCGGGAGCTGACTATTATTTTCCCCGCTAGCAGTAGCATACACAGGTGCTTGGCAGTTCTCCACAGGTGGGTCCTGCCCTGCTCTGAGAACATGACCCGGGCTGTCACCAGGGAGCCGGAGGCAAAGGGAAACCTGAGCTCGACCTTGAGCTTAACTCTCTTGGCTGCTGCTTGGCCAGCACATCTGACCCAGGGGAGAGGGGCACCATTTGAAGGGGCTGCACTGGAATAAAGAAGCCCTGCTGTTGAGTGTGACTTGTGTGTTAAAGGGATGAAGCTGGTGAGCTTGCTGGAGTGAAGCGCTACTCTGGCCTGCACTTCTGCTGAGGGGCTGTTAAATATTGTATGGAATACTGATAGTGTGGCTTCAAGTTATTTAAAAAAAAATCTCTAGCCAAAATCCAGCCCTTCTACTGAATTTTATTTTGATCTTGCTGTATCTGTGGAATGACAGTTCTTCTTTTGAAATGAACTCCATGACAAAGTGGTTGAATAGTCTCTTTCCCCTCATGCGACGCTAATGGTAACCACCCACACACACAGACTTTTATAAGTTAGCCTGGAGAGCCTCTGTCTTCGTCATCTCCCCCCTGGCCTCCATACATCTTTAATAAAGTAACGTGGCACTGGCCTTCAGCCCATACACTGGGTCCATTTACTTAAGCAGCTATGGTTGACAGACGGAACACCTCAACACTAACGGCAGTCGTCGAGCTATTTCACACACTGGTTTGTTTATAGTCTGTGTATATGCCCAATGTTTCTCTTCAAGCCAAGAAGGACCTGTCACATGTATGTTAGGACAAAATCTGATGTCTGTGAAATGAGTTTTGACAGTCTGTAAGGTCTCATTATTTTCTAGGCTAAAATGTGGCCAAAGCAGGTTTTGACATGAAGGGAGAAGCATTCGACTGTTAAACAGGGTGTGAATGAATGACTCAGTGGTGTCATAATTCTAATGGAGATACAGTGAGAGGAAAAAAGTATTTGATCCCCTGCTGATTTTGTACGTTTGTCCACTGACAAAAATGATCAGTCTATAATTTTAATGGTAGGTTTATTTTAACAGTGAGACAGAATAACAACAAAAAAATCCTGAAAAATGCATGTCAAAAATGTTATAAATTGATTTGCATTTTAATGAGGGAAATAAGTATTTGACCCCCTCTCAATCAGAAAGATGTCTGGCTCCCAGGTGTCTTTTATACAGGTAACGAGCTGAGATTAGGAGCACACTCTTCAAGGGAGTGCTCCTAATCTCAGTTTGTTACCTGTATAAAAGACACCTGTCCACAGAAGCAATCAATCAGATTCCAAACTCTCCACCATGGCCAAGACCAAAGAGCTCTCCAAGGATGTCAGGGACAAGATTGTAGACCTATACAAAGCTGGAATGGGCTACAAGACCATTGCCAAGCAGCTTGGTGAGAAGGTGACAACGATTGGTGTGATTATTCGCAAATGGAAGAAACATAGAAGAACTGTCAATCTCCCTCGGCCTGGGGCTCCATGCAAGATCTCACCTCGTGGAATTGCAGTGATCATGAGAACGGTGAGGAATCAGCCCAGAACTACACGGGAGAATTTTGTCAATGATCTCAAGGCAGCTGGGACCATAGTCACCAAGAAAACAATTGGTAACACACTACGCCCTGAAGGACTGAAATCCTGCAGCGCCCGCAAGGTCCCCCTGCTCAAGAAAGCACATATAGATGCCCGTCTGAAGTTTGCCGATGAACATCTGAATGATTCAGAGAACAACTGGGTGAAAGTGTTGTGGTCAGATGAGCCCAAAATGGAGCTCTTTGGCATCAACTCAACTCGCCGTGTTTGGAGGAGGAGGAATGCTGCCTATGACCCCCAAGAACACCATCCCCACCGTCAAACATGGAGGTGGTAACATTATGCTTTGGGGGTGTTTTTCTGTTAAGGGGACAGGACAACTTCACCGCATCAAAGGGACGATGGACGGGGCCATGTACCGTCAAATCTTGGGTGAGAACCTCCTTCCCTCAGCCAGGGCATTGAAAATGGGTCGTGGATGTGTATTCCAGCATGACAATGACCCAAAACACACGGCCAAGGCAACAAAGGAGTGGCTCAAAAAGAAGCACATTAAGGTCCTGGAGTGGCTTAGCCAGTCTCCAGACCTTATCCCATAGAAAATGTGTGGAAGGAGCTGAAGGTTTGAGTTGCCAAACATCAGCCTCGAAACCTTAATGACTTGGAGAAGATCTACAAAGAGGAGTGGGACAAAATCCCTCCTGAGATGTGTGCAAACCTGGTGGCCAACTACAAGAAACGTCTGACCTCTGTGATTGCCAACAAGGGTTTTGCCACCAAGTACTAAGTCTCATGTTTTGCAGAGGGGTCAAATACTTATATCCCTCCTTAAAATGCAAATCATTTTATAACATTTTTGACATGCGTTTTTCTGGATTTTTTTGTTATAGACTGATCATTTCTTTGTCAGTAGGCAAACGTACAAAATCAGCAGGGGATCATACTTTTTCCCCTCACTGTATATAGTCACTTTAGTCAGTGAAATACAGGGCACGGTTAAAAGAGTAGGCAGGTCAGACTAATAAGCTTTTCAAAAGTGACAGAATTAACACTTCTACCTATGCACTTTTGGGGTTTGTAGCAATACATTTTTGTAAAAAAAAAGTGTAAAATATATATTTACCTCCTAAAATAATGTCAAAGGGGCAACCATGAATGTTTTGGAAATCATTTTGTTTTCTGAGCATTATTTAAAGAAAATAATAGTAAAAAAAAAGTGTAATGAAAACACACACACACGAGTATGTGGACACCCCTTCAAATGAGTGGATTTGGCTGTTTCAGCCACATCCATTGCTGACAGGTGTATTAAGTCGAGCACACAGCCATGTAATCTCCATAGACAAACATCAATATGGCTAGAATGGCCATACTGAAGAGCTCTGTGACTTTCAATGTAGCACCGTCATAGGATGCCACCTTTCCAACAAGTCAGTTCATCAAATTTCTGCCCTGCTGGAGCTGCCTGGGTTAACTAAGTGCTGGTATTGTGAAGTGGAAACATCAAGGCGCAACAATGGCTCACCCGTGAAGTGGTAGGCCACACAAGCTCACAGAACGTGAGGGCTGCAGCGCGTAAAAGTTGTCTGTCCTCGGTTGCAACACTCGCTACCGAGTTCCAAACTGCCTCTGGAAGCAATGTCGGCACAAGAACTGTACTTGCCGAGCAGCTGCACAAGCCGAAGATCACCATTCGCAATACTAAGTGTCGGCTGGAGTAGTGTAAAGCGCGTCGCCATTGGACTCTGGAGCAGTGGAAATGCTTTCTGTTGAGTGATGAAACACACATTACCATCTGGCAGTCCAATTAACAAATCTGGGTTTAACTGCCCCAATGCAAAACGGTGAAGTTTGGTGGAGGAGGAATAATGGTCTGGGGCTGTTTTTCATGGTTCGGGCAAGGCCTCTTAGTTCCAGTGAAGGGAAATCTTAATGCTACAGGATATGTTGACATTCTAGACAATTCTGTGCTTCCAACTATGTGGCAACAGTTTTGGGGAAGGCCTTTTCCTGTTTCAGCATGACCATGCCCCTGTGCTCAAAGTGAGGTCCATACAGAAATGGTTTATTGAGATCCGTGTGGAAGAACTTGACTGGCCTTTGGGATGAATTGGAACACCGACTGCGAGCCAGGCGTAATCATCCAACATCAGTGCCTGACCTCACTAATGCTCTTGTGGCTGAATGGATGCAAGTCCCCACAGCAATTTCCAGCATCTAGTGGAAAGCCTTCCCAGAATAGTGCAGGCTGTTATAGCAGCAAAGGTGGGACCAACTCCATATTTATGCCTGCGATTTTGGATGAGATGTTCGACGAGCAGGTGTCCACATACTTTTAGTAATGTAGTGTATATACAATGTGTACAAAATATTAAGAACATCTTCCTAATATTGAGTTGCACCTCCCCCTTTGCCATCAGAACACCCTCAATTCGTCAGGGCATGGACTCTACAAGGCGTCAAGTGTTCCACAGGGATGCTGGTCCATGTTGATGCCAATGATTCCCACACTTACCAAGTTGGCTGGACCATTTATTGATGCACACAGGAAACTGTTTGGTGAAAAACCCAGTAGCGTTGCAGTTCTTGGCACAAACCGGTGCGCCTGCCACTAACTACCATACCCCTTTCAATGGCAGTTAAATCTTTTGTCTTGCGCATTCACCCTCTGAATGGCGCACACACACAATCCATGTCTCAAGGCTTAAAAATCCTTATTTAACCTGTCTCCTCCCCTTCATCTACACTGATTTTTGAAGTGGTTTTAGCAAGTGACAAGGGTGTTCATAATGTTTTGTACACTGTGTACATGGTCTCAAATTTCCAGGTCCAGTATAATTAATATATCATTTTTCACTGGATGACCCCTTGTCAACTAAAACCTCTGTTACGGAAATAAAAACCATTAAATTAATTTTGTTAAATGAAATTTCTCTTAGTCTGAGTTTCTCTCTGCATTTGAGGCAATACAATAATTAGATTTTTTAAAACACTGGTTGTACTGAATGATCATGGCTGGTTGCGACTAATGCCTATTCTGTTACTTGGGTAAGATGGTGTCATTTCTTTAGGGACACCCCCTCGCTGCTCTTTCATACTCAAACACTGTATAGAGGGGTAGTATGGTGACGTTTAACAATGATCCCTTTTTAATACCTAATAAAATATAAGGAAAAGTACAGTACTGTAGAGCACACTAGTAGAGTACTCTCCTGTATTGTACTGCACTATTTTTCTACTTTTCTGTACTGTGCTGTCCAAACTTGTAAAACAAATATAGAAGTCTACGATTGGTTCAGATTTCGTCCGGATCAACAATTTTGGTCTTATTTGGGGGTGGGGCAAATTACAATAATTGCCAGTGGGTAGCATAATACCCCAAAATTCAAAGGAAGATGCTGCATTTTTCTACCTTTATGTACCTATTCAGGATACATCAGCATGAAGAGGATGACATTCATAATTATGCATTTTTGTGTGTTACAGATTAGGGACCCATGCCATCATCTCGTTACCATCATTCTGTTACCTGGTGTTAATCCACTTCATTTACTGTAGGTCTGTCAAAGGTTAAATAAAATACTGTAGTTCAATTTTCAAAATAGATGTCTTCAAACTCAAGGTATCATAGCTGACACCCCATTCTTTCTGCAGATCTTTTGAATTTTGATTCAGAGTAAATATTTGAGTTTTCAGGACCTGATGGAGAATTTACCGTCATTCTACCAACCTTTGCATCTGCACTGTTCTTCGAGTAAATTATGTTTTGTCTAATTTTCAAGTGTAAATGTTTTAAATGAGTCCTTGTGCATATAGTTGTATGGCTTTAACTTTGCAATCAATGGTGTTTGTTTGGCATACATTTGAAAGTGTTTCAGGGAGTCTGACATCGTGGCGTTAGAGGACTGATTTCCCTCTGGTGACGTGATGCCTGTTGCACCAGATGATAATCGGGAGTCATTTTTCCGGACAAAAGTAGTTGAAGTATTTAAAACCTTTCTGCATAAAATGTCTTACCCATATAACAGTATAGTGGAATAGACCCTGACAATATCATGCCAGAATGTTTGACAGTTTTATTATTTAAGATGTTTTATTAACATTTAGACCAGTGGTCACAACTTTTCTGAATCAAGATCACTTCGAGTCAAAATGCAAGCTGAGATCTACCACTCTGATTTTTTTTATTTTAAACATGACTTAAACGTAAGCCTATGCAATATCAACCAATTAAAAACAGTTCTGTAGGAAAGAGGTTTGTGCAGTAGGCTTTAGGCCCAATACATTATCATTGCATATTGGTTATGCTTGAATTGCCCTGCCAATGTTGTTCTTCTCAGAGCATTTTTAATAATTGTAGGTATATGATCACACTGGTAATATATCATTTGTTGTATTACTTGTGAGGTGCAGCTGAGTGAGCATAATAATTTGTCAGTCATACTGACGGAGGGTCACTGGTGGTCAGTATGAAGGATGGAGCAGCGTTCAGGCTGCCTCTCAAACGACTCACTCCGAATTACTTTCTCTAACTTTAGAGCACCAAAGTGAGTTTTTTTTCTTTCCCATTTCACCATTAACTTTTTTAGGACTCAAAAGAGAAAGGGTAGTGACACAACATTTTGTATTTATTAGTTTTAATATTAAATATTTTTTTTGGTCACAAATTGACACGTCACGTTATTGACCCAGGCCTGTCTGTTTGTTCTCTTAATAATAGACAAGTTGAGGGAGTCTCTTGCCCTTAGTCTTTCTGAACTGCTTGAACCGAACCAGACACGAGAGCACAGCTAAGTCTCAATCACTGACAAGGTTTCCTCTGCATGACCTATACATTCAGCAGCAGGGGCATCATACATATGAGGTGACATTATGTGATAGATTCCCTATGCATTTGTAATTTCTTAGCAAACTGCCAGCAGCGATTCCTTATTGTCTTACGCCAGACAGTTTCCGCCACCTGACATAAGGCAATGCCCCATTTCCCTCTTCAGCTGTTGAATGAGAGCGAATTCCAGTTGGTTTGAATTGAAGCAATTCAATTAACTCAGGAGGTGCCCAAGCTTAGGACAGGAAATATGTACATATTATCTCCAATAGGAGATAAGGATTTGGAGGTGGTGCTTTCATGTGTCGCCAGTCACACAGTGAAGGCTAGATGGACTGCCAGCTAGACTAGCAATAGGCAGCACGTCTTTATTCCATTCTGTTGGCAAAATGTGCCAATGACTATCCCAAAAGCGCAATGGAACAGTCGGACTGGTCTGACAAATGCCCAGCCTGCTGGAAATGTATTCTGAACTGTCTCACTGTGCCACCCTACACTGCCGTTGTCATGGATTAGTGACTCTCTTTATTTTTATCAACACATGTCCTATTTAATTGATAGGCTATACAATGTTTAGGACTTGTGCGTGTGGTGTTTTTTAGTGAGTGTGTGGGCAGCAGGGGCTGGTTCCACCAGTTAGTCATCCAACCTTTTATTAGGTCATGAATAGACAAAATCATGTTTTTGGTGAAATTGGTTGATTATTTGGATGAAACCAGATCAATGTATGATGACGAAAGTATGAAAAATGACTTGCTTCTACATTTGATAAAGTTTGATCATAAAGTTGCATGTCCCGTCCTCATGTCAAACACTCATTATTAAGGGGATAGGGTGAACTCACCCGTACTAATTTGAATACACCAATGATAACATGGTATTCTCTTACCTAGCTAAGCGTCAGTATAGAGACAAAGTAGAATCGCAATTCAACGGCTCAGACACGAGGTATGTGGCAGGGTCTACAGTCAATCACAGATTACAAAAAGAAAACCAGCCCAGTCACGGACCAGGATGCCTTGCTCCCAGGCAGACTAAATAACTTTTTTGCCCGCTTTGAGGACAATACAGTGCCACTGACACGGCCCGCAACCAAAACATGCGGACTCTCCTTCACTGCAGCCGAGGTGAGTAAAACATTTAAACGTGTTAACCCTCGCAAGGCTGCAGGCCCAGACGGCATCCCCAGCCGCGCACTCAGAGCATGCGCAGACCAGCTGGCTGGTGTGTTTACGGACATATTCAATCGATCCCTATCCCAGTCTGCTGTTCCCACATGCTTCAAGAGGGCCACCATTGTTCCTGTTCCCAAGAAAGCTAAGGTAACTGAGCTAAACGACTACCGCCCCGTAGCACTCACTTCCGTCATCATGAAGTGCTTTGAGTGACTAGTCAAGGACTATATCACCTCCACCCTACCTGACACCCTAGACCCACTCCAATTTGCTTACCGACCAAATAGGTCCACAGACGATGCAATCTCAACCACACTGCGCACTGCCCTAACCCATCTGGGCAAGAGGAATACCTATGTGAGAATGCTGTTCATCGACTACAGCTCAGCATTTAACACCATAGTACCCTCCAAACTCGTCATCAAGCTCGAGACCCTGGGTCTCGACCCCGCCCTGTGCAACTGGGTACTGGACTTCCTGACGGGCCGCCCCCAGATGGTGAGGGTAGGTAACAACATCTCCACCCCGCTGATCCTCAACACTGGGGCCCCACAAGGGTGCGTTCTGAGCCCTCTCCTGTACTCCCTGTTCACCCACGACTGCGTGGCCACGCACGCCTCCAACTCAATCATCAAGTTTGCGGACGACACAACAGTGGTAGGCTTGATTACCAACAACGACGAGACGGCCTACAGGGAGGAGGTGAGGGCCCTCGGAGTGTGGTGTCAGGAAAATAACCTCACACTCAACAAAACTAAGGAGATGATTGTGGACTTCAGGAAACAGCAGAGGGAACACCCCCCTATCCACAGCGATGGAACAGTAGTGGAGAGGGTAGTAAGTTTTAAGTTCCTCGGCGTACACATCACAGACAAACTGAATTGGTCCACCCACACAGACAGCATCGTGAAGAAGGCGCAGCAGTGCCTCTTCAACCTCAGGAGCCTGAAGAAATTCGACCTGTCACCAAAAGCACTCACAAACTTCTACAGATACACAATCGAGAGCATCCTTTCGGGCTGTATCACCGCCTGGTACGGCAACTGCTCCGCCCACAACCATAAGGCTCTCCAGAGGGTAGTGAGGTCTGCACAACGCATCACCGGGGGCAAACTACCTGCCCTCCAGGACACCTACAACACCCGATGTCACAGGAAGGCCATAAAGATCATCAAGGACAACAACCATCCGAGCCACTGCCTGTTCACCCTGCTATCATCCAGAAGGCGAGGTCAGTACAGGTGCATTAAAGCAGGGACCGAGAGACTGAAAAACAGCTTCTATCTCAAGGCCATCAGACTGTTAAACAGCCACCACTAACATTGAGTGGCTGCTGCCAACACACTGACTCAACTCCAGCCACTTTAATAATGGGAATTGATGTAAAATATATCACTAGCCACTTTAAACAATGCTACTTAATATAATGTTTACATACCCCACATTATTTATCTCATATGTATACGTATATACTGTACTCGATACCATCTACTGCATCTTGCCTATGCCGCTTTGTACCATCACTCATTCATATATCTTTATGTACATATTCTTTATCCCTTTACACTTGTGTGTATAAGGTAGTAGTTTTGGAATTGTTAGTTAGATTACTTGTTGGTTATTACTGCATTGTCGGAACTAGAAGCACAAGCATTTCGCTACACTCGCATTAACATCTGCTAACCATGTGTATGTGACAAATAAGATTTGATTTGATTTTAATTTCAATAAGTAACGCCTTGTAACCAACATTGGATATGGTGTGTTTGCAGAGGGGCATGGTTTACATATCTAGTTAGCTACTCTACTGGTGCCAACATTTGGCTGTAGGGTGTCAGCAAGTATAATTAAAAGTTTACACTTCATCTATGGCAAAGCTGCTTATGTTTCATAAGATGTGTAAACGTAAGATGTGTAAATATTTGTATGAACATAACAAGATTCAACAACTGAGACATAAACTGAACAAGTTCCACAGACATGTGACTAACAGAAATTGAATAATGTGTCCCTGAACAAATCAAAAGTAACAGTCAGTATCTGGTGTGGCCACCAGCTGCATTAACTACTGCAGTGCATCTCCTCATGGACTGCACCAGATTTGTCAGTTCTTGCAGTGAGATGTTACCCCACTCTTCCACCAAGGCACCTGCAAGTTCGTGGACATTTCTGGGGGGAATGGACCTAGCCCTCACCCTCTGATCCAACAGGTCCCAGACGTGTTCAATTGGATTGAGATCCGGGCTCTTCGCTGGCCATGGCAGAACACTGACATTCCTGTCTTTCAGGAAATAACGCACAAAACGAGCAGTATGGCTGGTGGCATTGTCATGCTTGAGGGTCATGTCAGGATGAGCCTGCAGGAAGAGTACCACATGAGGGAGGAGGATGTCTTCCCTGTAACGCACAGCGTTGAGATTGCCTGCAATGACAACAAGCTCAGTCCGATGATTCTGTGACACACTGCCCCAGACCATGATGGACCCTCCACCTGCAATTGATCCCACTCCAGAGTACAGGCCTTGGTGAAACGCTCATTCCTTCGATGATAAATGCAATTCCGACCATCACCCTCAGTGAGACAAAACCGCGACTCGTCAGTGAAGAGCACTTTTTGCCACTCTTGTCTGGTCCAGCAACGGTGGGTTTGTGCCCATAGGCGACGTTGTTGCCAGTGTCGTGTCTTTGGCTATGCCGGATTAAGTGATATGACATGCTATTCTATAAAATAATTTCTCAGTAATTAATATTACCTGATTGAGCTAATCATGTAAAAGTAATTAACTAGAGAGTCGGGCACCATGAAATAATATTTATAGAGCTGTTATCTTCCGAATAAACTCTTAAAGACCTAGTAATATTTTACATCAATAGCAGTCAATATTAATCGTCACCTTAATTCGGTCTCATCTGAATGTTGTAAATTCTTGGTTATCTTCACAAACCCTGGCTAACAAGTTGAATCAGCAATACAAAATGGGGTTTAATTATTTACTAAATACCTAACTAATCACACAGAATTACACATACACATAATTAATCATAACTTGATTACAAATTACGTCATAAAGGAAATCGTCCCTAGCGGGCGGAACAGATATGACAGCTTGTTACACAAAATAAAAGGGGCTGGGTTTGAGTGAAAGAGCGGGAAGAGGGTAACAAAGGAAGAAGCTGTGCTATCGTAAATACAGTATCTTATGCATTCTAAATTACCGCCCATTTGGAAAAGGAAAATGCAATAAATATTTACTCTGAGCTGCGCTTCAGTAGGTTGGTGGTAGATGGAAGGCTGTATTGCCAAACCGAGTCCTTTGTCCTTTGAAGAATGTCTCTGGTGGTCAATTGGATACGTTGTAGTAACGTCGGTGTGTGATAGACTGAATACTCTGTCTGTTCCTTCCTAACCCTCGTTTGCAGCTGCTGTTGCTAACTCAATGGCTAGGAATTATCACTTCTGTAGTGAATAAGAGTTCAAAGTTCATAACATTCGCAACCAAAGCTCACGCTGATGTTGGCTTCGTTCTGTAGTTATTAGCTGATCCATTCTGACATCGAACCTTCGTCCTCACATCCTCGGAACAAGAGGTCATATTGTCGTCATATATTGTCATATAGTGGAGCGAGAAGGGTGTGTCTGAAAAGTTTTATAACCGTTGACTCTTCACAGGGGCGGGCCACTGATTGAGCAGAGCCCTAACCTTATGAAAACCCAATTCTCACATTTTAGAAGCTAAAATCACATTTCATCCCATCACAAATTATTTCATATTCAAACATTTTAAATTGAACAACAATTCCATGTGAATCCGATAACTCTGTGTAAACTTTCCACTGTAGAGTTTGTCATCTTATCAGTGATGTGAATGTCTCAAATGACAACCGAACTGACATCATATTCATTAAGTACCACTGCATATGTTCAATTGGTCCGATTACCAGAATATAGTTCATTTCCCCCCACCTTCTGATGTTAACCAAGGGGTTTGCAAATGTAACATCAGTAGGGTAGAGAAAGGAAAAAGGGGGAGAAGTATTTATGACTGTCATAAACCTACCCCCAGGCCAACACCGGTAATGTCTGGTGAGGACCTGCCTTTACAACAGGCCTACAAGCCCTCAGTCCAGCCTCTCAAACGCGTATTGCGGACAGTCTGAGCACTGATGGAGGGATTGTGCGTTCCTGGTGTAACTCGGGCAGTTGTTGTACCGGATGTACCGATCCTGTGCAGGTGTTACACATGGTCTGCCACTGCAAGGACGATCAGCTGTCCGTCCTGTCTCCCTGTAGCGCTGTCTTAGGGGTCTCACAGTACGGACATTGCAATTTATTGCCCTGGCCACATCTGCAGTCCTCATGTCTTCTTGCAGCATGCCTAAGGCATGTTCACACAGATGAGCAGGGGCCCTGTGCATCTTTATTTGGTGTTTTTTTAACTGTGACCTTAATTGCCTACTGTCTGTAAGCTGTTAGTGTCTTAACGATCATTTCCACACTGACCCTCATCACTGGGGCCCCTCAGGGGTGTGTGGTCAGTCCCATCCTGTTCACCCATGACTGCTTGACTGCGCATGACTCCAATACCATCATTAAGTTTGCTGATGACACAACAGTGCTAGGCCTGATCAACAACAATGACAGTGAGGTGACAGGACAACAACCTCTCACTCAACATCAGCAAGCCAAAGGAGCTGATCGAGGACTACAGGAAACTGAGGGCTGAGCTTCAAGTTCCTAGGCGTCCACGTCACTAATGACCTATCATGGTCCAAACACATCAACAGTCGTGAAAAGGGCACAACAACTCCTTTTCCCCCTCAGGAGGCTGAAAGGCTTTGGCCCTCACATCCTCAAAGTTATACAGTTGCACCATTGAGAGCATCTTGGCTGGTTGCATCACCACTTGGTATGGCAACTGCTTGGCATCCAACCGCAAGTCGCTACATAGGATAGTGCGTATGGCCGAGTACATCACTGAGGCCGAGCTCCCTGCCATTCAGGACTTCTTTACCAGGTAGTGTCAGAGGAAAGTCCTATAAATTGTCAGACTCCAGCCACCCAAGTCATAGACGGGTCCCTCTGCTACTGCATGGCAAGCGGTACCGGAGCGCCTAGTCTAGGACCAAAAGGCTCATGAACAGCTTCTACCCCCAAACCATAAGACTGCGGAACAGTTCATCAAATGGCTACCTGGGCTATTTGCGTTGACCACCTTTTTGCACTGACATGCTTGCATTGGCTCTATGCACACTCACTGGACACACACTGACACTCCAACACACACACGCATACATATTGAAGCCACGTTTAGACGCACTTTCAAACTCGTACCATACGCTGCTTCTACTGTTTATTTATCCTCATTGTCTAGTCACGTATAACCTCAACGACCTGGTACCCCTGCACATGGACTTGGTACCGGTAATCCTTGTATATAGCCTCCTTATTGTGTTTCTATTTGCAACAGAAAAATACCTTTTTAACTGTCGCTAATGGGGATCCTAATATAAAGTTCATTGAGAGGAAATATTGCTGCCATTTCAGACCATATTAGAACTCAGACAGATTATCAACCAGTAAAGCCTGCTGTGATGGAGTTTTTTGTTGTTGTTTATTTTGCACTGGGTCATTAGCCAGGATTTTCCTTGCATGGTGGTGGAACCATTCAGGGCAAGCTCAGTGAGGGTTAGGGGACCCGGTCCATTGACCGACAGAGCTCAGACTTAAACCTATACTGTCCCCTGCGCTCGTTTGGTACAGTTTCTAATTTTAAGCACAGATGCAGACTGACAGTGGGCCAGGAGATGTTCAAATTGGCTCTGACTGCACACTGGGACCAGTGAAGGGAGGTAATTGACCACTAGCAGTGCCAGTGGTCCTGCCCCTCCACCCCACGACTCTGACTCTGTCCCTCCCTTTGGCCTGTCTCCCGCCCAGGCCTGCAGGGCAGTGTGCTGAGTGGGGAAATTTAACTTTTTGGTCCACCAGCCACTGTGGCAGGTAGATGGGGAAAAAATATACCAGTCACTAGTGAAAAGTTAAACAGTTCTACAACTGAACAACAAAATGCTGAGTGATACGGATTATTATTATTAGTTCAAGGCTCTAACGCTGACATTTTTTTCAAGGAGTACGTACGTAAGTTGATGTTTACAATTATTTCAGTGTTTTTAATTATAATAAATTACAAAGTTTAAAGAATTAAAGGTTTTTGGACTGTTCCATGCTCAGTTAAGCACAATTTACCCCCAAATATTTGAGTCTTTAGCTGTCCCTTTTTAAGTGGCAGGCCATTATCGTGGTAACTGCACTCCGTGTCTATCAGTGATGTCTGTTCTACTAGCGGACTTTTGCAGCAAACTCAAACTAATATTGAAAAACAACCTAGCGTGTGACTAGCCAAGTAACACTAGGACAAAGTCACAGTTTTTAGTAACCTATCAGCTCAATTCAACCAACTTCTACATTTTGGCTTTGGATCGAAAATAAATAAATCATGTTCTCTCCTCTCTAGTTTTTCCCGTCCCGTCTTTTAACATTTCGGTTCCTCTTCTTAATTTCCCTTTTCCATTAATAGAGGTCCTTTAGAATCTAAATTGTGTGGTTGGGGAATGGGGACAACCAACAAAGTCTCTTCTCGTGCCTGATGATGATTGGTCACCATGGCAACTACCCGCAAGGTTTCGTTCGGGTAGATGTTGAAATCTGTCTGAAAAATTGGGTTATCAGTCACCGTGATCTATCCCCCAGTAGGAATAACCAGATTTCTCCATCTCTGTATGTCGGTCATTACAGGAAGTGATTGATTGTTCATCCTTAGCTAATGTCTTTAGTCTTATGAATTGTGCTGGGCTGAACGGGAGGGTAAAGGAGAGACATATACAGTAGGCAGAAGACTGGCTGGGGCATAGATTGGCGACTGTCCGGGAAAGGCCTATTACAGCGGCACTGATTGTCTGCACTGGAGACTCAACTCTGTCCCCAACTGTCCTGGCACTGACCCTCTACTGTCTGCTTCTCTCAATCTCTCATTATCAACTCAGCTGACAGACTGTTTTAGTCTCTTCTTATTCTTCCTTTATGAAAATGAGGCTATATTAGATTACAATTGACACGTGAGCAGCATACCCTGTGTTGAAAGACATCATGGACAGGACATTAGTGTATATGACTCATGGTTTGCGATTGACATGTTGGAAAATGTAATTTGTGTAATCTTTCCATGAGAAAGGTAATCTCAGTCGTGTGTGTGGTGTGTGTGGTGTGTGTGGTGTGTGTGTGCCCTGATTTAGAGGGCGGTCTGTGTGAGAGGTCTGTTATTCCACCATCACTGACTGACTCATCCAGAGCTCACAGCTTCAGACAAAGTGTCTCTGTTGCTGTGACTCCAGAGCAATGAAATGTGTATGCCATCACTCACACAGCTTGTGTGTGTGTGAGAGAGAGCTGGGCGATATGGACAAGAATCCATATTGCAATAAGTTGCCTAAATTGATGCAATAATGATAAATACACAGAACAAAAATATAAACGCAACATGCAACAATTTAAAAATATTTTACGGAGTTACAGTTCATATAAGGAAATCAGTCAATTGAAATATTGAATTAGGCCCTAGTCTATGAATTTCATATGCCTGGGAATACAGATATGCATCTGTTGGTCACAGATACCTTACAAAAAAGGTAGGGGTGTGGATTAGAAAACCAGTCAGTATCTGGTGTGACCACCATTTGCCTCCTGCAGCACGGCATATTTCCTTCACATAGAGTTGATCAGGCTGTTGATTGTGGCCTGTGGAATGTTATCCCATTCCTCTTCAATGGCTTTGCAAAGTTGCTGGATGTCGGAGGGAACTGGAACACAATGTTGTTTGCGTCGGTCGAGAGCATCCCAAAAATGCTTAATTAAGGAAATGTCTGAGTATGCAAGCCATGGAAGAACTGGCCATCTTCATGGTATCTCTGTGCATTCAAATGGCCATCGATAAAATGCAATCGTGTTGGTTGTCTGTAACTTATGCCTGCCCATACCATAACCCCCCCCCCACCATCGGGCACTCTGTTCACAACGTTGACATCGGCCCACCGCTCACCCAAAGGGGTCCTAAAATTCTAAACCAAATAGCTAAATGTGACCATCCTAAAACAATTCCATATGTTAGCTTAGTACCCACCCCCAAAGGCTTAGACTTTTAGAGGTTAAGTGCAGTCGGATGTAAGGTGGAGGATTGTCTTCTCTGTCGATATAGATTCTCCACCCATGTCACTCGTCATATTCCAGCATGATCCAGAAGCTTGCGAGATCCATCGACTTCACTCTTATTCTTTTATTTTTCTACACGTCTTTTTCTCTCCACAAGCCGCTGTGGCTTGTCGTATTTACTCTCTTGACCTGTGTTGTCTTACACTAATTTCTTTGGCTGCCATCCATTCAGAACTGTTCTCCTTCTGAAAAGCGAACCACTTAGCCATTGAGCTGATTTTAACATGGTGGGAGAAATAATGTATTCTTCAGAGCATCTCCAGTAATCTGTCAGTAGTGTAGGCAGGCTGATTGGCTGTGAGTAGACCGTTTTATGATTCATTTTTTATCAACCGCCCCTTCCATCCCTCTTCAGTAGCACAAATTATACAGCGTAAGCTAATTTATGGTGCTAGTATACTATATTTTAGAAAATTGCTATTTCAGAAATGTATTTTGTATGTAGTTTAGTTGAAATGGCACTACCCCAAGTGGGCACCTGTGGAAAATAATTGCCGTTTTGGTTTCGTATCTCAGCTTCTGTTTGAACGTGCCTAATCCAATTGTTGGGAGGGGCAAAATAATTTAAATGTTGTATTTTATTTATCTGTTATTTTAGCAGTTAAGTTGACTGAGAACACGTTCTCATTTACAGCAACGACCTGGTGAATAGTTACAGGGGAGAGGAGGGGGATAAATGAGCCAATTGTAAACTGGGGATTATTAGGTGACCGTGATGGTTTGAGGGCCAGATTGGGAATTTAGCCAGGACACCGGGATTAACATCCCTACTCTTACGATAAGTGCCATGGGATCTTTAATGACCTCAGAGAGTCAGGACACCCGTTTAACGTCCCATCCGAAAGATTGCACCCTACACAGGGCAGTGTCCCCAATCACTGCTCTGGGGCATTGGGATATTTTTTAGACCATAGGAAAGAGTGCCTCCTACTGGCCCTCCAACACCACTTCCAGCAGCATCTGGTCTCCCATCCAGGGAGTGACCAGGAACAACCCTGCTTAGCTTCAGAAGCAAGCCGGCAGTGGTATGCTGACTTGGATACTCCACATTCTTTTAGCCTCTTTCTGACAATAACTTCTACATGCTTTCATACCAAATGTGAGGTGAAAGCCTGGTGGAGTCTATAGTAACCTTAATCTTCTGGGTCAGGGCATCCATCCTCAGCCCCACTACAGATTTCCCCCTGGCTGCGTCCAACTTTAGCTCTGCCACATTGAAGGAAATGTGGGATCCCACCTCAAATCCTTGAAAGCATGTGGAATATTGCCTCATCTCCTCCAATATCCAGTATACTTGGCTGATCTGGTTTTAGTTGAGATTTGTTATATTTTCCTTTGCCCCCCCGTCCACTTATAGCTTGCTGTTGACTCAGTACTATGGAAAGAGATTTGAGTGGTAGGCTTTGTTGACTTCTCTGCCCTCTGGTAAGAGCAGCAAAGCTGAAGAGCTCATCAAAGCTCCCATCTAAGCTGCCTTCTATTTTCAGCCTACACTTTCAAATCAGTTGGTTTTCTGTCTGGAAAAATGCATTCCAGATTATGTGTGAGAGAGCTTGTCAGGGACTGTGTGACAGAAGCATGCTGGCAGCTATCATCAGGGCAAGTGTTCATCTTGCTCTGGCTCTACACAATGAGTGCTCATCTACCCCACATATAATTGTTCCCCACAATGAAATCGGGGAGGGGACTGTGGATCTGTCTCCATTCGTATGTTAGTCACACGATATCTACGACAGCACTGGGACGATTTTGACAACTTGGGTGAATGATGCGTCTTACCTTAGAGATCTGGCATATACAAAATTACACTGATTGGCGGGAGCTAAAGTAATTATTATTCAATGTGACTTAGTCATGCACGCATACATTTAACATATGGGTGGTCCTGGGAATCGAACCCACTACCCTGGCATTACAAGCGCCATGCTCTACCAACTGAGTTACAAAGGACCAGTTAATCACATGCTGCATAATTCGTGTTGGACAACATGTTCACTGTTGTCTTGTTAGATTTGGAACTGGAACAGACTTGGCAATGTTCACTAAGAAGACAGAGCAGCACAGAGAGAGAGGCGTGTTCACAAAATCACTGGACATTCATCACAGTAAGGAGGACATCTACTGCTTGTGATCCTGTTTCACCAGATTGTTGTCCCATTCTCTTCTGGCTCATTTCACCTCTACTCTACCATTCAGACATTGGTCACACAGTGATGACACGCTGTCGTATACTCCCCTACTGCGACAGGACAGGGAGATGACGTTGGCTGTCTGAGCACAGCGTTGTCTGCAGTTGGCATGTCAATCAGTGTCATTTATTTTCCCTTTCTTTGTGCACCCTCAGTGTGCAATAATATTAGAGATCCTGGTGCACTGTGAGTGTTCAAATGTCTGCCAGTGAATTGCTGAAAACTGCCCTAGTGTTCCATTTAGGGTTTTACATAAGTAGGCTGTACTACGGCAATTGAATCTCATTCACATTGGAAATGGATGTCATAAAATAGAACTGAGTAATACTGACAATATACAGTGGGGAGTTTGATGGGTCTCCTTTTAATACTTATGCTCCCATCAACGCTCCCTTTCCATGTTATTACTTCATTAATGTTCTCCCTAGTGCTGTCCATCACTCTTAAACAGAATTCTTCCTGCTCTCTCATTCACTAATTCCTATTTCTTCAGTTTTCCTCTCACTCTGTGTGTACTAGAACTGCAGAAAGATTCAGTCAACACCACTGGGTCGTTCCATCAAAAAGCACAAGACAGAGTATTTTGACACCCACTATATCAAAATGTTTCTGTAGTTAGAAACTGGTAAGATTGGCATTCCTGGCACATTTTTTGTTTTTAACAAGTAGTAGAAAGCTGTAATGTATTCCCTGTGAATCTGGTGACTGTCCCCCCCGTGCAGAGAAATTAGTAATTGAAGTTGCTTGCATTATTTTCCTTAAATTACAGTGGGGCAAAAAATTATTTAGTCAGCCACCAATTGTGCAAGTTCTCCTACTTAAAAAGATGAGAGGCCTGTAATTTTCATCATAGGTACACTTCAACTATGACAGACAAAATGAGAAAAAAAATCCAGAAAATCACATTGTAGGATTTTTTATGAATTTATTTGCAAATTATGGTGGAAAATAAGTATTTGGTCAATAACAAAAGTTTATCTCAATACTTTGTTATATACCCTTTGTTGGCAATGACAGAGGTCAAACGTTTTCTGTAAGTCTTCACAAGGTTTTCACACACTGTTGCTGGTATTTTGGTCCATTCCTCCATGCAGATCTCCTCTAGAGCAGTGATTTGGGGCTGTTGCTGGGCAACACGGACTTTCCACTCACTCCAAAGATTTTTTATGGGGTTGAGATCTGGAGACTGGCTAGGCCACTCCAGGACCTTGAAATGCTTCTTACGAAGCCACTCCTTTGTTGCCCGGGCGGTGTGTTTGGGATCATTGTCATGCTGAAAGACCCAGCCACGTTTCATCTTCAATGCCCTTGATGATGGAAGGAGGTTTTCACTCAAAATCCCACGATACATGGCCCCATT
Source organism: Oncorhynchus clarkii lewisi (assembly GCF_045791955.1). Lineage (NCBI taxonomy): Eukaryota > Metazoa > Chordata > Actinopteri > Salmoniformes > Salmonidae > Oncorhynchus > Oncorhynchus clarkii. The sequence goes on from NC_092155.1 coordinate 51,525,525, forward strand.
CATTCTTTCCTTTACACGGATCAGTCGTCCTGGTCCCTTTGCAGAAAAACAGCCCCAAAGCATGACGTTTCCACCCCCATGCTTCACAGTAGGTATGGTGTTCTTTGGATGCAACTCGGCATTCTTTGTCCTCCAAACATGACGAGTTGAGTTTTTACCAAAAAAGTTATATTTTGGTTTCATCTGACCATATGACATTCTCCCAATCTTCTTCTGGATCATCCAAATGCTCTCTAGCAAACTTCAGACGGGCCTGGACTTGTACTGGCTTAAGCAGGGGGACACGTCTGGCACTGCAGGATTTGAGTCCCAGGCGGCGTAGTGTGTTACTGATGGAAGCCTTTGTTACTTTGGTCCCAGCTCTCTGCAGGTCATTCACTAGGTCCCCCATGTGGTTCTGGGATTTTTGCTCACCATTCTTGTGATCATTTTGACCCCACGGGGTGAGATCTTGCGTGGAGACCCAGATCGAGGGAGATTATCAGTGGTCTTGTATGTCTTCCATTTCCTAATAATTGCTCCCACAGTTGATTTCTTCAAACTGGTGCAGGTCTACAATTTTGTTTCTGGTGTCCTTTGACAGCTCTTTGGTCTTGGCCATAGTGGAGTTTGGAGTGTGACTGTTTGAGATTGTGGACAGGTGTTTTTTATACTGATAACAAGTTCAAACAGGTGCCATTAATACAGGTAACGAGTGGAGGACAGAGGAGCCTCTTAAAGAAGAAGTTACAGGTCTGTGAGAGCCAGAAATCTTGCTTGTTTGTCGGTGACCAAATACTTATTTTCCACCATAATTTGCAAATAAAGTTCATTAAAAATTAAAGATGTGATTAAAAATTAAAAATGTAATTTTCTGGATTTCTTTCCCTCATTTTGTCTGTCATAGTTGAAGTGTACTTATGATGAAAATTACAGGCCTCTCTCATCTTTTTAAGTAGGAGAACTTGCACAACTGGTGGCTGACTAAATACTTTTTTGCCCCACTGTAGTGTGAAAATACCATGGTTTGACCACTAAATGCTGCTGTTCCTTCTATACCGCCACACTCTTTTATCCATTTTGCTGGTCTCTGGTGTTTATTAAATAGATCACAACATTTCCTTTAACTTTGGGTAGAAACCAATAGATTTGGGTAACTATTTTTTTTTTTTTTTTTTTAACTATTCATGCCAGTCCTCCATGAAAGCAATTCAGTTTATAAAATGTAATTTAAACAAAATGTTTCAGGAATGCCAATCTTACCTGTTTCAAACTACATAAACTATTTCAATCTGAGATTGTGGGTGTCTTGGCTTGCTGAAATGACATCACTGGAGTCCTTCCATATGTCATCCCTTTTCCTATATTGTCAGTGAACAATGTTTTTAAAGGGCTACATTATCAAATGTTGGCTGTGTGCCTCACTGTGTCCATAGCAACAGAGCCGCTGGTTTCTCCTTTGGAGTTTACTGTCCTCCTCCTCAGACTTCTTTTGATGATGGAAGGATAGTGGATATCATTTATCGAGTTGAAGTCAGGGAAATAAGTTAGTGGTGGTAGTAGTAGCTTACAACTGCTTCCTGTGAAGAAGACTGACACTCCTCTCTGTCTTCCCCTGGTGTGATTGACAGCTGTCAGACCTAAGTTACGATGGATGAGCTCCAGGATGTGCAGCTGACTGAGATCAAGCCCCTGCTCACAAATAAGGTGAGTGGACAGAAAGATCACACAAATGTACATTTTAGTCATTTAGCAGGTGCTCTTATCCAGAGTGACTTACTTAGTGAGTGCATACATTTTCATACCGGTCCCCCATGTGAATCGAACCCATAACCCTGGAATGGCAAGTGCCATGCTCTACCAAGTGAGAGAGATGCGCGCACACACACACTTTCCTTAACACTAAAACCCATATACCCCTTTCAGTATGTAAGTACCCGCTAGAGAAAGTTGTCAGCTGTCTTCATTAGCATACGCATCAGATTCATTTACTGTGATCAACCTAAATAAATACCATCGGAAAAAAATAATTGATTGAATGTAGTCATGTCTTAAGAATATTTTGTTTATATTGAATAATGATATATATTTAATTTTTTGAAGGACATAAAATGCATGTAAGTATATGTTTTATTCCACAAAGAAATAGGCTACTGCAACATGTAGGCCTCGCATTTTTTAGTTTCTCTTACATTAAAAACATTAGTGTAATACATTTAATTTAATTTGTAGATTCGATTAGTACTTGAGTTACAGTAAGTAATAGTGTTGTTACAGCGAAACGAAGTAGAAACGAAAGAGGTTATAAGCAAGGGGCGCAGGTCAAATTATTTGTCGTAAAGGTAGGCCTTAACACCAACATTTGATAAATAGCCTAGTGCATAAACAATTGTATGCATAAACAATAGTGTTGCATGGTATTCTGAAACTTTTGAACGGTTTGGTACTAGAATCTTTTGTTACCTTTGGTACTTCTGTGCAGCCGATTTCCCCCTTATAGGGTGAGCACTCTGGTCTGCGTGGGCTGCATCACTCATGCTGCACAGAAGTTGACACACTTGAATAATGCGACACGTAATGTAGAACTGAAACCGTTAGGACATTGTTTTGTGAACAGTAACTAACAGGCTAGAACACTTTAAAATGCAAGAAGATACCAGTAGCTTCTAGCTTTGTAGGTTAACTTTTCTTGCTAACTTACAGCTGAAGCTAACCTAAATTCACTACCCCTAGTACCTTGTTTGTGAAAATAGGCAAACCATAATGCAAAATATGCTAATTTCAAAGCTGATTTGCCACCAACTCTTTATTAAGGGAAGATGAAGGGAAGAGGAAGAGCAGTTTGCGCTGCTGCCACAATTCTTACACTATTGTTCTAAATTCAATCACCCTCTTCATCCTCATCATTCAGTTAATTCAATCGTGAAGTCGTGCACAATTATTATTTTCGATCTGGTTTCTGTCACCCATTCATCCATTGACGTCATTCATTCAGTGTGGTGTCTTGACTTTACTTTCATTCAATCTGATGACTGCTATTTATCCAATCAACTAACTATGTTTAATTGTTACCTGATTTTTAAATGAATCATGTAACAATTAACTCATTAGGGATTTAGGGCACCACGAGCGGTTGTTTAAGGAGTTACCAGGCGGCAGGGTAGCCTAGTGGTTAGAGCGTTGGACTAGTAACCGGAAGGTTGCGAGTTCAAACCCCCGAGCTGGCAAGGTACAAATCTGTCGTTCTGCCCCTGAACAGGCAGTTAACCCACTGTTCCCAGGCCGCCATTGAAAATAAGAATTTGTTCTTAACTGACTTGCCTGGTTAAATAAAGGTAAAAAAAAAAAAAATCTCCTGAATTAAACTCTAAAGGTCTACCTATCACATCCATAAAACTGTCAACGTAAGCTTTGTAACATTCTTGGATCTACAAAAACCCCAGCCTTACTCATGAAACAGTACTACACAAATTGGTTGAATTATTTATTTACTAACTAGCTAAATAATTACACAGGATAGCAAAATAATTACACAGGATAACATACACTTAATACATGAGAACAAGGTCCTTAGTGGACTGACACAATTGACACTTATTGTTGATACATTTTAGAACTATTCTCACAGTAATCATATACTTTGCACATGAACCGCCACTTGTTTGGAGTAAGAAATCATGAATGTATTTATGTGCGAATATGCTTGTAAGGCTTTGATTGTCCGAAGGGTCCGGACCCGTCTCTTCTACTGTTGTTCACTCTGGAAGATGCTCCTGGCAAGAGCTTGGCTAGCCAGCCGTGTCAATGGTTCCCACTGGGTGATGAGAGTAGCGTAATAAGGTGATTTGAGAAGAGTTGTACAGCAGGATCATTTGAAAAGTAGTAGGATGGTCCCACTTAGAGTCGCTTTTCTACATATTTGACTTAAGACAGCTAATCAGCCGTACCAGTGATTGTCCGAGAGAGGAGTTTTCTCCACCTTGTGTCGAAAGTCCGATTTTGAACCACTACACTCGCAGCTGCAGCCTGGCGATGTTCTGGTCTAGTCTGGGAGGTGAGTTGATTTTCTTCCCCTCATGTTGAGGATCAAAGTTCCAACCATTTAAAAAAATGTAGGCTCCCGCCTCACATTTTTCTGGTCTAATATTAATTTCTGTTCCAACCCTTTTATGCACTCTGGCTGTTCCATCAGTCTGACATGCTCTCTGACCTCACTTGGGACATGACTACTTACTGTGCACAGTTTATAGAAGACAAATGCTCTTATGGCTCCTAAAATCACATTCCTCAAAAATAATTTATTGTTTTATATTTCATATACAACGTTAAGGATGGAAAGGGAACATACTTTCCAAGGTACAGTATTTCCTTTATAATGACATCACCAAATAAAAACCAATATGATATTTGTTTTCTGTAGATCATCTCTGACCATTCCCCACGTTCTTATGTTAGAAATATTGTTCCAGTATTCGCTTTAGAAACTGTTAGCGTTTCAGTGGAAAGACTGTCTGTTAACAAAGACATTCCTTTGATTAATACTGGAGTGGAAAAGAGTCTTCTTCTTTAATTTATGACAGGCTGTGAGCTGTCAACCTCCACCAGCTCGCTGCCTCCCATCTTCTGTGGGTGAGAGAGGTTTGGTTACGGTCAACCATTGTCAAGCTGATCTGACCCATTGGCTCCTCACAGGACAGTCATGACAGAGGAGAAGGACACATTAACGCCTGGGTACCAACGCCTTACGGGGCATTTGTCTTGGCCCCTTAAGGTAGTAATAGGTGTGTGGGGGGGAACTGGTAAATAACCTCAATACTTTTCTGCTTGTGATTTTAAACAATTCTGACAAATTAAGCAATGTAAAATACAAATATTTTGGTAAAGTAAGGGAAGGAGCAGAGTGGCCTTTGGTGGTTCTAGTGTTAACTACCACTTTCACACACGTTTACTCCCACATAGGTTCACCTTTCACTAGCCTCGCCTGATCATTTAGCCATTGCAAGAACTACATCTAAACAGAGGGTCCATGCACAGCTCTGTCAATCTCCACATCTACATGTAATCAGTCTGCTGACATAACCCATACTGCTTCTGCGCTGGTCACCTTTGGAAACCAGGCTGGAGGAGATGATATGAGAGGCTGAGCCAAAGTGCAATGGTATTGGATTTACATTTGCTCAAGGGCGATCGACCGAGTCGGCTCTGGGATTCGAACCAGCAAACTTTTTGGTTTATGGCCCAATGCTCTTAACCGCTAGGCTACCTGCCGCACTAGAAGTAATGGTAGATTAGATGAGACTGTATTGGTAGTTAGCAAGTACTTGGAGCTGATAAAAGATTGACATTGTCAGGAAGAGGGCTTGCATAATAGGGCTATATTTGATCTCACAGTGAATCAACCATAAGTTTTAAAACAGCATCTCACTTTGCTCACTACACTATGGTGGGTGGCTGAGGCACTTGAACCACTCTGCAAGCTTAAACCCCTTGACCCTGCCTTGTTAGATATGGCCTGACTAACTGTAGTGGGGAATGTGACCGTGAGTGAGAGCATGTTTGTTCTGACTGTGTAAGGGTCTGCAGTAATGATCCTGTATTAGCTCTGCGACATCTGCTCAGTGTCTCCACTCTCCTCTCCAGCAGTACATCACTGCTAATGATGAGGGTGGGTGGAGGGCTCAGTATGAGGACAGTAATGATACAAACAACACAGGGTGAAACACACACACACACACACACAGAGAGGCAGGACCTGGCATCAGCCACTAGAGGTAATCTACTCCACACAGTGATCTGAGACGGCTCGTGGTGCCATCTGCCTCCTAGTGATGGCTGTGGCTCTACAGGCTCTTCAGAAGGCCTTGGAGCAGAATGGAGAACTGAGGGATAATGAATGAGGAGAGAAGAGGAGCTTTTTACCCTCATGTGCTTACTCAGCTCTCTTTTTCTCACTCTCTAGATTAGAAGGTTATGAGATCTGGCACTCGTTTGTGACTTAAACTCATCAACAAATTTTCTTCTCTCTGCAGAATGGGCGGAACTTCCAGGACTTTGACTGTCAGGTGAGTCAAACATCTCTTAGATGTATGAAATGTGCCTAACATATCATGGAATGGCTGGGCACATTTGGGTCCAGCCCAAATCAGACTGCTCTCTGTGGATCTAGGGCCTATTGGCCAGGAGTGTGTTGTCTACGTTAGGCTGGTCAGTCTGTGAGATTGTTGCAGATTTGATGCTGTGCTAATTACTCTTGAGTCTTTGGAGAAAGCAAAGTTGTTGTTTTGTGGTTTCTGGGTGGCAATCTGACCAACACCATCATGGTAAGTGATAATGGCTGTGTTTTCAAAGGCAGCCTAATTCTGATCTTTTTTCACAATTGAAATATCAGAATTGCGCTGCCTGTGTAAACACAGCTATTGTAATGTGCATCTATCTAGCTGATAGTTAGCTTTGTATCCTTCTCCTTATGATACATGGTTGACTTATTTCCACGCACACACTCTCTCCTCTCATGCGACCTTGTAAGACACTTCTCTGATTGGTGATTGATTGGCCAAGCAATACTTGTGGCAGATTTGACAGGGGCGCTGTATGTTGTTAGCTCAGCCACTTGTGTCCGCTGGGTTGGTGTACTGTAGATTGCTATTGTTATTAGACAGTGGATGTATTCACTGAATCCTAACAACCCTGAGGCTTTGCAGTGTAATACAGCTAACCTGCAGGGGCCTTGAGAAGCCTTGCTGGATCTCATTCCGTTAATGACTCTCCTCTCCCAGTCCTTCAGTGCTATTCGGCTTCCTAAATTAACATCCTGCGCCTCAGCTGGCGTCTGAAGCACCATTTATTTAAAAGTCTACCTCGTCTTCACGATTTCCGAGAAAGATAGACCCAGGCATTAATGGAACAGAAAATAAACAGCCTTGCAAGTTGCCAATCCCATCAAGGGCTAGAGCTAAATATAGCAGCAGGTAGGGAGCTACGTTGAATCTTGAGTGTGCTCAATAGAGCATTCTCTGTTACCTACTCCTCGTCTCGCCAGCAGAGAGCAAGGACGTCATGGCAACGCATGCCCTATGGATGAGGGGTGACGAGGACTGTTGCTGTGACCGTATTACCGCCACACTGGCAGTCACGAGTCATGAAGGCAGTCAAATTCCACATGACCGTTTAGTCACAATACGGCAACTGCACCGCAGGGCTCTCCAGAGGGTGGTCTGCACAATGCGTCACCGGGGGCAAACTACCTGCCCTCCAGGACACCTACAACACCCGATGTCACAGGAAGGCAAAAAAGATCATCAAGGACAATAACTAGCCGAGCCACTACCTGTTCACCCTGCTTCCATCCAGAAGGCGAGGTCAGTACAGGTGCATCAGAGCTGGGACAGAGATTGAAAAACTGCTTCTATCTCAAGGCCATCAGATATTTCAACAGCCACCACCTGCACAGAGAGGCTGCTGCCTACATACAGACTTGATATCATTGGCTGCTTTAATAAATGGAACACTAGTCACTTTTTAATAATGCCACTTTAAGAATGTTTACATATCTTGCATTACTCATCTCGTATGTATATACTGTATACTGTATCCTTCACTATCTATTCTTTACTATCTATTGCATCTTAGCCGCTCTGTCACTGCTCGTCCATATATTTTATACTTCTCATCCCGTTCCTTTATTAGATTGTGTGTATTAGCTCTTGTTGTGGAAATGTTAGATACTGCTGCACTGTCGGATATAGAAGCATAAGCATTTCGCTACACTCGCAATAACATCTGCTAACCATGTGTATGTGACCAATAAAATTTGATTTGACAGTAATTAGGTTTCTCCAAGCTCTGATGCTGGTCATTAGTAGCCTACCAAACTTGCTAACTTCCTGGTGCTCAGCACTCTTTTGTCCCTCTAATCTCACTCTGACATCAATGCAAATGTATTTGAAAAATCTCATCAAACAATTGCGTGAGAAAACCAACTGATGGCCGCTAATAGAAAGACGAGGTTCCCATCAACTTTCTACAGGCTAGACCTACTATATTTATTTTTCAACTTTCCCAATATTAAGCACAATGCTTATATTTTACAACAGGAGTATAGTCTACCTGGCTGGCATGAAAATTAACCATGCGGAAAAGTGTCCTCCATTCGCTATGTAATTGCATAGATTACATGTTTTTTTCCCCAGCTGCCCCTGTTTCCATGCAGGTGCATGATAATGAATGGTCCATTCTAAATCAAAACAAATGTCATACATATATTATTTAGTATAGAGTACCAGTCAAAAGTTTGGACACCTAGTCATTGCAGGGTTATTCTTTATTTTAATAGTGAAAAACTATTAACTATTAACAACAAAACTATGAAATAACACATGGAATAATGTAGTAACCCAAAAAGTGTTAAACAAATTTAAATATATTTGAGATTTGCCTTGATGACAGCTTTGCAAACTCTTGGCATTCTCTCAACCAGCTTCACCTGGAATGCTTTTCCAACAGTCTTGAAGAAGTTCCCACACATGCTGAGCACTTGTTGATTGCTTTTCCTTCACTCTGTGGTCCAAGTCATCCCAAACCATCTCAATTCGGTTGAGGTTGGGTGATTGTGGAGGCCAGGACATCTGATGCAGCACTCCATCACTCTCCTTCTTGGTCAAATATCCCTTACACAGCCTGGAGGTGAGTTGGGTCATTCTCCTGTTGTAAAACAAATGATAGTCCCACTAAGCGTATACCAGATGGGATGGCGTATAGCTGCAGAATGCTGTGGTAGACATACTGGTTAAGTGTGCCTTGAATTCTAAATAAATCGCTGACAGTGTCACCAGCAAAGCACCATCACACCACCACCTCCATGCTTCACGGTGGGAACCACACATGCGGAGATCATCCGTTCACCTACTTTGCGTCTCACAAAGACACAGCAGTTGGAACCAAAAATCTTAACTTTGGACTCCAGACCGGAGGACAGATTTCCACTGGTTTAATGTCCATTGCTGGTGATTCTTGGCCCAAGCAAGTCTCTTCTTATTATTAGTGTCCTTTTTAGTAGTGTTTTTTTTTGCAGCAATTCGACCACGAAGGCCTGATTCACACAATCTTATCTGAACAGTTGATGTTGAGGTTTGTCTGTTACTTGAACTCTGTGAAGCATTTATTTGGGCTGAAATCTGAGGTACAGTTAACTCCTCCTTGCCTGTGGCGGTCCTCGTGAGAGCCAGTTTCATCTTAGCGCTTAATGGTTTTTGCGACTGCACTTGAAGACATTTTCTAAGTTCTTGAGTTTTTCCAGATTGACTGACCTTCATGTCTTAAAGTAACGCTGGACTGTAATTTTTCTTTGCTTACTTGAGTTGTTCTCGCCATAATATGGACTTGGGCTTTTACCAAACAGGGCTATCTTCTGTATACCACCCCTACCATGTTACAACACAACTGATTGGCTCAAATGCATAAAAAAAATCCACAAATTAACTATTAACAAGGCACACCTGTTAATTGAAATGCATTCCAGGTGACTACCTCATGAAGCTGGTTGAGAGAAAGCCAAGAGTGTGCAAAGCTGTCATCAAAGCAAAGGGTGGCTACTTTGAAGAATCTCAAATATATTTTGATTTGTTTAACACTTTTTTTGGTTACTACATGATTCCATATGTGTTATTTAATAGTTTTGTTGTCTTCACTATTATTCTACAATGTAGAAAATAGTAAAAAATAAAGAACCTGCAATGACTAGGTGTGTCAACTTTTGACTGGTACTGTAGGTAAAGACAACATTAAATCAAGAATAGTCTGATGGGTGACAATATTAGCCTACCACTTGTGAATGATGACCAGTATAAGAAACAATGCCTTTTTTGTGCGATATGTTTTAATAAGGTTTGTTTTAAGGTTTGTAACTAAAGTGGCCAAATAACTTCTTAGAATTTAGCACATTTACAAGGGGTGTAGAGTCTAACTGGCATATGTTTTATTTATTTTACCTTTATTTAACCAGGTAGGCAAGTTGAGAACAAGTTCTCATTTACAATTGCGGCCTGGCCAAGATAAAGCAAAGCAGTTCGACACATTCTACAACACTGAGTTACACATGGAGTAAAACAAACATACAGTCAATAAAACAGTAGAAAAATAAGTCTATATACGATGTGAGCAAATGAGGTGAGATAAGGGAGGTAAAGGCAAAAGAAAAAGACCATGGTGGTGAAGTAAATATGATGTAGCAAGTAAAACACTGGAATGGTAGATTTGCAGTGGAAGAATGTGCAAAGTAGAAATAAAAATAATGGGGTGCAAAGGAGCTAAATAAATAAATACAGTAGGGGAAGAGGTAGTTGTTTGGGCTAAGTTATAGATGGGCTATGTACAGGTGCAGTAATCTGTGAGCTGCTCTGACAGCTGGTGCTTAAAGCTAGTGAGGGAGATACAGTGGGGCAAAAAAGTATTTAGTCAGCCACCAATTGTGCAAGTTCTCCCACTTAAAATGATGAGAGAGGCCTGTAATTTTCATCATAGGTACACTTCAACTATGACAGACAAAATTAGAAAAAGGAATCCAGAAAATCACATTGTAGGATTTTTTATGAATTTATTTGCAAATTATGTTGGAAAACTTTTGTTATCGACCAAATACTTATTTATCTCAATACTTTGTTATATACCCTTTGTTGGCAATGACAGAGGTCAAACTTTTTATGTAAGTCTTCACAAGGTTTTCACACACTGTTGCTGGTATTTTGGCCCATTCCTCCATGCAAATCTCCTCTAGAGCAGTGATGTTTTCGGGCTGTTGCTGGGAAACACGGACTTTCAAATCCCTCCAAAGATTTTCTATAGGGTTGAGATCTGGAGACTGGCTAGGCCACTCCAGGACCTTGAAATGCTTCTTACGAAGTCACTCCTTCGTTGCCCGGGCGGTGTGTTTGGGATCATTGTCATGCTGAAAGACCCAGCCACGTTTCATCTTCAATGCCCTTGCTGATGGAAGGAGGTTTTCATTCACTCAAAATCTCACGATACATGGCCCCATTCATTCTTTCCTTTACACGGATCAGTCGTCCTGGTCCCTTTGCAGAAAAACAGCCCCAAAGCATGATGTTTCCACCCCCATGCTTCACAGTATGTATGGTGTTCTTTGGATGCAACTCAGCATTCTTTGTCCTCCAAACACGACGAGTTGAGTTTTTACCAAAAAGTTATATTTTGGTTTCATCTGACCATATGACATTCTCCCAATCTTCTTCTGGATCATCCAAATGCTCTCTAGCAAACTTCAGACGGTTCTGGACTTGTACTGGCTTAAGCAGGGGGACACGTCTGGCACTGCAGGATTTGAGTCCCAGGCGGCGTAGTGTGTTACTGATGGAAGCCTTTGTTACTTTGGTCCCAGCTCTCTGCAGGACATTCACTAGGTCCCCCATGTGGTTCTGGGATTTTTGCTCACCGTTCTTGTGATCATTTTGACCCCATGGGGTGAGATCTTGCCCAGATCAAGGGAGATTATCAGTGGTCTTGTATGTCTTCAATTTCCTAATAATTGCTCCCACAGTTGATTTCTTCAAACCAAGCTGCTTACCTATTGCAGATTCAGTCTTCCCAGCCTGGTGCAGGTCTACAATTTTGTTTCTGGTGTCCTTTGACAGCTCTTTGGTCTTGGCCATAGTGGAGTTTGGAGTGTGACTGTTTGAGGTTGTGGACAGGTGTCTTTTTATACTGATAACAAGTTCAAACAGGTGCCATTAATACAGGGAATGAGTGGTGGACAGAGGAGCCTCTTACAGGTCTGTGAGAGCCAGAAATCTTGCTTGTTTGTAGGTGACCAAATACTTATTTTCCACCATAATTTGCAAACAATGGGAATTTCTGCATTTGTTTTCCTCATTTTGTCTGTCATAGTGGAAGTGTACCTATGAGGAAAATTACAGGCCTCTCTCTTTTTAAGTGGGAGAACTTGCACAATTGGTGGCTGACTAAATACTTTTTTGCCTCACTGTACGTGTTTCCAGTTTCAGAGATTTTTGTAGGTCATTCCAGTCATTGGCAGCAGAGAACTAGAAGGAGAGGCGGCCAAAGGAAGAATTGGCTTTGGGGGTGACCAGAGATGGAGCGTGTGCTACAGGTGGATGCTGCTATGGTGACCAGCGAGCTGAGATAAGGGGGGACTTTACCTAGCAGGGTCTTGTAGATGACCTGGAGCCAGTGGGTTTGGCGACGAGAAAGAAGCGAGGGCCAGCCAACGAGAGCGTACAGGTCGCAGTGGTGGGTAGTCTATGGGGCTTCGGTGACAAAACAAATGGCACTGTGATGGACTGCATCAAATTTATTGGATATAAATGACATCGCCAAAGTCGAGGATCGGTAGGATGGTCAGTTTTACAAACGTATGTTTGGCAGCATGAGTGAAGGATGCTTTGTTGCGAAATAGGAAGCCGATTCTAGATATAACTTTGGATTGGAGATGTTTGATGTGAGTCTGGAATGAGAGTTTACAGTCTAACCAGACACCTAGGTATTTGTAGTTGTCCACATATTCTAAGTCTGAACCGTCCAGAGTTGTGATGCTGGACGGGTGGGCAGATGCTGGCAGCGATCGGTTGAAGAGCATGCATTTAGTTTTACTTGTATTTAAGAGCAGTTGGAGGCCACGAAATGAGAGTTGTATGGCATTGAAGCTCGTCTGGAGGGTTGTTAACACAGTGCCCAAAGAAGGGCCAGAAGTATACAGAATGGTGTCGTCTGTGTAGAGATGGATCAGAGACTCACGAGCAGCAAGAGCGACATCACTGAGGTATACAGAGAAGAGAGTCGGCCCAAGAATTGAACCCTGTGGCACCCCCATAGAGACTGCCAGAGGCCCGGACAACAGGCCCCCCGATTTGACACACTGAACTCTATCAGATAAGTAGTTGGTGAACCAGGCGAGGCAATCATTTGAGAAACCAAGGCTATCGAGTCTGCCGATGAGGAAGTGATGATTGACAGAGTCGAAAGCCTTGGCCAGGTCAATGAATACAGCTGCACAGTAATGTTTCTTATCAATGGCAGTTAAGATATTATTTAGGACCTTGAGCGTGGCTGAGGTGCACCCATGACCAGCTCTGAAACCAGATTGCGTAGCGGAGAAGGTGCGGTGGGATTCGAAATGGTCGGTAATCAGTTGGTTGACTTGGCTTTCGAAGACCCTAGAAAGGCAGGGTAGGATAGATATAGGTCTGTAGCAGGTTGGGTCTAGTGTCCCCTCTTTTGAAGAGGGGGATGACCGCAGCTGGTTTCCAATCTTTGGGAATCTCAGACGACACGAAAGAAAGGTTGAACAGGCTAGTAATAGGGGTTGCAACAATTTCAGCAGATAATTTTAGAAAGAAAGGGTCCAGATTGTCTAGCCCGGCTGATTTGTAGGGATCCAGATTTTGCAGCTCTTTCAGAACATCAGCTGACTGGATTTGGGAAAAGGAGAAATGGGGAAGGCTTGGGCGAGTTGCAGTGGGGAGTACAGTGCAGTTCACCGTGGTAGGTTTAGCCAGGTGGAAAGTATGGCCAGCCGTAGAAAAATGCTTAATGAAATGTTTAATTGTAGTGGATTTATCGGTGGTGACAGAGTTTCCTATCCTCAGTGCAGTGGGCACTGGGAGGAGGTGTTCTTATTCTCCATGGACTTTACAGTGTCCCAGAACTGTTTTGAGTTTGTGTTGCAGGAAGCAAATTTCTGCTTGAAAAAGCTAGCCTTGGCTTTTCTAACTGCCTGTGTTGTGTATATTGGTTTCTAACTTCCCTGAAAAGTTGCATATCACGGGGGCTGTTCGATGCTAATGCAGAACGCCATAGAATGTTTTTGTGGTGGTTAAGGGCAGTCAGGTCTGGAGAGAACCAAGGGCTATATCTGTTCCTGGTTTTACATTTCTTGAATGGGGCATGCTTATTTAAGATGGTGAGGAAGGCATTTAAAAAATAAAAAAACAGGCATTCTCTACTGACGGGATGAGGTTAATATCCTTCCAGGATACCCGGGCCAGGTCGATTTAGAAAGGCCTGCTCACTGAAGTGTTTCAGGGAGCGTTTGACAGTGATGAGTGTAGGTCGCTTGACCGCTGACCCATTACGGATGCAAGCAATGAGGCTGTGATCGCTGAGATCGTGGTTGAAAACAGCAAAGGTGTATTTAGAGGGCAAGTTGGTTAGGATGATATCTATGAGGGTGCTTGTGTTAACGGTAGGTTCATTGATAATTTAATATATATTTAAGCAGTGTGTGAGTTTCAAGTTTGGAGAAAAAAAATTTCACCATTAAAAATGTACCTATTTATAAGAAAATAATTTTTGATAACTTTTGATTGTGTTTTCCTGCTTATAGAACATTTGCACTTTTAGCCTACTACCATGTGCGCATTGCTGCTCTTATAATGTGAAGAAATAGCCTAATCGTTTATCAATATTTTAAACTAAACGTTCTGATTAGCCACATTGCTTAAAACTGTTTTTTGATGATAGTGGTTGTATTAATCTGGGATCTATCGCATCCCACAACTGTCTCAGACTATGTTTGGAATATTTATTTATTGCACAGAATAGCTGACTTTTGCACTATGGGGGATAGTAAATTGGCATAGGCTAGTGCTTTTGCTGTTCGTTAGGCCTACTCATCTTGTTGGCTGACGAAAAGTAAATGTGGACAGTTCTTCCAATTTCTTAAATATGCACCTAAAAATTGGATAAGGACACTCGCGTTTGCATCCCCAATGTGTCTGTCTTCACTTGTAGCCTGTGAGAAAGACCCGAAAACGTGACAGAGAGCCTTGTGAGTGAGAGGCGCTTCGGATTGTGCAGCACACTCAGGGAGAAGGGCAAATATTTAGATTTTATTCAGGTTTCTTCAATTGTATTCTTCATACTATAAAATATAAAAAATGGCATGGAATTATAAGCAAATCTTGTCTGCTAAATGAACTAGTGTAGCCCGCAGCCATTTGGCAAAGCCACATCAGGACCTAACATAAGGACAAATCAAGAGTATGCCATTTTTTTTCTTTGGAAATAGACCACATTTTCTTCATATTATGCTTCTTTAGATCTAAAATAAATAATGGAAAAATAAATAATGCATTTATTGTGAAAGTTTAGGCTATATTACATATGTTTATTAGAATTTTTAAAAGGGCATGTAGACTATGTGTGGAAGCCAGGAGATGCTAAATGTGTTTGGTAATTAACGGTCAATTACCTCCAGTTATTTGCTTGACAATCACAGTCTGACAAAATTTTGTCACTGCCACAGCCCTAGGGGTGACATCTAGGGTTGCACATATTGGGGAATATATGGGAATTAACAGGAATACATGCAAATTAATATTAATACCATTTAAATGTAGATGTTTTTTGCATTGGATATATTTACCATGTAATATGGAGACAGAAACATAAACCTTTTCGTAAGTAGACATAATTGCAAATGATTATATCCTTCCAATAGAAATAAATAAAACAATTTAGTTACGAATTGAACTTAAATTAAATGAGTTGACTCTCCACATGGGATGATTTCACTGAACAACAAAAGGGAATATTGAATGATCCCCAATGTTCCATCTCCCAAAAAACGTTTTCAACATACATCTGTAAAATGAAAGTCTAGAAACTAACGCTTTGGTTGTCTTCCTCTCTCCCTGGACCTCCTCAATGTCCACCTCTTAAACATCAGACTGAGGCCTCATCTTCACTGTCACTTTCCAACCTTGTTGAGGGTGGCTCGTTGTCAGGCTCAAGAAGCCTCAAATTTGTCCGGATGGCCACCAATTTTTCAACCCTTTATATTGGTCAGCCTGTTGCGTGCTTTGGTGTGTGTGTGTGTTCTCAAACAAGGACCAGTTACACTCTGAGGCGGCTGATGTTGGTGGGATTCGGAGGATGATGGAGGCAACGGGAAAGAGCCACAAAGTCCCTTCCATCAGGTGGCTGACGAGAAATGTTGGCACGACTGCCATATTGCATCTCCATCCCAAAGCCCTTGCTTGGAAGTATACTTCGCCAAACTCAAGAACCTTGCCCTCATTCAGGCCAAGGTGAGACATGGTAGTGATGACACCATAGGCCTTGTTGATCTCTGCACCAGACAGGATGCTCTTGCCAGCATACTTGGGGTCCAACATGTATGCTGCGGCATGTATGGGCTTCAGGCAGAAGTCTTCATGCTTTTTGATGTATTTAAGAACAGCTGTTTCCTCTGCTTGGAGCAACAGTGAAGTGGGCAGGGCAGTACGGATTTCTTATCTTAGATCTGCAAGAGGTCTGAACATCAGACAGGATGGCATTGTCTCCCTCAATCTATGCAATGGCTACTGCTATAGGGTTCAGGAGTTTCAAGCTGTTTACCACTCTCTCCCAAAATACATCATCCAGGAGGATCCTCTTGATGGGGCTGTCCATATCGGCAGACTGTGATATGGCCATTTCTTGGAGAGACTCCTTCCCCTCCAGGAGACTGTCAAGCATGATGACATCACAACGTCAATGGGTGTTGCTGGGCAGCTTCAATGTGGTGCTCCTATTCTTCTCACTTTGCTAATTGAGGTAGATTGCTGCTGCAACTTGATGACCTTTCACATACCTAACCATTTCCTTGGCTCTCTTGTAGTGTTTCTATTGTTTTCAGTGCCATGATGTCCTTAAGGAACAGATTCATGCATGATGTGAGGGTAGGACTTCTCCACTTTAGACCAAGCATCCTTCATGTTCGCAGCATTGTCTGTCACCAGTGCAAATACTTTCTATGGTCCAAGGTCATTGATGACTGCCTTCAGCTCATCTGCAATGTAGAGACCAGTATGTCTGTTGTCCCTTGTGTCTGTGCTCTTGTAGAATACTGGTTGAGGGGTGGAGATGATGTAGTTAATTATTCCTTGCCCACAAACATTTGACCACCCATCAGAGATGATTGCAATACAGTCAGCTTTCTCTATGACTTGCTTGGCCTTCACTTGAACTCTGAACTCGGCATCCTGCAAAATAGTAGATAAAGCATGTCTAGTTGGAGGGTGCTGGGTGAAGAACATTCAGAAATCTCTTCCAAAACACATTGCCTGTGAACATCAGAGGTAAACCACTTGCATATAAAGCTCAAGCAAGACATTCATCAGCATTTCTCTGACTACGTTCCTCCATTGAGTCAAAAAAACTTCTGATTCCAGGAGGACCATGAGCTGTTGCTATCGATAAGGTGTCTGATTCATCATTTTCACCTCGAATAGAATTGGGGGGACTTTTGTCAGAGGTTGCTTGTTGTGAGCGCTGAGGGAATTGTATGCACTTGGCCAGATGATTCTGCATCTTTGTTGCATTCTTCAACAAATGTTTTGGCACAGTATTTGCAAATGTACACAGCTTTTCCTTCTACATTAGCTGCAGTCAAATGTCTCCACACATCAGATAGTGTTCATGGCATTTTCCTGTAAAGATTTTTTTATATAAATGTAATAAAAAAACAATACAATTCCATGTCACCCTCCGATCCAACAGGTCCCAGACATGCTCAATGGGATTGAGATCCGGGCTCTTCGCTGGCCATGGCAGAACACTGACATTAAAACTGACAGTGAAATCACGCACAGAACGAGCAGTATGGCTGGTGGCATTGTCATGTCAGGATGAGCTGCAGGAAGGGTACCACATGAGGGAGGAGGATGTCTTCCCTGTAACGCACAGAGTTTAGATTGCCTGCAATGACAACAAGCTCAGTCCGATGATGCTGTGACACACCGCCCCAGACCATGACGGACTCTCCACCTCCAAATCGATCCCGCTCCAGAGTACAGGCCTTGGTGAAACCCTCATTCCTTCGACGATAAACGTGAATCCGACCATCACCCCTGGTGAGACAAAACCGCGACTCGTCAGTGAGGAGCACTTTTTGCCACTCTTGTCTGGTCCAGCGACGGTGGGTTTGTGCCCATAGGCGACGTTGTTGCCGGTGATATCTGGTGAGGACCTGCCTTACAACAGGCCTACAAGCCCTCAGTCCAGCCTCTCTCAGCCTATTGCAGACAGTCTGAGCACTCAATTCTCGGGCAGACTCTTTTCTCTGTATATATCAATGATGTTGCTCTTGCTGCGGGCGATTCCCTGATCCACCTCTACGCAGACGACACCATTCTATATACTTCCGGCCTGTCCTTGGACACTGTGCTATCTAACCTCCAAACGAGCTTCAATGCCATACAACACTCCTTCCGTGGCCTCCAACTGCACTTAAACGCTAGTAAAACCAAATGCATGCTTTTCAACCGTTCGCTGCCTGCACCAGCACGCCTGACTAGCATCACCACCCTGGATGGTTCCGACCTTGAATATGTGGATATCTATAAGTACCTAGGTGTCTGGCTAGACTGTAAACTCTCCTTCCAGACTCATATCAAACATCTCCAATCGAAAATCAAATCTAGAGTCGGCTTTCTATTCCGCAACAAAGCCTCCTTCACTCACGCCGCCAAACTTACCCTAGTAAAACTGACTATCCTACCGATCCTCGACTTCGGTGATGTCATCTACAAAATTGCTTCCAACACTCTACTCAGCAAACTGGATGCAGTTTATCTAAAGCTAAAAAAAAACTAAAGCACCTTATACCACCCACCACTGCGACCTGTATGCTCTAGTCGGCTGGCCCTCGCTACATATTCGTCGCCAGACCCACTGGCTCCAGGTCATCTACAAGTCCATGCTAGTTAAAGCTCCACCTTATCTCAGTTCACTGGTCACGATGGCAACACCCACCCGTAACACGCGCTCCAGCAGGTGTATCTCACTGATCATCCCTAAAGCCAACACCTCATTTGGCCGCCTTTCGTTCCAGTTCTCTGCTGCCTGTGACTGGAACGAATTGCAAAAATCGCTGAAGTTGGAGACTTATCTCCCTCACCAACTTCAAACATCTGCTATCTGAGCAGCTAACCGATCGCTGCAGCTGTACATAGTCTATCGGTAAATAGCCCACCCAATTTACCTACCTCATCCCCATACTGTTTTTATTTATTTACTTTTCTGCTCTTTTGCACACCAGTATCTCTACCTGTACATGAGCATCTGATCATTTATCACTCCAGTGTTAATCTGCAAAATTGTAATTATTCGCCTACCTCCTCATGCCTTTTGCACACAATGTATATAGACTCTCCTTTTTTTATACTGTGTTATTGACTTGTTAATTGTTTACTCCATGTGTAACTCTGTGTTGTCTGTTCACACTGCTATGCTTTATCTTGGCCAGGTCGCAGTTGCAAATGAGAACTTGTTCTCAACTAGCCTACCTGGTTAAATAAAGGTGAAATAAAAAAAATGGAGGGATTGTGCGTTCCTGATGTAACTCGGGCAGTTGTTGTTGCCATCCTGTACCTGTCCCGTAGATGTGATGTTCGGATGTACCGATCCTGTGCGGGTGTTGTTACATGTGGTCTGCCGCTGTGAGGACGATCAGCTGTCCGTCCTGTCTCCCTGTAGCGCTGTCTTAGGCGTCTCACAGTACGGACATTGCAATTTATTGCCCTGGCCACATCTGCAGTCCTCATGCCTCCTTGCAGCATGCCTAAGGCACGTTCACGCAGATGAGCAGGGACCCTGGGCATCTTTCTTTTGGTGTTTTTCAGAGTCAGTAGAAAGGCCTCTTTATTGTCCTAAGTTTTCATAACTATGACCTTAATTGCCTACCGTCTGTAAGATGTTAGTGTCTTAACGACAGTTCCACAGGTGCATTTTCATTAATTGTTTATGGTTCATTTAACAAGCATGAGAAACCGTGTTTAAAACCTTCACAATGAAGATCTGGGAAGTTATTTGGATTTTTACGAGTTATCTTTGAAAGAAAGGGTACTGAAAAAGGTGTGTTTTTTTTTGTTGCTGAGTTTATAAAATATATTCACCCCACCCAGTATGGTAATCAAAACTTACCAGAAAGCTTGTAGTTCTTGGCTCAGACAGTGTCGTAGTGTGGGCTCAATATCATCTCATTTGTGTGCAAGATCTTGAGAATCAGCTGTACATGCAGAGGGTTGCAATTCCATTGAATTGGGGATAGTTTAACCAAAATATGCCACAAGACCTAGAATTGCCTTATGTGTATCCCACAAAGAAGGTTAACTGTTATAAGCTAACGTTTTTGATGAATTTAAGCAAAATTCCCCAAATTCCAGGGTTTAACTTCCCATGGGAAAATTCCGGAAATTTACCGGATACTTTCCGACCCTTTACAACCCTTGGCCAATCCACCCTCTCCTCTTCTCCTTTTCCCTCATTACACCTAAGAATATTTCCCTATTTTTATAACCATACAGAGGGGTTGGAAATAGGTTGCTGTACTCAGTCACTTAATTTGGTCTCCTATCCGTCATGGTTAGGAGGGAGAAATGGAAAGTATGAACATTGGTTTAGGATGGAATGAAGGACAGTGTTCTCGGTGTGTGTTCTGTTTGCCTTTAAAAAAAAAACTCTTACCTCTTTTTCTCCCCAATTTTCGTGGTATCCAATTGGTAGTTCCAGTCTTGTCTCATCGCTGCAACTCCAGTACGGACTCGGGAGAGGCTGAGGTTGATAGCCATGCGTCCTCCATAACACGACCCAACCAAGCCGCACTGCTTCTTGACACAATGCCCGCTTAACCCAACCATAGTGTCGGAGGAAACACTATACACCTGGTGACCATGTCAGAGTGCATGCGCTCGGCCCGCCACAAGGGGTCACTAGTGCGCGATGGGACAAGGACATCCCTGCCGGTCAAACCCTCCCCTAACCCGGATGACCCTGTGCCAGTTGTGCGCCGCCCTATGGGTCTCCCGGAGAGCATTAGGTTCAACTGGGCTGTCGTTAGGTGGGACCGAGTTGTGGTTATGATAATGGAAACAGGCAGTGCATCACCATTCACCATTTTGTCTGTCACAAAACATAAAAAGGCATGGTTGTCATGGCAATCCCCTTACCTCTATTCTTGACACAGTAGTGATATTTTTCCAGTCCAGTGATTGAGTGGAAATTGTGTAATATTAGTGTACCTCAAAGCACCAGTGATTGGCTTCCAGAAGATGGCATCATTAGCACATGTATGAGTCTCTGACTAAACCCCAGGGAGCAAGGGTATAGAATTGCAAAACCATCAGTTGATATAATTAAGTATTGCTGACAGAGCTGAATTCAACATTTCTTTGCTTTAACCATGACAAGTGTTCTTTAGTTTGATGATGGTGTCCTTGACTGGCCATGTGTAAGCAATATTTTGGGCTTGGGTGGTTTTTGTTCGGGGTTAGCCTACTCGTTGATGTTATTGATGTGACTGCTTGACACCATCCTATCCTCCACCCTGGCATGTCATGTGGTCTGTCTGTTTTCAGCATATGGCATTACAATGGGCACTTTGACTGGCACAAAGCCTGGAAATAAGGTATACAGTGCTGACGACAACCTTCCTTATCATGTCCTCTCAGTGTTTTTCCTATAGGTCGGTCATGCGGTCACCCCTGGTGTTCTGTGACCTAGGTGACAGGGCAGGGTCCTGACTCCTTACGACAGATGTTGGGCACCCGCCCGCCGAGAGACTGATTTAATGTGAAGGAGTCATTTTTGGAGGGTCCGGTATTTATATTTCCTAACACGGCCATCAGGGCTGGTGGGGAGTTGAGTATGGTAATGGAGAGGAGGGGTAGATGAATGCACAGGTTAGTGTAAACACATTGGTTGATCTGGAAAATGTACAACTCACTATCTTATGGTAATAAGTAAGTATGTAGCGCCCTCTTAGGCTGATGCCCTGAACTGCAATTTTCTGAAGAGACATTTTTCTATGCAGGCATGCAGTTGCTCTATCTTGTCTTTTTTTGAGCTGATAGTTCAGGTCTGTACACAACGAGTTGACAGTTTGTTGGCTGATCATGACAGTTAGCAGTTATTGTAAACTAGAAGCCAACTTGCTCGCATTGCACAAAACACCTGGTTTTAGTCTCTCCCACACCCTCGATGTGCAGAAAGCATGTACCCTGCAGAGAGGGGGCTGTATGTGGCTCAGGGAACCCTCATTTGCAGGGATACCCTCTCCCCCTCACAGTAATGTCACTATAAGGCAGGTGTTTCCTGTCAAGAAGCTTGAAGTACGCTCATCTCAAAGAACCCCACCTTTTAGATCTCCGCTTTAGAAGCTATCAAATGTCAATGATGCAAGTCTGCTCAGAGCCTGGCCTAGTGATCTACACAGTTGTAGAATGTTCAGGGTAATTTCCTCTTGTCTTAAAAACTTCCAGGTCAAGTAGGTAGTACGTACAGCTTTGTCTTTAAGACAAAGTTAGCCTGGCATGGTTCATTAACATTCCACTTGGACAAAGTTTTATTTGACATCTGTTGTGTGATTCCAGGACTGCCACTTTACTTCAATGAGTTAAGATTGTTCTAACTCCAGGAACCTGCTCTTATTTGGGGTTTATCAGTCCTCGCCAGCCTCCAAGGCTGTGGTGCATGGTTAGCCTACTGCAGACCAGAGTGGCCATGGCAGCCAGGGCTCCCAGGGTTGGGTCTAGGTAGCAAAAATGGCACTGACCCAGTTTGGGATATGGTTTTGGGCTGCGTTCCCTGACCTGAATCGGCCCTAATCTTGCCCTCCAAATCCATTTGGTACTAATGTTATCAAAGCTATTTCTGACACGGGTGTGTGTGTGTGTGTAGTCCATCTTTAGTTTCTTGTCTCTAGACTAGATTCTAAAGTGTAGGAGATGGTGAAATATATCATCATCCATGAGAGCCTATGGTTAAATCACAGCCTATTAGTGCAAATTGTTTCTGAAATAAACTGCCATCACAATAAGTCTACTAGAGATTAAGGAGAGTTAATTCTTCCCTTTTAATGAATACGTTATGTTGTGGGCTCTCCTGACATTTATTGCTGAAAAATTGAAAATGGGCCATAATGGAACAATGGGCCACAAACACTGATGGTCCTACTGGCTGGTTGGATTACCCTCTGATACAGAACAGTGTGGACAAAGAAACTGAGTGGACATGAAAGACAGGGAGCATTGTCCGGAGAGCTGGCTGGCTGAGAAAGACATTGTCATCTTAACGTCCCAAATCTGCAGGTAATCCCCCCCATTTCATGCTAAGCTAACGCTCCCTCCATCTCTGTGCTGGGGCTGCAGGCCTGGGAGGCAGAGCAGACAGACTGAGGATTAAACCCAGCCCTGCCCAGGCTCCTCAGAGTTGGCAACCAGGCTTCGAACAATGCCCCTGCCTTCAAATAAAGGGATAATGTGTACTAGTTTAGGGTCATGAAATATTATATTTGAATAAAAAGAAAATAATGCATAAAAACAATCCATTAATATATCATTTTTGTGCAATTCATATCTATAGGCTACATTGAAGTTCTTCTTTTATTGTTTTTATCTGGCATTAGTGCACAAGCCAAAGCTTTAGGGCCTAACTGTACGCGTACCAACTGAAACCTGGCACAGTGGATGCTATTCTGTTTCTCAATAAGGCTGCAAAAAGAAAGTAAGACAGAGTAGGCAATTATAGCCTCATAACTAGACAGTGGGTACTTTGATTTTCAAAACTCTTTTGTTATGTTTATTTTCTAAGCCTATTTATTTTGTATTATTATAATGCCCCTGTAAGATATTAGCCCATACAGGCAGTCAGCTTACAAGATGTACATTTATTTTTTCACATTTTGTTTAGTTTCAGCAAAATGATAGGCGGCGGACTGTTCAATAAGCCTTTCAAATGAATAGGCCTAAATGCTCATGAAAAATCGAAGGGGCAGAGTAGCCTAATTGTACAGTGCATTTTCACAAAAACATGTGCAAGTGTCAGTGCAAGTGTCAATTTAGGCTATTGTTTGAACTTTTTTCTTTCAGCAAAACATTATGCTACCTACTGTTCAATAGGCCTATATGTAAGTCCCATGCAGCCATTATTATCTATATCAATTCATTTCTGGGTTACAATTAAGTACCTCAGTGTGATGCATATATATATATATATATATATATATATATATATATATATATATATATATGCATTTTTTTTTTTTCATTTAAAATGTTCAACAAGCAACAAATGGCTTCTTAGCAAAGAGCAATTTTTCAAGACATAATTTAGTTAGGACTGTCTGGGAGTGGTCTTTGTGAGAAGGGGAAAACTAGCTGTTATTGGCAGAGGTTTGAAATGTTCTTATTGGTCTATTAACTACTTTACAGCCTTGCCAAAATTCTATCCCACCAAAACTATTCAAACAGCTCTTACACAAAGGGTATTATCATAATTTTCACTATTTCACAGTATTATTCCAACCTTGTGTTTTAGAATATATATTCAACATGTATTAATTTCAGTCAAAAACATATGTTCAGGGGGGGAGGGGGGGGCTGTACAGTGCATTTTCTATATTTGTGTGTCGGGTGAACATACAGCTAAACTAGTGTTTACTGCAGATTTGACAATAATGCCCAAATCAACCACTAACATGGCATTTGTCTAAGAACTGGATGGAATGGATTAGACATCTACAGTTGAAGTCGGAAGTTTACATACACTTAGGTTGGAGTCATTAAAACTCATTTTTCATGGCTTTAGAAGCTTCTGATAGGCTAATTGACATAATTTGAGTCAATTGGAGGCGTACCTGTGGATGCATTTCAAGGCCTACCTTCAAACTCAGTGCCTCTGCTTGACATCATGGGAAAATCAGCCAAGACCTCCACAAGTCTGGTTCATCCTTGGGAACAATTTCCAAACGCCTGAAGGTACCACGTTCATCTGTACAAACAATAGTACGCAAGTATAAACACCATGGGACCACGCAGCCGTCATACTGCGCAGGAAGGAGACGCGTTCTGTCTCCTAGAGATGAACGTACTTTGGTGCGAAAAGTGCAAATCAATCCCAGAACAACAGCAAAAGACCTTGTGAAGATGCTGGAGGAAACCAGGTACAAAAGTATATCAACAGTAAAACGAGTCCAATAGCGACATAACCTGAAAGGCCGCTCAGCA
Source organism: Oncorhynchus clarkii lewisi (assembly GCF_045791955.1). Lineage (NCBI taxonomy): Eukaryota > Metazoa > Chordata > Actinopteri > Salmoniformes > Salmonidae > Oncorhynchus > Oncorhynchus clarkii. Next base: position 51,550,520 of record NC_092155.1, read on the forward strand.
AGGAAGAAGCCACTGCTCCAAAACCTCCATTAAAAAAAAAAGCCAGACAACTGTTTGCAACTGCACATGGAGACAAAGATCATACTTTTTGGAGAAATGTCCACTGGTCTGATGAAAAAAATAGAACTGTTTGGCCATAATGACCATCGTTATGTTTGGAGGAAAAAGGGGGATGCTTGCAAGCTGAAGAACACTATCCCAACCGTGAAGCATGGGAGTGGCAGCATCATGTTGTGGGAGGTGCTTTGCTGCAGGAGGGACTGGTGCACTTCACAAAATAGATGACGTCATGAGGGAGGAAAATTTATGTGGACATATTGAAGCAACATCTCAAGACATCAGTCAGGAAGAAAAAGTTTGGACGTAAATGGGTCTTCCAAATGGATAATGATCCCAAGCATACTTCCAAAGTTGTGGCAAAATGGCTTAAGGACAACAAAGTCAAGGTATTGGAGTGGCTGTCACAAAGCCCTGACCTCAATCTTATAGAAAATTTGTGAGCAGAACTGAAAAAGTGTGTGCGAGCAAGGAGGCCTACAAACCTGACTCAGTTACACCAGCTCTGTCAGGAGCAATGGGCCAAAATTCACCCAATTTATTGTGGGAAGCTTGTGGAAGGCTACCTGAAACGTTTGACCCAAGTTAAACAATTTAAAGGCAATGCTACCAAATACTAATTGAGTCCATGTAAACTTCTGACCCACTGGGTATGTGATGAAAGAAATAAAAGCTGAAATAAATCTCCCTGCTATTATTCTGACATTTCACTTTCTTAAAATAAAGTGGTGATCCTTACTGACCTAAAACAGGCAAATTTTACTTCGATTAAATGTCAGGAATTGTGAAAAACTGAGTTTAAATATATTTGGCTAAGGTGTATGTAAACTTCCGACTTCAACTGTATGTGAGGTAATTACCATACCTGATAGTTTAGGCAGATGTTCAATGTCAGCCAATCCACCTGTACTTTATTGATCCTCTTCTGTGTTCTTCCTCTGACACGCTGTGGTGATGTGTGTCAGGGTTGGTGAGCTCCGCCCTTTCCCTGGCACTCGTTCTGTTCTCCTCAACCCTTCCTTACCCCTCTCCCGCCTCCTACCAGCCCATCTGACCTTCTAAGCCCAATTAGAGGGTTGCTGAGCGTCCAGACGGCCCTGAGAGCTTTGCGCTTACCCAGCGAGGAACGCACCCTCCCTCTTTCTTTCTCTACACCTTCTCCACGTCTCTCTCTCTAGCTCCCATTAACACGTGCCTCTCCCTCGCTCGCTCCTTTAGTTTCCCTCCTCTCCCTCTTTCACGCATTATCCTCCCCTCATTTGGTGGGACCAGCTGCTGCTACCAAACATTTCAGTCGTTCCTTGTGGGCTCCGCGCTCCATTCTGCTGCTGCCCCCCTCCTGCAGCCAGCTCTCCGCTCTGCTGCCAGCGTCACCACCACCGCCCCTTTTCAGACAACACAGGGACAGACCGACAGCACTCCTCTCTTCTACTGACAAAATGACAGCCGTTCTGGACCTCAACCAGATTGCCATTGCCTGTTCGACCATTGATGTAATGGTGAGTGGGACTATGTCGGTTTGTGTGTGTGGTTGTGTTTTGCTGATATGCCAGTCACCCTGTGGCCTGCCTGTTGATTGTGTGCTAACAAAGCTAAAATCAAGCTGTCGGGGGTGTGTGTATGTGTGTGTGATTTTCTCTGCTCTGGCATGTGAAGGTGTGTTAGGTACTGTGGCGATGTGGGCGAGCGTATGACTGAGGGAACGAACAACCTGCTTCGCAAATTTGGGGCCAGTACCACTGCAAGCATTGTTTACCCCAGCAGGCGGAGTGGATGAATGGTGGTGAGGGCGGGAGTTCAGCACTGGGAGGGGTGCGGTTTAGAGGACAGGAGAAAGGTCTCTCTCCTTCTCTGCATTCCCTGTAATTACAGGAATCTAATATGGCACGGTTTGTTTTCCAGTCCCACTGACTGTTTTTTGTGTGCAGCATTTCTCTTAGAACCACCAGCTGGGACAAGGTTTATTTTTGAAATGGCTGCTCTTCTTGCTTGTGGAGTCACGGCCTGGTGCCACTGTGTGGACTGGACCAGACTGGGGGATGTAGCCAAATGTTGGCACAGAGCAGACTGTTTATCAGAACCCTGCCTCGCCTCCTGCTGAGACAACCTTGAACCTTTCTTCCTCATTTAGCTCAAAGTGGCTCTGTAAAACAATACCACTGATATGATGACAATGTTGCTTTTCTTTCCGTATTATGGAACAGTGTTATTTTGTAATATGGAACTAGTTTCAACTAGTTAACACAGCCGCACAGTCAGAATTGGCTTCAAAATGTGTTTTCTTTTGTCTTCATTTAAGGTTAGGATTAGGCATAGGGTTAGGGTTAGGTTTAAAATCACATTTTAAGAAGAACTTGTAGAAATGGGTGGCGTTTAGTCATAATTATGACTTTGTGGCTGTGGGCTCTGTGTTGTCGTGGTAACCAATAGTGTTCAGCGTGTGTGTTTTCTTTCAAGTGGAACTGATAGCATTTTATCTACTTTGCAGATATCAAACAGACAATCATTATATCAGTTAAACATAACAAATTCCCAGTTTATGCTACAAACCAACTTTTTATAAGAGGTTTTAAAATGAGATTCTATTTGACTCAGCATTCCATGATGAACACTAAGGCATTGTTGGCAGAATAGATGGATGCAATTTAATGCATGATTTAATGTAATTCACCAATACATTTCTTGGTAAATCACAGCTGGCCTGGTACATTGTTTGTTGCCTCCATTTGGGATGCACTGTTTCAATGACTCAATATTTTGGACAAAAACGGACGAATGTAACTAAGGCTGGGAATGTCAATACGATCAAACTAGCAAGGGCAATGATCACAATCTGTCATAATGTGGCTAATAGGCTAGCATATTTATATGGAAGGCCAAAAACACAGAGCGTAACGTTAGTTAGCTAGCTGGCTGCTAGGAGGATGTCATGTCAATGGAGGAGTGGGTGACTGAATTTTTCTTATATCATTTTTCGGTGGCTAAACACAGCTAGAGATGCAGGCGTCATTTGGTTAGCTAGCAAGAACTTGAATGACTTATCCAGTTAGCATATCTCTTGTATTCGCAAATTCACTCTGGCTATCTACTCCAATTTCAGAGTACTCTCATCTGGGTGTAGAATAACTGATGAATTTACAAACAAGCAACACCCTCTGAATATGACAGTGTCAGTAAACATAGGCAAAAAAAAGTAATAGTCAGTCACGAATGCTCTAGATAACATGTAAAAAGCCTAACCAGCTCTGCTAGGGTGAGTAAAATGGTCAGTGTGAGGTGTTCTCTCATTTGTGTCTGGAAGTAGCTAGCAAGTTAGACAACTTTAGCCAGTTAGCTTGGGTGCTTGGTTGGGACAAGCATGCTTTGGCAAGCAAGCTGCAGAAGGACGAGGAGGATACAATTCCCCATTGTTTATCAGTAAAATTTTGATGGCCAACTAGCTGAAGAAGTTTGAGGTTTTATCTAATGTTCCTTCGTTAGATATTAGCTCATCTTGCTCTGGCTAGCATTAGTTGTTGATCTTGTTGTTGATGTGCATAACTGAGGCAGAGAGAGCCTACCTTTTTCATGGTTGTTTCATCAATAGGAATGTAAAGTTCCAAATGTAAGAGAACTCGTGGTATTTACAGAATCCATTCAGGTGTATTTTGTGACCATGGAGAGCATCCTGATTGGTTGCATCACCGCCTGCTATGGCAACTGCCCCCCCCCCCTTCTTTGTTTTTACACTGCTGCTACTCTCTGTTTATTATCTGTGCATAGTCACTTTACCCCTACCTACATGTACAAATGACCTCGACTAACCTGTACCCCTGCACATTGACCCTTGTATATAGCCTTGTTATTGTTATTTTACAGTAATACTTTTTAATAAATGTTTTCACTTTAGTTTGGAAATATTTTCTTAACTGCATTGTTGGTTAAGGGCTTGTCAATAAGCATTTTACAGTAAGGTCTACACCAGTTGTATTCGGTGCGTCTGACGAATAAAGTTAGATTTTTGGCGAATGCGTTCTAATGATCTAAAGTCGTGCTGTTGCAACTGCCTGTAAACACACAGTCCAGTTCAAAGTGAATTATGGCAGGCCCTACTGCCTGTAAACACACAGTCCAGTTCAAAGTGAATGATGGCAGGCCCTACTGCCTGTAAACACACAGTCCAGTTCAAAGTGAATGATGGCAGGCCCTACTGCCTGTAAACACACAGTCCAGTTCAAAGTGAATTATGGCAGGCCCTACTTCCTGTAAACACACAGTCCAGTTCAAAGTGAATGATGGCAGGCCCTACTTCCTGTAAACACACAGTCCAGTTCAAAGTGAATGATGGCAGGCCCTACTGCCTGTAAACACACAGTCCAGTTCAAAGTGAATGATGGCAGGCCCTACTGCCTGTAAACACACAGTCCAGTTCAAAGTGAATGATGGCAGGCCCTACTGCCTGTAAACACACAGTCCAGTTCAAAGTGAATGATGGCAGGCCCTACTGCTTGTAAACACACAGTCCAGTTCAAAGTGAATGATGGCAGGCCCTACTGCTTGTAAACACTCAGTCCAGTTCAAAGTGAATGATGGCAGTCCTGTGTGGCAAAATACGTATTTGCATAAAGGCCTACTGTAGCTCTAATGGGCAATGGGGCACCTGTCTGCGTTGACTCCGGTCCTGGATGACAGGGATGTTTTATAGCTGCTTTCCCACTCTATATTGCTATAGAATTTTCACAAAGGCCTTAGTATACGTAATTCCAAAACATTCTAAGAATTTATGAAAATGACCAAGTCACATTTTTTTACATGTCATGTTCTTCCTGGGAGTGTATATGAACAGATTAAAATAAGATTTCATGTTGCTAAAATGCTGTCAGTTCCACTTTAACTAGGAAGTTACTCCTGTTGTCATTTAGAGGGGGTAAATTGCAGCAGCTGAGCCCCTCTCCCCATCACCTGACCCATCCACTGTTGACAACCTCTGCAGTGCTTCCCTCTTCTTTAGTCACAACAAGCCAAATATCAGCAGTGCACAGCACCCTTGACCTTGTGCCAGGAACACACAAAAACAAACAATGAGGCAGATAGGCCTATGTCTGATTTCAGAATTTTGGGGACTGCTGCTGGTTTCAATGCATTGAGTGCTTTGTTTACTGTCTTGTTTTTTCCATCAGGCTTCCATTTAATCTGGTAGTTAAAAGCCCTAAACTACACAACACATTTTTGTTTTGTGGGTTAGACTACAGTTGTGGCACAGAAGTGGCAACCTCTACTGGAGCCTCTTTGGTCAGTGACTAGGCTGTGTGCTCTGAAGGCACCTCACATGAAGCCTCCCTCGCACACTAACAACCTTTCACACAGCCTGGCCTTTCAACCGTCTCTTCTATTTTTACTCCTCCGCACCTAGATACTGTAGAGTGTCAGTCTTCCAGGTGTCAGCTGGAGGAGAACAACCACACACCATGAATTATGATTTGAGTGACGTTATTGTCCTCATCTGTGTGTCTTCCTTCTCCAATGTACTGATTATCATAGGGTGTGTATATGTTGATGCTTTTTTAAGACATGGGGTGTGTATGCAGCCAGCAGGCTGCTGAACAGCCTGGTTTAGCCTAATCTCCCCTACGTCTGTGTGGCAGCCATCCAGTGAGATCTGACGCAGTATGGCCCTCAAAACCACCCTCTCTGTGGTTTTCAACTGCACCAATGAACGGAAACTGAACACTGAAGCAGGCACACATATTTAGCAGTCCTATATTTGGGTCTCTGCTTTTCTATTACAGTATTCGATTATGAAATAGACATCACACCATTATTGCTACCAGACAAAAACATGCATCACACACAAAGTTATTGAAACCACAACACCAGTTTGACTTAACAGTTAGCCTACTAGTAGGGATGTCCAACGTTCAGCCAGCTGCATGAGCCTATGTCTAGAGTGCCTTGGTTAAACTGACCTTAGGACCATTGTTAAGTCTCTCCGTGGTTAAAGTAGGAAGAAATAGATGTAATTGTTGTTAGAATGTGAATGTGCTACATTTACTATCATATATTGATTTACCCGACAGACACATGTAGAAAACCCAATTTCATTGACGTTTGTCTGTTAGAAGAGTGCAAACGGTACATGTCGCTGCGGTTATGGTCCCAGTTCTATTGATTTCAATATAATATCGATGTGAGTGATTCATTTGCAGGCGCTATTGATTACAGTAGAACAAGCAAATCAATTCCAGTCTTGATGATCGCATGGTAGATATTGGTGAATGTATGTGGGAAGCAACTTATGTATTGGTCTTCAAAATATCACAACTTATTTCAGCATATTTATTATTAATCTTAAACTGGTGTTTTGACACTCATCCATAAACCAAAAAGCAATGACGACAGGAAGCAGCAACAGTATCATTTTCAATGTATGTTTTTAGGAATATAAATGGTATATAAAAAATTAAGTAGAATCATGTAGATTTGTTTATCAGTAAAAACTACTGAATGAGCCCAAAAATGTGCTATGATTTATTGATTTTGAAGATATTAGTGAAATAGTGAAAATATGTTTGTCCTGGCTACTACTAGAGTATGGTTGTTTCTCTATATGTATTGCCTTCGTTTATCGTGTTATGCTGATGGTGTGTGTGTGTCTGGAGGAAGTTGTGATCCGTTAAATGACATTCATGTGGAATTAGAGGCAGGCCTAAGGGCTGTGGACGGACTGCTATTTCCATCCTTAGATAATTAGATTAACCAGACATCAGCGGACGCTACCTTGTGGCAGGCAGTGCATCTGTGAGACAGGACATGGAACGGGCCCTGCTTCCTTAATCCACACAACATCTGCGTGTGTGTGTGTGGCAGTGGTGTGAGACTGAACAGTGTGGACACGCATGCAGAGTGGTGCAGAGCCACTTACACGTTGTCATTGTCACCACAGCCAAATGGGTCATGATCCAGCCTCCATTATCAGTCTGGATCATCATGTACAGTGCCTTCAGAAAGTATTCATACCCTTCGACTCCACATTTTGTTGTTACAGCCTGATTTCAAAATGGATTACATAGTCTCACCCGTCTACACACAATACCCCATAATGCCAAAGGGAATACATGTTTTTACAAATGTTTGCAAATTTATGAAGAATGAAATACAGAAATATCTCATTTACATAAGTATTCACACCCCTGAGTCAACACTTTGTAGAAGCACCTTTGGCAGCGATTACAGCTGTGAGTCTTTCTGGGTAAGTCTGTAAGAGCTTTCCACACATGGATTGTACAGTATTAGCATATTCTTAAAACAATTCTTCAAGCTCTGCAGAGTTGGTTGCTAATCATTGATAGACAGCCATTTTCAAGTCTTCCCATAGATTTTCAAACCGCTTTTTAAGTCAAAACTGTAACTAGATCACTCAGGAACATTCAATGTCGTCTTGGTAAGCAACTCCAGTGTATATTTGACCTTGTGTTTTAGGTTATTGTCCTGCTGAAAGGTGAATTTGTCTCCCAGTGTCTGGTGGAAATCAGACTGAACCAGGTTCTCCTCTAGGATTTTGCCTGTGCTTCGGTCTATTCCGTTTCTTTTTATCCTAAAAAGAACTCACTAGTCCTTGTCGATGACTAGCATACTCATAATATGATGCAGCTAATACCATGTTTGAAAATATGTATATAAAAAAAAAAATTGCGAGGCTTTGGAAAACATCCCTGATCTTTGTGGTTGAATCTTTGTTTGAAATTCACTGCTCGACTGAGGGACCTTACAGATGATTGTATTATGGAGTATTGTGTGTAGGCTAGTGACACAAAATCTCAATTGAATCCATTTTAAATTCAGGCTGTAACACAACAAAATGTGTAAAATGTCAAGGGGTGTGAATACTTTCTGAAAGCTCTGTAGGCTACCTGCTGACTGTTCCACTGCAGAGGACCCTGTTTTAATGTGTTCTACTGTATGAAACGCACATCCTTTGAGAGAATGATTGATTTTCTGTCTACTACTGGCACTTAGCCTCACTGAGAAAGTGTCCTACTCAGTGTATGAATTATGAATTGTGTTTTTCCTGAAATCTGCACCTCCCTATAGTGCTATGACTGTCACTAAAAGGCTGGCTCCTCTAAGCTCCACAGACACCCCAGACCATGCTGTCTTGTGTGTTCCAGGAGCATGACATCGAGACCCCCCATGGTGTCCTGCATGTGACAATGAGGGGCAGCCCCAAGGGCAACAGACCGGTCATCCTCACCTACCATGACATTGGACTCAACCGTGAGTACAGCATCACACACAGACAGACACAGGCTCTTATTTCAAAGCTTAGCTAGGCTAATCTCTCCAAACACACCTAATTACACTAAACAAAAATATAAACGCAACATGTAAAGTGTTGGTCCCATGTTTCAGGACCTGAAATAAAAGATCCCAGAAATGTTCAAATGCACAAAAAGCTTATTTCTCTCATTTTGTACACACATTTGTTTACATCCCTGTTGGTGAGCATTTCTCCTTTGCCAAGATAATCCATTGTTGTTTACATGTTATCTAATCCAATCCGTTGTGTGGGCGAGCGTTTTGCTGATGTCAACGTTGTCAACAGAGTGCCCCATGGTGGCGATAGGGTTATGGTATGGGCAGGGATAAACTATGGACAACAAACAGAATTGCATTTTATCGAAGGCAATTTGAATGCACAAAAACACAGTGACGAGATCTTGAGGTCCGTTGTGGGGCCCAATTATATTACTGTCATTTTATTTTTTAAGGTATCTGAACAACAGATGCATATCTGTATTCCCAGTCATGTAAAATCGATAGATTGGAGCCAAATGAGTTTATTTCAATTTGACTGATTTCCTCATATGAACTGTAACTTAGTAAAATCAATGAAATTGCTGCATGTTGCGCTTTATATTCTTGTTCAGTATATAATATCATGTTCTCATTAGAACAGTTGGAGATGATGTTAGAAGCTGGATGGTTGAATGTAGGCCTCTTCTTTGGCTGTGGGGATATGAGCCACTAGATCAGACTGGATCGCACCAACACTTGGATGCCTCAATGGAAAACAACACTAAGAGTGTTTTAGCATCAGTGGATTTTTGTTGTTGATTACGTTCAGTGTTGCAGTTTCTGTTAGATATTAAGTAGTATGTGCCTCAATGAGGTGTCTTTTTAAACTTGCCATGTCTCTTCCTCCCTGCAGATAAGTCCTGTTTCAACACCCTGTTCAATTTTGAGGACATGCAGGAGATCACATCCCACTTTGCTGTGGTCCATGTGGACGCCCCAGGACAGCAGGAGGGTGCTCCCCCATTCCCCACGGGGTGAGAGACCGGTTCACTCCTCAGTCGTCGTCCTCAACATCATCTCAAATATGACAAAGTATCACCACAATCATGACTCATGTTATTATTATTTTTGGTATTTTATGTCCGTCCCAGCTACCAGTACCCTACCATGGATGAGCTCTCTGAGATGCTGCCCTCTGTCATGGCTCAACTGAAGTAAGTTCTCCTGCAGTGTTTCTATAACTAACTCTTGCACTGTCTTTAGGAAAGCTTCAAAATGACTTTATTATTGAGTCTTCTTCGAGGCCTATATTGTTCTCTTCCCTTTCCCCAGGGTGAACAGTGTGATTGGGATTGGAGTTGGAGCTGGAGCCTACATCCTTTCCAGACTGGCTGTAAGTCACCATTCGTCTTAGTCCCCCACATACCACCTGCACTCCTACTCACCCCACAGTAGATGGTGGTTTCTAAACCCCCCATAAATCCACACCATTAAACCTCATTCCCCATTTTCCTCCATCTCCAGCAGCTAATCTCAGGACATGTTGACCAGCAGAGTCATCACGCTCCCTGCTCTTATTACCAGCTTCATTTAATCTCTCTATAAAAAGATAGAAGATTTGGATGAATCAATTTCTCGCGAGTGCATGATTGGACTGATGGAGTCAGCATGTGAGTCTCATTTGGCATTGACCGGATATATAGTGCCTTCAGAAAGTATTCCTACCCCTTGACTTATTCCACATGTTTTTGTTACAGCCTGAATTCAAAATGGATTAAATATATATTTTACTCGACAATCTACACACTATACATTTCAGCTTTTCATTTTTTATTCATTTGTAGTAAAAATTCTAAATACATAAATCCACTTTGACATGATGGGTTATTGTGTGTAGGCCAGTGACACAACATCTGAATTGAATACATTTTAAATTCAGGCTGTAACACAACAAAGTGTGCAAAAAGTCAAGGGGTCTGAATACTTTCTGAAGGCACTATATATTACTGTACAAATGTTAGTTTGATGCTTAACATCGACCCTATTTCCCACCATGCACTGCACACCACAGTGTGCCTTGGCGGAGATAATGCATTCTGAAGGTAGGTGTGAGTGAGAGGAATACATTAAGAGCAGAGATTACTTGAAGAGGGGTGTTAATTATAGTTAATTTAAGCCCTGCAAACATTGGGCTCAATGAGAAGGAGAGAAGGAAAGAGAGAAACAGGAGTTGGAGAAAAGATAACACTTAATTTATGTGTTCATACATACTCTCAAGTGGGTTAACACCTAGTTTGTTTTATCCATCGTCCTCACTTATCTGTGGAAGTGAATTGGAGGCTGGGTAATTGGGTGGGGGATGATGTGGCTCTAATTTGTTGCTAAGAGCTGTGAAAGATGTCAAGTGCTAGGCTATAACATTAATATTTAGGTGTGTGTGTTGACTTTGCTGCTTGCCCTGGCTATAAAGTGGGAGGGCCTGGGTTCCTATCCAACCCAGCACAGTGTGGTCAGTGTACTGTCAAAGTAACCCCCTCTTCTCTCTCTCTCTTCCCCCAGCTTAATGAGCCTGCCCTGGTTGAAGGTCTGGTTCTCATCAAAGTAACCCCCTCTTCTCTCTCTCTCTCTCCCCAGCTTAATGAGCCTGCCCTGGTTGAAGGTCCGGTTCTCATCAAAGTAACCCCCTCTTCTCTCTCTCTCTCCCCAGCTTAATGAACCTGCCCTGGTTGAAGGTCTGGTTATCATCAAAGTAACCCCCTCTTCTCTCTCTCTCTCTTCCCCCAGCTTAATGAGCCTGCCCTGGTTGAAGGTCTGGTTCTCATCAAAGTAACCCCCTCTTCTCTCTCTCTCTCCCAGCTTAATGAGCCTGCCCTGGTTGAAGGTCTGGTTCTCATCAAAGTAACCCCCTCTTCTGTCTCTCTTCCCCCAGCTTAATGAGCCTGCCCTGGTTGAAGGTCTGGTTCTCATCAAAGTAACCCCCTCTTCTCTCTCTCTCTCCCCAGCTTAATGAACCTGCCCTGGTTGAAGGTCTGGTTATCATCAAAGTAACCCCCTCCTCTCTCTCTCTCTCTCTTCCCCCAGCTTAATGAGCCTGCCCTGGTTGAAGGTCTGGTTATCATCAAAGTAACCCCCTCCTCTCTCTCTCTTCCCCCAGCTTAATGAGCCTGCCCTGGTTGAAGGTCTGGTTCTCATCAAAGTAACCCCCTCTTCTGTCTCTCTCCCCAGCTTAATGAGCCTGCCCTGGTTGAAGGTCTGGTTCTCATCAAAGTAACCCCCTCTTCTGTCTCTCTCCCCAGCTTAATGAACCTGCCCTGGTTGAAGGTCTGGTTCTCATCAAAGTAACCCCCTCTTCTGTCTCTCTCCCCAGCTTAATGAGCCTGCCCTGGTGGAAGGTCTGGTTCTCATCAAAGTAACCCCCTCTTCTCTCTCTCTCTCTCCCCAGCTTAATGAGCCTGCCCTGGTTGAAGGTCTGGTTCTCATCAAAGTAACCCCCTCTTCTCTCTCTCTCTCTCCCCAGCTTAATGAGCCTGCCCTGGTTGAAGGTCTGGTTCTCATCAAAGTAACCCCCTCTTCTGTCTCTCTCCCCAGCTTAATGAGCCTGCCCTGGTGGAAGGTCTGGTTCTCATCAAAGTAACCCCCTCTTCTCTCTCTCTCTCTCCCCAGCTTAATGAGCCTGCCCTGGTTGAAGGTCTGGTTCTCATCAAAGTAACCCCCTCTTCTCTCTCTCTCTCTCCCCAGCTTAATGAGCCTGCCCTGGTGGAAGGTCTGGTTCTCATCAAAGTAACCCCCTCTTCTCTCTCTCTCTCTCCCCAGCTTAATGAACCTGCCCTGGTTGAAGGTCTGGTTCTCATCAAAGTAACCCCCTCTTCTCTCTCTCTCTCCCCAGCTTAATGAACCTGCCCTGGTTGAAGGTCTGGTTATCATCAAAGTAACCCCCTCTTCTCTCTCTCTCTCCCCAGCTTAATGAGCCTGCCCTGGTTGAAGGTCTGGTTCTCATCAAAGTAACCCCCTCTTCTCTCTCTCTCTCCCCAGCTTAATGAACCTGCCCTGGTTGAAGGTCTGGTTATCATCAAAGTAACCCCCTCTTCTCTCTCTCTCTCTTCCCCCAGCTTAATGAGCCTGCCCTGGTTGAAGGTCTGGTTCTCATCAAAGTAACCCCCTCTTCTCTCTCTCTCTCCCCAGCTTAATGAACCTGCCCTGGTTGAAGGTCTGGTTATCATCAAAAGTAACCCCCTCCTCTCTCTCTCTTCCCCCAGCTTAATGAGCCTGCCCTGGTTGAAGGTCTGGTTCTCATCAAAGTAACCCCCTCTTCTCTCTCTCTCTCCCCAGCTTAATGAACCTGCCCTGGTTGAAGGTCTGGTTCTCATCAAAGTAACCCCCTCTTCTCTCTCTCTCTCCCCAGCTTAATGAACCTGCCCTGGTTGAAGGTCTGGTTATCATCAAAGTAACCCCCTCCTCTCTCTCTCTTCCCCCAGCTTAATGAGCCTGCCCTGGTTGAAGGTCTGGTTATCATCAAAGTAACCCCCTCCTCTCTCTCTCTCTCTTCCCCCAGCTTAATGAGCCTGCCCTGGTTGAAGGTCTGGTTATCATCAAAGTAACCCCCTCCTCTCTCTCTCTTCCCCCAGCTTAATGAGCCTGCCCTGGTTGAAGGTCTGGTTATCATCAAAGTAACCCCCTCCTCTCTCTCTCTCTCTTCCCCCAGCTTAATGAGACTGCCCTGGTTGAAGGTCTGGTTCTCATCAAAGTATAACCCCCTCCTCTCTCTCTCTCTCCCCAGCTTAATGAGCCTGCCCTGATTGAAGGTTTGGTTCTCATCAAAGTAACCCCCTCCTCTCTCTCTCTCTTCCCCCAGCTTAATGAGCCTGCCCTGATTGAAGGTCTGGTTCTCATCAAAGTAACCCCCTCTTCTCTCTCTCTCTCTTCCCCCAGCTTAATGAGCATGGTCCTGGTTGAAGGTCTGGTTCTCATCAAAGTAACCCCCTCTTCTCTCCCTCTCTCCCCAGCTTAATGAGCCTGCCCTGGTTGAAGGTCTGCTTCTCATCAAAGTAACCCCCTCTTCTCTCTCTCTCTCTTCCCCCAGCTTAATGAGCCTGCCCTGGTTGAAGGTCTGGTTCTCATCAATGTAGACCCCTGTGCAAAGGGCTGGATGGACTGGGCCGCCTCCAAGGTGAGAACGTGCTCGCACACTTCAATGCTAACTCTGTGCATTGTTTTCTCATCATAGAGCCATAATAGATTGGCACCTTGGAACGTGTTATTTATTCTTGTTTCAGATGTCCGGCTGGACCAGTAACCTGGTTGACATAGTGATGGCCCACCACTTCAGTGACGTGAGTGTGGGGGCAGTTTGGAATGTTGGGAGACTATGACCGGGGCAGAGCCTACTGGAGGAATACTGTGGGTGGTTGACAGTGATGTAACTATCTGTGCCATCTCCTCAGGATGAGCTGTCTGACAACCAGGAGATCACCCAGACATATCGCCTGCACATTGCCCAGGATATTAACCAGGACAACCTGGCCCTCTTCTGCAACTCCTACAACAGGTACTGTACATATAACCCCAAGATGAACAGCTGTGTAGTTGGGTTGAATTGATTGATTGATGTATTTGTTTGACAGCCGTCGGGACTTGGAGATCGAGAGGCCCATCACTGGTCTGACTGAGGACACAGTGAACACGCTCAAGTAGGTTTATAACTATGTATAACTGTATCAGGGTTTCCTTTAGGAAAATGTGGCGCCGGACAATGTGACCAGGAAGATTTTAATTTACCGCCCATTCGAGAAATTTACCGGACCCATATGCATTGGGTGCGTAACCCATTAGGGCGTCCACCTATAGTACTCAGAATGACAGAAATCACATTTCAATGATGGTCATTCATCTTCACAGAACATGCAACTCCTGTAATGAGGCAGCCAATAAAATATATTTTTCAAACATTTTCCAAAATGCAATTCGTGGGAAAACACCATTCTAAACAGCCGTTCCATATGTGCCCGAGATGAAAATTAGAAATAGGGGGGAATCTAGAGATGCAGCAACTAGGATGGGTTAATATGACTAGGATTGTGCTTTGGGCTTCTGGACAACAACAAAAAGTTGAAATATGAAAACCAATAGAACAGGGGAAAATGCTGGTTTCAATGGAAAATGAAGTTAAGTTTCAAGTTTAAATGGCACGTGCACAAGTACAGTGAATTTCCTTTCTTGCGAACTCCAAACCCAACAATGCAGTAATCCAATATCAATGTAGTACTAACAATAACATAAGGTAGAACAAAAACACACAAGAAATAAGAACAGGAGAAGTAAGAAGCTATATACAGGTTCCGTTTTAATACCATATTTACAATGTGCAGGGATACTGGAGTGATAAGAGGTAGGTATAGCCTTGAGGAAGTCTTTATAAAATAATTGCCTCTGTTTCAATGGTGGGGTTTTGCCTATAGGCTACTTTGAAGCAAGGTAAGACATGCCTCATAATAAGAAGGAAAACGTTCAGGTTTCAAACAATTAAGTATCAGTTTTCACAATGTATACTGACCCCAGCTCACATTGTAAAGTGGTTATTATGACTCGCTGGACTTGAATGGCGAATGGGAGGCGCACTTCAATTACCAGTTGAGAAATAAAAATGGTAGCCTAGCTTTTAAATCGTGGCTATGTTTTTAACATGCCATTGCAATGACGGGGGCTTATATTAAAGCAGGTTTCACTCCAGCAGCAACGATCTAAGGAGGTGACGTTGAGGGGATATTCCGCTCACAATAGGCTCTGTCATAAATAAGATGCATGACGACTAACGACACTACACACCCGCCAATTTAGTGCCACTCAGTTATCCAAATTAACCTAGGGACCGATGAGCATGACTGTCAAATGTTTTCACATTGACTGGTATTTCATCAATGAATAAAAATCATGAATTAATCATTATCTCCCGGTCAATTTGGCCAGCAACAATTCTATTTATGGGCTTTTCATTTTTTTATTGGCCAAATGCTGGCAATTACCAGCTAACTTGCCTTAATATTCTGACAGCTTTTTATTATTTGTATTGTATAAGCTTGAAATGGGCATGGTCTAATTGATTAAACAAACAAGAACAAGGCTCTGTTAATGAACCAGATCTATAGTTATTTCTGGTTGCTTAATAAAGTTAGCAGGCTATCTCATTGATCCTGCATTATACCCCTCTGCTTTCACTCTGAGTGTTGACTCTGTTTGTCCCTCCTGTCTCTCCATCCAGATGCACTTCTCTGCTGGTGGTTGGTGACACGTCCCCTGCTGTTGATGCAGTGGTGGGTGTCCACTATCTCCATGGCAACACAGTAAAGAATGAGTCAGGGGATCTAATTCTAATACAAAGTATCTTTAGAGATGATACTGGCCTTTCTAAAGATGAGGGGCTAGACTCTAAACTGTCTGAACTTCCATTGTCTCATCTCTCTCTCTCTCCCTTGTATACAGGTCGAATGCAACTCCAGGTTAAATCCAACCAAAACAACCCTTCTTAAGGTGTGTCCAGTTATTTGTTTCTTTGTAGCACTAGGAGTGGTAATGCCCCTAATGTGGTCCCTGCTGTTCTGCTCTTTAGTAATGCACAAGATCTGGATGGTGTGTAGATGAGTTTCAGCATTCTTGGAAGTGTTCGTAGGCCAGTGAATGTGTTCTGGCTAACGGCACAGTCCTCTCTGGGAGTTTGTTCACTCTGGGCATGTTCCTGATTCTCTCTTTACTTCCCTATAGATGCAAGACTGTGGCGGGCTTCCTCAGGTCATCCAGGTGAGTCATGAACAAGTTTTGTGTTTAGTTTAAACTACTAAATCTCAATGGCCAAGACAACTGTATTTTAATCAATGCCACTCCAACATTCCTCGTCCTAATATTTATATATTTCTTAATTCCATTATTTTACTTTTAGATTTGTGTGTATTGTTGTGATTTGTTAGATATTACTGCACTGTTGGAGCTAGGAACACGAGCATTTCTCTACAACCACAATAACATCTGTTAAATATGTGTATGTGACCAATACAATTTGATTTGAACTGTTACTTAATTCAGTTTTCTTTTTAAATGGCTCAGTTTTCTGTTTGTGTCTTACAGCCGGGTAAACTCGCAGAGGCCTTCAAATATTTTGTCCAGGGAATGGGTTACAGTGAGTACTGCTCCTCTATCATCTCTCCTCACAGTACTTCAGTCCTTCAGTGTCAGACGTCATGTTGGATTTGTGTATCTTCATGGTCTGGTTGTGTCAATCTGTTGACATGTCATCTGTTGTATGGCCTGTTTACTGAAGTCCCTCTGTCTCAGAATGAGTCATCAGTCCAACTGAACGATAGTCCATAGAACACTACTTTTTCAGGCAACAGCCCTCCCCACACACACACACACACACACTTCTGACCTAAACTAAGACTCACACCTAATGTAGAATTCCTGTAGCACTTTAAGAATAAAGAGGAACCACAGTAGCTAGCTACATAATAACATTTAGTGGATGTGCAAGGCTGAGGTTACTGAGAGCCAGTTGTTGTATAAGCATGCAAACCATTATTAGTAACTGACCAGGGAACTAACCTCAAGCTAACCTTGTTTCCTGTCTGTTTGCAGTGACTTTTAACAACGGGTGTAAGTAGTTGTTTGATGCTGAGTAAATAAATTACATGTAGTAAGTATGATGGTCTGCATGGTCTCCTCTCAACACTCCTCGGTGTGCTGGATCTCTGAACACACTTGGTGTGTGGGATGATCTGTGAACACACCTGAGAATGGTTCCCCCAGGTCTTAAGATACAGTGCCCTGGACAGGGAGGGTGTTTACAGGCCCACATTTAAGGCTGTGGTTCATTTAGGCCACGTGTCAAACACGAGGCCTGCAAGCCGAATCTGGCCGGCGACACATTTCTATCTGGCCCGCACAATGATTTGGGTTGTTAATTAGTTTTGGCCCATTTCCTTACCTCCCGCGATGCGCTGCACTGCACTACAAGTCACAGCAAGCACCGGCAGAGCCAGCCGTACCATATTATCACTAATGGCACTGACCTAATCTTCTACCAGACTGAACTTTTAAAGCGTCATTGCTGTAGCCTACAGAAAATGTCATCTTGATTGTCAAAAAGTAAGTTAAAGGATTTACACGCGGGTATAAATGACTACTAAAGGACAATAGGACACACAAGCTAGTATAAATGAGTATTAAAAACAGTTGAGTCATCTACTTTCTGAAATTATTTTGTCCAACAACCTGATGCACCTACATCGGTGAATTCAATGTCAATTATGCTGCTTTCGTGTGTCCCGTTTACAGCGTACAGCGGAGAGAAAGTGTACAGACACTTGTCACAGTCCTAGCTAGGCTACTAAATTGTTGCAGTCTGACTTTGTTTTTAAAGCTTGACAATGAATAACCCAAAAGCTAAACCTGCAACAAAACACCATGCAGAGGACAAACATGTAGGGACACATGTAGACTATGTTTTTATTTGGAGTTATTCAATCCTTTTTGATTAGGGTCACAACATATTATGCACATCTGCAAGCATAGTAGGAAAGGCTGGACAAATATAATCTCTTTTTGTTTCAATATGTTAAAATGGTATATACAGCATATGGCCCTTTATAAGCGGACATTATAAAGGGCCATATTTTTTCTAGTAAAACGGGATCTGGCCATTTGGGGTCGTAGTTGTAGGCCAATGCACATTTTATGGGGTAAAAACAAACATAACAGTCTGGCCCTTGAATTCCGTTGTGCTTTTTCAATATGGCCGTCTTCTGATTTGAATTTGACACCCCTGATTTCGGCCTACTGGGAGCAGAACTGGCTTGTTGAATGATAATCATATTGTATAGACCACTTTCATAGAGTGAATTGTATTTACATATTGGGCACTGTATCTTATAACTTTGCCAAATTCCATTGGCTTTCTTTGATCACTGAGATGATTGAATCGTTTTTTTAGCATTTCAAAATGTTTATATTTTGTTCATATAAACATTGCACAGTAAGGTTTGAGTTGCTAGCTCACAGAGTGGAAAATGGAAGGTGTTACATAATGAAAGCTGCTTGATTAGAGTCTTACAATAGTCTGAGTTATTATTGTTCTCTCTCTGGAATCTTTTCATCAGAAAGCCCTCTCTGTACCCTTGTAAACCTTTGACGTTATTAGTTTCTGAGGAGAAAAAAGACTCACTTACATAACCTACCACCCCTCGCCTGGCCCTCACTCCCCTCTCCCCGTTGCCATCACCCACTCTCCCCTGGTCCTCACACTTCCAGTGAGGGCTGCTTCTCCAGGTATGTTAATCTCAGTGGCAGATTAGTGTATTCATTAAAGGCTGCTCCAAGCCACACAGCAGGGCCTGGCCCCCTGCCCTGGGGACCTGAACTCCCATGAGCCCAGAGCCGCCTGGCTGGCCTGTTGTCCTCCACTCTGCTGAAATGTGCTGCTGCCACAGGGACACTCATGTGGGCTGCTGGAGAGCAATGTTAGGACAGCAGGGCCTCTACACAGGGAACCATGTTGATACTGCACAGCACTGAGAAGGAACATTTGTTTATCCCTTCTTCCAAATTTTCCCCTCTGAAAGTTACCCTTGGATGTTTTGTCTGCAACATGTGACTACAGAGAGGCGGCCCAAGCGGCCCCGGCTCCCAAGCGGCCCCAGCTCCCCAGGCTGGCCCGGGACTAGGTGGTGCTTTATTACACGCTCCCTCACTCCTCCACCTCTTGGAAATGTTTGCCTGTTTGCTTTCCTGCTTGAAGAGACTGGGTCCTTACTATATCAACTCACTTAGTCTGGATACCAAATCCTAGTAATTAAAATGAAATCTGTTACAGTATAGGCTTGAAAAACTATTTTCACTCAATGCCTGATGGCTCTCCCTGCTCTTGTCTTTCTTGTGAACCCTCTCTCTGAGGTTTAAATAGGTTGGTTTCCTCCCTGTCTTAACTTTCCCCTCACACACCACTTTATGCTCAGGCTTTTCACCCACACCAGAAAAACAATGGCAAGTTCTAGAAAGTACCTCCCCTTTCTGATAATGCCTAAACATTGAAACAGTAGAGGGACAAAGCAATGAGTACATTACGAGCCTTCCCAAACACATTTTAGCATACTGTTGGTTTGTTACTCTGTAGCATTCAGACTACTATACCTTGTGTCAGTTGGCTTGTCCCAGAAGGTCAGTGTTGTGTTGAAAGAAGCGCAGTAGGGTACCAGGAGAGTGGTTTGAGTGTGAATAGATGGAGCCCCTGTTTGAATGGAGTTTGAAAGGTCACTTTAGCTCTGTACACTGTAGTTCCATTAGGGAATTATTGTAGTGGGGGCACATTCTACTAACTGAACTGGACCAGACAATGTTGACTAGTTGTCATGGAGCACACCTTGGTACAAAAATCCTCTTTCAGGAATCTCAGGGCCACAGTTGGCATTCTCTTTAGTTTAAGAGAACAGCAAGAAGGCCTTGGAAGAGTCACATCCTAGCTATTTTGACAACTGTTAGGTATTAGCTGAATGTAAAATTAGATACAGTGATAGAATGATCTGTTCCTGGTGCTGCTTCAAATCTCTCCTAGGTGAAGCTGGAGGACACAATTTGTTTCTTTTCTGATCTTCATTTGTGAAGACTGAGCATTAATCTGACAGTCTCGCCTTCATTTCTTCCCTCTCCATTAATGCAAACAGTCCCTCATGTACTGCTCAGCCACCTGGGCAGCGAATCAGGTACCAGGACCATAGGTAGCAGCCTCGGCTGCGCCGGCCTGCCATCTACCCCTACAGTGCTCTGCCCTCCCCACCCTGTTTGCCCATCGCTGGTTGCCAGTTCACATTTTAGCCATCCTGTCAAGTCTTTCTGATTTGGCGCCATAAGATTTGAAGCATGACAGATGGTCATTATTTTGTAAGATTTATTTTGTCTCTCTAAATGTGTGGTTTGGGAGATTGTATGTCTGTTTATCAGGTAAAATGGTTGTCATCTGTCTGTTTGTTGCTTTGTTCTTTTTCTCTTCTGCACAGATGGCCCTCAAATCTCTTGTGCATGCTGCATTCTCATATTGGCCTTTCCTATTTATTCATTTTTTCTCCAACAGTAAAAATGAATTGGAACTCGACCTGATCAGGCAATCTATTTTCTTTGTGGGAGAATAATGAACACCGGGTAGGGATTCAGCTCAGACATTTCAGGCCCCAACCACTTGAATTATATGCATATATTCATACTGTACATTCTGAAAGATGGTGTGAAATCCAGTATTCCTGCTTAGCCGATATCATTCTACTTGATCCTAACTAAATGGCAGCGTAGCTAGCATGAGGTAAACAGTATATTGTGATCAAGTTATTGAGTCTTTAGGTTATTAGACTTCATTATTCTCCCTGGGCTGCAGACCACCCCATCTTGAATTGGGAATGTTGATGCATTTATGATTGTGGTATGATCACCAGCATCCTACCCCTAGCCACATTCCCTAAAGCAAGCTACCCCTCCCCCAAAACATTCCTACACATATAAACAGCAAATATCCTCATACCTGACTTCTTACTGTAATTGCTCTCCTCTTTCTCTCTTGTCTGTAGTGCCCACGGCCAGTATGACCCGGCTGGTGCGTTCTCGCACCCACTCTGCCTCCAGCATGGGCTCTGTGGAGGGCACCCGTAGCCGCACCCACACACAGCTAGAGGGTGCCACTGCCGCCGGCCCGGCTGTTGAACAGGCCAGGCCACAGACCATGGAGGTGTCCTGCTAAAGCACCATGCCCAGAAAACATCCTCCTCCCTCCTTCCCTCTCTCACTTTTTTTATCCCTTTCCCATGCTCAGTCAGAGAGGATTGGAATCCAGAGGGGGCATCTGAAACGTGTTTGGAAAGATCATTTATGAAGCAGTCCGGTCCTCTGCTGTGTTCACTCTCACTGTTTCCTGTTGTTGTCTATCTATCATGCCTTTCTGTGCATGACTGCGGTGGTACGGCAACCTGGAAGTCAGTAAGCAGCCGGGCGATGCTGCTTTTCTGGTTACCTATTTTACGTTTTGCTGTCTACCGCCTCTCTTTTTTTGTGGGTTTTTTATCCTTAAGATATATATATGAGCTATATTTGTATTTATAACTACTATTTGGATCAGTGTGTCAGTTTAAAGAGGAGCGTTGGAAAAGCATCAGGCGTTTTCTCTTGCAAAGTACTCTTTAAGGCGTTAGGTTCCCCGTTTTTCTCTTTCTCCCTCAGAGGTCTTCCTCACCTTGTGTGCAGATCAGACCAAATCACAACATCCCTCTCTACCTCCTCCTTAATGGTCCATTCCTAAATCAGTCTCATGCAGACTCACTTGCACACCTTTCCGACTACTTACAACATCTCTTTATTTCAGTGTTTTTTGTAATAGTTAATATGTTGTGATTTGTGAAATACCTTTGCTTTCCTGTATTGCAAAATGATGTGATAAACCCACTCTTGTTCTGTACCTTTATACCAAGAATATCTGACAGCATGACCCTCTTGTAGATGAAACGTAATGAAGGTGTCTGTAAAATTGCTTTTGTCTAGATGGATCTAGAAATAGTTACCTTGTGGTGTTATTGTTGATTTTTCTCTTTCAAGCAATTTATTTGAAATGGCAGGCAGGGTTGTTGATACCCCCATTGTTACTGACAGGCAGAGAAAAGAACCACCATTCCCTGTAGTTTATTTAAAGTTCAGAGCAATCACTTGAAAATGTTCTAAGTCAGAGTACCCAAACTAGCCCACAGCTCAGTGAGTTAGGCGTTTAACTGTGTGCCAGTTGAGGTACAGATAACATGACTGCCTCCTCCCTTGTATAAAACGTTCTAACTGGAAGCAAGTCATGTTTTCCATTCTAATTCAATAATGACAGGGTGAAAAAAGCAACTGGTCAGATGCCTGAGGGACTGTGGATAGTGTAACTAACTGTTATTATTAATATTATTGGTCATTTTCTCTCTGTGGTTTTTCTGCGTTTCTCTCTGATTGTACTACAGCTTGGGTGAGCTTGTGGTGATAATGCATTGTGCTCTGTCCCCATAGTATGGGTGTGTGCTGTAAGTCATACTGTCTGCTGAATATATACATTTGTACTGATAATAAAATAAAGCTAGAAGTTGTACATTACATTTGACTGGACTTCCTTCCGTCACTGGCCTGTGTATTTTCTCACTTGGTAAACTAGCCTAATAGCATGTGATTTGAAACCTAATCTAGCTAGCCTTATTGTGCTAGAAGTAGTCGTCACACTGATCAGACCATTGCTTAAAGCTAGAATCCTTAGTTGCTACAAAAATGAATGATGGATATACCCATTGATTCTTGAAAAATATAACTTATGAGCTTAGTTCAACTGTCGAACCCCATGAGAACCCAAAATACAGTTGAAGTCGGAAGTTTACATACACCTTAGCCAAATATATTCAAACTCAGTTTTTCACAATTCCTGAGATGTAATCGTAGTAAAACTTCCCTGGCATAGGTCAGTTAGGATCACCACTTTTATTTTAAGAATGTGAAATGTCAGAATAATAGTAGAGTGATTTATTTCAGTGTTTATTTCTTTCATCACATTCCCAGTGGGTCAGAAGCTTACATGCACTCAATTAGTATTTGGTAGCATTGTCTTTAAATTGTTTAACTTGGGTCAAACGTGTCAGGTAGCCCTGCACAAGCTTCCCACAATAAGTTGGGTGAATTTTAGCCCATTCCTCCTGACAGAGCTGGTGTAACTGAGTCAGGTTTGTAGGCCTCCTTGCTCGCACACGCTTTTTCAGTTCTGCCCACAAATGTTCTATGGGATTGAAGTCAGGGCTTTGTGATGGCCACTCCAATACCTTGACTTTGTTGTCCTTAAGCCATTTTGCCACAACTTTGGAAGTATGCTTGGGGTTATTGTCCATTTGGAAGACCCATTTGCGACCAAGTTTTAACTTCCTGACTGATGTCTTGAGATGTTGCTTCAATATATCCACATAATTTTCCTCCCTCGTGACGTCATCTATTTTGTGAAGTGCACCAGTCCCTCCTGCAGCAAAGCACCCCCACAACATGATGCTGCCACCCCAGTGCTTCACGGTTGGGATGGTGTTCTTCAGGTTGCAAGCCTCCCCCTTTTTCCTCCAAACATAACGATGGTCATTATGGCCAAACAGTTAGATTTTTGTTTCATCAGACCAGAGGACATTTCTCCAAAAAGTACGATCTTTGTCCCCATGTGCAGCTGCAAACAGTAGTCTGGCAATTTTTATGGCAGTTTTGGAGCAGTGGCTTCTTCCTTGCTGAGTGGCCTTTCAGGTGATGTCGATATAGGACTCGTTTTACTGTGGATATAGATACTTTTGTACCTGTTTCCTCAAGCATCTTCACAAGGTCCTTTGCTGTTGTTCTGGGATTGTTTTGTACTTTTCACACCAAAGTACGTTCATCTCTAGGAGACAGAACGTGTCTCCTTCCTGAGCGGTATGACGGCTGCATGGTCCCATGGTGTTTATACTTGCGTACTATTGTTTGTACAGATGAACGTGGTACCTTCAGGCGTTTGGAAATTGCTCCCAAGGATGAACTAGACTTGTGGAGGTCGAGAATTTTTTTCTGAGTTCTTGGCTGATTTCTATTGATTTTCCCATGATGTCAAGCAAAGAGGCACTGAGTTTGAAGGTAGGGATTGAAATACATCCACAGGTACACCTCCAATCGACTCAAATGATGTCAAATAGCCTATCAGAAGCTTATAAAGCCATGACATCGTTTTCTGGAATTTTCCAAGCTGTTTAAAGGCACAGTCAACTTAGTGTATGCAAACTTCTGACCCACTGGAATTGTGATACAGTGAATTATAAGTGAAATAATCTGTTGTTAAAAATTGTTGGAAAAATGACTTGTGTCATACACAAAGTAGATGTCCTAACCGACTTGACAAAACTTTAGACTGTTAACAAGACATATGTGGAGTGGTTGAAAAACGAGTTTTAATGACTCCAACCTAAGTGTATGTAAACTTCCGACTTCAATTGTTAAAGCTTATTTTACTCCAATTTTTGTAAACAATGTAAGTCTAAACAAACACTATATATCTTCAAAACATGGTTAAAACTATAATGTTGATATTGTGGATGGTCATATCTATAGCTCTGAGTTTGATTTGAGTGGTTCCATCGTTCCAGGCCCATCCCTCAGCTTATTTATTTTTTTATACCAAAACAGGCAGGTGCCTACTTTGTTATTGTTTCAATTAAGGACTCTAGCTTTAAAGAGAGTCTACATTTTTGATTATATAGCAGTCATCACTATGGCAATTAAAATGGCTACACCAGTTGTGAATGTTATGAAGAGAAAACGGATTGCTCAGCTCTTTGACCCACCCAACACCCTTTACCCGAATGACAAAGAATATGAAGCTCAAAAATTGCTGTGACGTCAATTCACGCATCTGTGTTTTATAGCACGGCTCATGCAGATGCTGCAAAACAGTACATTTGCACAGAGCTGGTGAATCTCATCGCAATTGCTGATGACTCACTGATCAAGTCATTGATGTAAAATGTCTCAGTCTGTGTCGATTACTACTGCCACACCGACAGCTCACTGCTGCTACTCCCTGTTTATTATCTGTACATAGTCACTTTACAAATTAACTTGACTAACCTGTACCTCCGCATATTGATTCGGTACCGGTAGCCCCTGTATATAGCCTTGTTATTATGTAATCTTTTTTTGTTACTTTTTGATTTGTTTTTTTTACTTTAGTTTATTTAGTAAACATATTCTTAACTCTATTTCTTGAACTGCATTGTTGGTTAAGGGCTTGTAAGTAAGCAGTTCACGGTAAGGTCTACACCTTTTGTATTCAGCGCATGTGACAATTTGATTTGATTTATTGTTGAATACAACCTTTCTTCCTTTCTCTTTGTGCCACCCTTTATCTTTGTCTTCCCTCACTCTTCATCTCCCTCTCTTCGCTCTGTCTTTGAAAGTTCAGGTCTTGTTGAAACAGGAAACTGAGTGTCAGAGTAAGAGGTGAATATAAACCCCCCTCCTCTCACATCTCTCCACTCAGATGTACTACAGAGGACTCTGCTGTGCTACACCTACAGAGCCTCCATCTATCACCACTGGCTCCTTTCCCCCATTGGAACATCACAGAGGAGGAGAACACTCATTCTCCATTGGTGTCTAAAGGACTCTCACACAGATTCTCAAATACGCACACGTCATACTCACATTACACATGTGAATGTTACCAGCAGTGTGAAACACCCAGACCCACTGGACTCGACCTCTGGGCCTCACTGGGTTATACCTCTATCCCTGCGGTACTCTACAGCTCTGACATCAACTCATTCCACAGCATCAGAGTGCTGCTGATCGTCACCAGAGCCACAACAGGGCAATGCTGTGAGTACTAACTCTTTTTGAAGCTGTCAAGTCTAATTGATCTCACTGTATTTAATGTACATGTAAAAAGTTGTTGTTTTATTCGACCCTGATTTAACTCATTAAAAGCATGTTTTTTTTGCTTTAACAGAAAGAGGACAAGGTCACATAAATATATAGGACAAACTGATCTTATATGAAGACTTTATAAATACGTTTTTTTATTTTTTTATTGTCCAGCCAGATCTATGCCCCTGCTGTGTTTCCTGACTCCTGGTTGGCAGACTGCTATGGTTGATAATGGTCATCTGTTCTGTATGTTATAATGGAACATTAGATGATTCCTTGTAGCTCAGTTGGTAGAGCATGGTGCTTGCAACACAAGGATAGTGGGTTTGATTCCCGGACCACACATACGTAAAATGTATCCACTCAATGATTGTACTACATGAAATGTTCAACTTGGGCAATAACACACTGGTACTGAGTAACGGCACCTCACATTTTCTAATGCTTGAGTACTGACGCTTCTTATAGAATATTGGCTTAGAAAAATGGCAGATTTCCTGCACCCAAAATGAGTACTGTTACCTTTTTTTACCTTTGACACTTGAACTAGTTTGCACGTTAGTGCATTCGTGTTTACATCAGTTAGAGAGTGACACACAAAAGACTGCCTGTTCTATCATTATGTATTCAGATGAAAGCCCCTTATTTTCCTTGCCAACCAGCACTCTCGACACTCCAGCAGCCCATGTGTAAAAACAAGAATTTGGTTGGAAACTAAAGGGTGTTCAGAAGAAGTGTGGTTTTCAACTTCCTCCCTCCCTTTGTTCAAGTTATCGCTGATCCAGCTTTCTGACAATAAATGGAGAAAGAAATGACATACAGGGCTATTTGAAATGCCCTTAATAGTGTTTGTTTTGATATATGTTATCTGGCATAAGTTACAATGAATTGTGATTGATGCAACAGTACATCAAGAAGACATGACGCCCACCCAGATGTACCTCAGTAACCAAATGGGCTACTAATCCATACCTGTGATTCCCTCCAGCCCCCAGAGTTCTCTGGTATCCCTTCCATAAGAGCTCCACATCGCCATGGGCAGTGGGCCCAGTAAAGAGCATCAGGGATCCAGCACTCATGCAGCCTTGCTGGGCCAGGAAGAACTCGCTGAGCCGGTCATACTGGGTAAGACCTGGGCTCTATGTCAGATTGAGCACAGGAAAGGATAAGGCTCTGGGCAACAAGCCAGTACTAGCATATCTCAGATGGGCAGTGTCCCCAAGGGTCAATGGCTCTGGGTTTGTCTGGACTGAAACCTATAGGCCAGGGAATTGAAAATGTGCACAACAGCTAGGTCCATTTTAAAGGACAATCACCGGATGGCCTGCATCTGATGTACATTTATAGATCAAAACAATGTGACCAATATAATGATGAAAAAATGTAGTTAGTGTTTCTGTACATACATGGTGTGGTGATTAGCCCCTACATTAAATGTCACCGTAGTTGGTGTGCAGAAAAGAGAGAAAAAAAAAACCTACTGGCCTGGTCTTCTGTTAAACCACAAGAGGTGTGAAAAGAAAAAAGCAAGAAGCGAAAGACCTATATTTAGAAGTGGTGTGACCAGGGACCAGGTGACACACTCTGGACTCTGGGGTAGACGTAACATAGTACATGTAAATCTATGACACTCCAATTTGTATGATATGTTACATTTTGTATGGTATGAATTAATTTGTGGAAGTCCATCATCCATTTCATATGGTATGTTATGAATTACCATTCATATAATATGTTACATATTGCAATTCGTACAATATGTTATGAATTGTCTATGAGACCAGGCTGGGTGACAAAGAAGTCCTACTTTTTGAGCTGTCACTCAAGATGTTAGTTTATCACAGTAATAATTTGTAATCATTTATTTGTTGTAACTTGGAAAGGTCTAACCATGAATACTCAAGTGTGAATTGAAAGCATAAATGTACATGGTTTGAGGTTCTTATAGTAGAGTCAGAGTGACAGTCATTTTCCTTGTCTCTGTATTGTCCATAGAGAGCAGCAGGTATGTGGTAGTGGCCCTGTATAACTATCCCACTGGACATCCAGCAAACAGCAGTATCCGTGCGGGAGAGAGAATCAATGTGCTTTCAGAGTAAGAAACCATATTTAACCATATTTATGGTTATTACAACTGTACTGTGCTTTTTCTATAAAACCTATGTATCGCTTTTATGTGTTTCTGTGAATGTGCATGTCTATGTAGCGAGGGGGAATGGTGGAAAGTGAGATCCTCTGCCACAGGCAATGAGAGCTACATCCCCAGCAGCTACACAGCCAGGGTGTACCACAGGTGAGTCTGCTGATCCATCTGACTATTCTCCTTTGGAGCTCTATTTACACGGATCTGTCTTTCTATTTCTAACTCTTTCTCTATTCTCTTTCCCTAGGTGTCAGTATGAGGGTCTCAGCAGAAAGAAGGCTGAGGAGCTCCTGTTGCTGCCCAACAACCAGACTGGCTCTTTTCTGGTCCGGGAAAGTCAGACCCGCCCTGGTGAGTTTAGTTCACAATCAAATGCTAACAAGAACAGGGAAAGCAGCTTAAAGTTGTAATTGATAAACCCGAAGGGATACAACTGAAGTATGGTGTACACGATCCAATCTAGGTGCCCACTCCCTGTCAGTGCGTAAGACCAGTGACCAGGACCGTTGCTCAGTCAAACACTACCGGATCCAACAACTGGAGAACGGCTGGCACTTCATCTCCCCCTGCCTCACCTTCCCCACCCTCACAGCCCTAGTGGACCACTACTCAGGTCAGTAGAGGTGGTTCAAGCGTATACAGCAGTTTAGAACATGTTGAATGCTGTAGATACAACTTTTCAAACCCTTTTGTGTCCAACCCACACATTTGAACCTCTGTACAAGGAGTGGTGGAAAAGGCACCCAATGTTTCATACTTGAGTAAAAGTAAAGATAGCTTAATAGAAAATGACTCAAGTAAAAGTCACCCAGTAAAATGCTATTTGAATAAAAGTCTGAAAGTATTTGGTTTTAAATAAGTACTTAAGTATCCATAGTAAATGGGCTCCCAAGTGGAGCAGCGGTCTAAGGCACTGCATCGCAGGTGTCACTACAGTCCCTGGTTCAAATCCAGGCTGTAACACACATCTAGCCGTGATTGGGAATCCCATAGGGCGGCGCACAATTGGCCCAGTGTCGTCCTGGTTTGGCCAGGGTAGGCAGTCATTGTAAATAAGAATTTGTTCTTAACTGACTTGCCTAGTTAAATAAAGGTTAAACAAAATGCAATTGATCAAATATACTTAAGTATTAAAAGTATAAATAATTTCAAATTCCTTATATTAAACAAACCAATATTTTATTTACAGATAGCCAGGGGCACACTCCAACACTCAGACATAATTTATAAACAAAGCATGTGTGTTTAGTGAGTCCGCCAAATCAGAGGCAGTAGGGGTGACCAGGGATGTTCTCTTGATAAGTGTGGGAATTGGACCATTTTCCTGTCCTGCTAAGCATTCAAAATGTAACAAGTACTTTTGGATGTCAGGGAAAATGTATGGAGTAAAAAGTACATTATTTTCTTTGGGAATGTAGTGAAGTAAAAGTAGTCAGAAATGTAAAGTACAGATACCCCAAAAAACGACTTAAGTCTTTTTTTTTTTTTGGAGGGTTACTTTTTCTCCCCGATTTTGTGGTATCCAATTGGTAGTTACAGTCTTGTCTCATCTCTGAAACTCCCATATGGAGTCGGGAGAGGCGAAGGTCGAGAGACGTGCGTCCCCCGAAACACAACCCAACCAAGCCGCAGTGCTTCTTGACATAATGCCCACACAATGCCCAACCAGGAAGCCAGCCGCACCAATGTATCGGCGGAAACAACGTGCACCTGGCGACCGTGTCAGCGTGTACTGCACCCAGCCCGCCACAGGAGTCGCTAGTGTAAATTGGGACTAGGGCATCTCTGCCGTCCTAACCCAGACGACGCTGGGCCAATTGTGCGCCGCCCCATGGGTCTCCCGGTCGCGGCCGACTGCAACAGAGCCTGGACTCGAACCCAGAATCTCTAGTGGCGCATAGCGCCACTCGGGAGGCCCGACTTAAGTATTTTGACTTAAGTACTTCACACCACTGTGCACAGGTAGCAGTGGATTGAAAGCTGGGGGCATCTTCAGTCATTGTACTGTAGTATTCATGTGAAACCTGAGTTGCAACAGACTGATTTATGTTTCCTTCCAGAGGTCACTGATGGGCTGTGCTGTCTGTTGGGGGAGCCTTGCTTCATCCAGGGGTCCAACAGCATTCCTGTGGCTACTGGCCCAATACCCTTGGCCGTCAGGAAGTCCACCCTCAACTGGAAAGATGCGGACAGGTGAGGTCATGTACTGTTGTCGTAATAAGATGCCAGTCTCTGTGTATGCATGTCTGCCAATAAATCTATTATTTATCAGCATTTCCTCACTAATGGGTTTTCTCTCTATCTGTCTGCAGCTCCATGATTTTTGGCAAGGTCAATGAGGATTCCCTGGTGAGCGAGGGCCTGAGAGAGGCCATCAGTTCCTACCTCTTCATGACAGGGGACTGCAGCCAGAAATGGGACAGCTGAGACTGGAGCTGTCCTCAGAGAGACAAATAGTGAGATACACAGACTAAAACGGGGAGTAAAACAGAGCAAGGAGCTTACCTATTGGGGCAGAGGGTACCTGAGGACCATATCACGTGGCCATGAACCTAGTGGATCTTGAACATTGTTGAGGGAACTGGGATTCACAACTCAACCACTGTAGACAACCATTGTTCTCAAAGCTATGGTTGTCAAGTGCTCACATTGCCAAGCAGACGAGACCCATATTTGCTTGGATTCATGATCAGAAGACATTTTTAGATCCTGGAGGCAGACTAAAAAATACTTTACAGAAATAAGGGAGTATCTGTGCCCATAGGAACACAGTGTTCTAAAGAGATCATGCATTCAAACTAATTACAGGTTGCAACATGGAAAAAGTGTCCGGAATGAGATGATGATCCTCACTGTGTCAGATTGTGTACATGATCTCTAATGTTAAACTAGAACAGTAGGTCTAAAGACAGTGACAAGATATGTTACCATTTATTATGGTTTTTGAAAAGCTGCTAACTTCATAACGAAATGTTCCATTCAGCCTTACTCGTGATTCTAAGTAACCACAGCTGATTGCAATGTTCCTTACAGAAAGTAGTGTGATGGTAGGTATACAGCCCTATATATGAAAGGCATAACCACCTGCATGTTTCAAATAGATCCCCTATCATCAGTAAACAGACTATTTGGTTGGTTTTGTTGAGCTACCTTGAAAAAAAGGAAATGTTTGTTGTATGGGTTTCCTGTCCTGAACAGAAACACCTTTTAGCTGTTGCTTGTTCTCCACCGCACCGCAGTATAACTTTGACACAGGATATGGTCAAGGTGCAGTGGAAAAAAATATAGTGCGGCAGAGACAGCAGAAAGTTATGATTTGTGCTGAATAACATCTCAAAGTTATGTGTAATATTTAAGCAATAAGGCAAGAGGGTTTGTGGTATATGGCCAATATACCACGGCTAAGGGCTGTTATTATGCAAGACGCAACACGTAAACGTATTTAGAAAAGTACAAATAAATGTTTCATTCCATATGGTGTACTGTCTCATACCACAGCTTTCAGCCAATCAGCAATCAGGGCTCGAACCACCCAGTTTTTAATATGGTATAAAACACTTAAATGTTCTTATGTGGTTTCATCAACTGAAACAATAGACTGTATACATTATGTGCTCAATATTGAGCTTTGTGATCAATACAAATTGTGGAAATGTTTTCTTTACTATCCTACATTTAAAAAATAATTTTAAAAATGTTGAAACATTTTTCTATGTATATTTTTTTCTTCAAATCAGAGAAGTTTAAACAAATAACCAAATGCAATTTAAAGAAGATTGAGTGGAAATTGCAGTATCATACTGTAGCTTGTGTAACATCGCTGCCTGCTGGAGGAAATGTGTAGGTCGTCAGGTTGCGGAAGACTTCAGCACCCACGACGCACGCGTCATGTCTATTCAATTTACTTCCTGTTAGCGATCCCTAGTGTGTGGTGGTGTTGCATTTGATAATTTAATCAGTGTTTTTAGCTGTTATCCTAGCTATACCTCGTTTATTCATGCTTAGGTTGCTGTGCACTACTATTTTGTGCGTAATTCACGTTTTTACATTGATCAGCAATGCGAAAGGACAAGAGTTTACAGAGCTGGAGATGGCACACTACAGGTACAGTAATGACAATCTAGTGACGTTAGGCTTTTATCACACGTCTGTTAGCTAACGTTATGTTGTAACTCTCAAACTAGGCGATATTATGCCTTCTCCCTACAGTTTTCAGCCATTGGCTAAGCCCAAGACTATCTCATGTGAACTACAATCTCGATGCTGTGTTTAAGGTTTCGTCGGATTTCGAAACATTATCCTTCAAATAAAAAATATTCGACTGCTTCCATCCGACGAAACTACACTTCCCGAGTTACGTTTACACACTGATGTTCGGCGCACTCGATATAGCTAATCAGCACAGGTGGTCGCTTCTTGTTTTACGTCTGTTTTTATAAACAAGTGCTGTAACGTGGAGATATGACCGTGTGAGAACACTAACCATATCAAGGGTGTGTATCAATGTCACTTTTTTTGAAGGATTTCTTGCTGATAAGGTCCTAAATCCGTACCGCAAGTGACGCGTGTTCATGTCCAGATTGAGCATCTGGTCTCTTAACAAACCCCCCTGTACAGAAGATGCCTTTTAAAACACAAATCAAACGAAGTGTTTTATGCACATGCTGACATTACAATGCAAGGCAGTGAATGAGAGAAAACACGGGCTGCTAGCGTCAATGGCATCATGCGCTTGAATTTAAACTGAACGAAAATATGAAAGTAACATACAACAATTAAAAACATATTTTACCAAGTTAAAGTTCATATAAGGAAATCAGTCACAATGAAATAAATTCATCATGCCCTAAACTATGGATTTCACATGACTGGGAATAGAGATATGAATCGGTTGATCGCAGATACCTTAAAGAAAGGGCATGTGCTTGGATCAGAAAACCAGTCACTATCTGCTTCAGCGCAACACATTTCCGTTGCATAGAGTTGATCAGGCTGTTGATTGTGGCCTGTGGTATGTTGTCCCACCATTCCTCTTCAATTGCTGTGTGAAGTTTACGAAAAATGACGGGAACTGGAACACACTGTCGTACACTTCGTCCAGAGCATCCCAAACATGTTCAATGGGTGACATGTCTGGTGAGTATGCAGGCCATGGAAGAACTGGGACATTTTCAGCTTCCAGGAATTGTGTACAGATCCTGACACCCTAGACCCACTCCAATTTTCTTACCGCCCAAATAGGTCCACAGACGATGCAATCTCAACCACACTGCCCTAACCCATCTGGACAAGAGGAATACCTATGCGAGAATGCTGTTCATCGACTACAGCTCAGCATTTAACACCATAGTACCCTCCAAACTCGTTATCAAGCTCGAGACCCTGGGTCTCGACCCCGCCCTGTGCAACTGGGTACTGGACTTCCTGACGGGCCGCCCCCAGGTGGTGAGGGTAGGTAACAACATCTCCACCCCGCTGATCCTCAACACTGGGGCCCCACAAGGGTGCGTTCTGAGCCCTCTCCTGTACTCCCTGTTCACCCACGACTGCGTGGCCACGCATGCCTCCAACTCAATCATCAAGTTTGCGGACGACACAACAGTGGTAGGCTTGATTACCAACAACGACGAGACGGCCTACAGGGAGGAGGTGAGGGCCCTCGGAGTGTGGTGTCAGGAAAATAACCTCACACTCAACGTCAACAAAACTAAGGAGATGATTGTGGACTTCAGGAAACAGCAGAAGGAACACCCCCCTATCCACATCGATGGAACAGTAGTGGAGAGGGTAGTAAGTTTTAAGTTCCTCGGCGTACACATCACAGACAAACTGAATTGGTCCACCCACACAGACAGCATCGTGAAGAAGGCGCAGCAGCGCCTCGTCAACCTCAGGAGGCTGAAGAAATTCGGCTTGTCACCAAAAGCACTCACAAACTTCTACAGATGCACAATCGAGAGCATCCTGTCGGGCTGTGTCACCGCCTGGTACGGCAACTGTTCTGCCCACAACCGTAAGGCTCTCCAGAGGGTAGTGAGGTCTGCACAACGCTTCACCAGGGGCAAACTACCTGCCCTCCAGGACACCTACACCACCCGATGTCACAGGAAGGCCATAAAGATCATCAAGGACATGAACCACCCGAGCCACTGCCTGTTCACCCCGCTATCATCCAGAAGGCGAGGTCAGTACAGGTGCATCAAAGCTGGGACCGAGAGACTGAAAAACAGCTTCTATCTCAAGGCCATCAGACTGTTAAACAGCCACCACTAACATTGAGTGGCTGCTGCCAACACACTGACTCAACTCCAGCCACTTTAATAATGGGAATTGATGTAAAATATATCACTAGCCACTTTAAACAATGCTACATAATATCATGTTTACATACCCTACATTATTTATCTCATATGTATACGTATATACTGTACTCGATACCATCTACTGCATCTTGCCTATGCCGCTCTGTACCATCACTCATTCATATATCTTTATGTACATATTCTTTATCCCTTTACACTTGTGTGTATAAGGTAGTAGTTTTGGAATTGTTAGCTAGATTACTCGTTGCTTATTACTGCATTGTCGGAACTAGAAGCACAAGCTTCTAGTTCGCTACACTCGCATTAACATCTGCTAACCATGTGTATGTGACAAATAAAATTTGATTTGATTTGTGACATGGCGCAATGCATTATCATACTGAAACATGAGGTGAAGGTGGCGGATGAATGGCTTGACAATGGGCCTCAGGATCTCATCACGGTATCTCTGTGCATTCAAATTGCCATCAATAAATTTTCTGATCCACGCTCCTAACCTTTTTTTAAGGTAGTCTATGACCAACCGATGGTTATCTGTATTCCCAGTCGTGTGAAATCTATAGATTAGGGCCTAATTAATTTATTTCAATTGGCTGATTTCCTTATTAACTGTAAGTAAATATTTTAAAATGTTGCATGTTGAATTTCTATTTTGTGTTCAGTGTAATTCCAGCGTGTACGTGCTCGTTCACGCATGTAAAAAAAATAATAATAATCAGCTTTTCATTAGATTTGGGCTTTAGTCCAGTAAATTGTGTAATGGAACCAAATCGTGATCAAGGGCTAGGATTAGTCATGGGGTTCCGCTTGATCGGCTCTTTTAACACCTTATCTACTCGGGTTTGTTCTTTCCTGACAGGGAGAAAATCAAGTCCATGTTTTATCATGCATACAACAGCTACTTGGATCATGCTTATCCATATGACGAACTGCGGCCCCTGACCTGTGATGGCCAGGATACATGGGGCAGGTATGACTGTTGCCTCTGCAGTTGTTTGACAATAAACCAATGTTGTAATTTCCTGTGAATGACACAGCCAAGATACCTGGACAATCAATAGCCCAAACCACCTGGAACCTCAGTGTTTTCCACTAGCACCGGCTGTCCTATACACTCATTTTCAGCCGGGGGACTTTTTCCACTTAAATAAACTAGGCTACTTTTCAATTCGCAAGTCTGAAAAAAAAAGTCAGCCGGGCCCACTCCCGCTAGAATGAACTATATCAAATATTTTGGATATACTGACACGATACATGTCTCTCTGCCCTACCAATGGGAGTTGTCCACAAAGCGGCACAGCTAGCTCCCTCCTATCCTTTCTTTGGATTGTTGGATACATCTCATTATTGTAATCCTTTTTTGAATATTCTTTGAGGGTTGTTGATGTCAACCGCCTGTATTCAATGGATAGAGATGCTGTGCTACTAGCCTCAAACCATGAATAAGCATAGCCATCTCGAGATATCGTAGTTGTCGTGTTTTTTCTCAAAGTTTCCGGGATGTCACGTGTCCTACTTATATCAGTACACTCGTAACAACTTAAGCTTCTATTTTATTAAATAAACCTCAGGTAGCAAATAAGCCATACATTTTTTGGTTGACCAAATTCAACACTCTCGTTGACCTCTACACAAAAACTCCTTGCTTTGTGTGCGACACAACGGGAAAAACGCAACCTGATGGAGTGAGACAGATTTTCCGCCGAGTTGGGCCTCTCTCTTCCTTGTCCTCTCTGCGACGCCATGGACACACTATGTAGTTGTATGATTTATGCATCTCCTAGTGATCTATTGATTGGACAGGCACCTGTCTGCACAAAGTGAGCGATGACAGGGAAACCCTGCTGGTTTGACAGTCTGCTGTCTGTCCTGCCTCCCGGTACCTGGGTGTGTTTGTGCACATTAATTTATTGTATTTTGTGTGTTTCATATGCAGCTACGAAGTGCTGGCGTATAGGCTTACTGTGATTTGATTGACTAACAGCAAGCTTGACTAGTTTATAAATGCTGTCGAACTGACTGATAGACTTTAATCAATCTCATACATCCTTGCCATTCATAAATCATACAACTACATAGTATGTCCATGGCATCGCATCGGGACAAATAAAATAAAGATCTTGTTTGTATTTTCGATATGAAGTCCATCAGGCCCTGCCAGACAGTGACTTTAAAGTAAGTGACTCGTCAGTAGCTGTTGATTTGGCTCCCTAGTTTGCATACTTGTAGTTTTTTGGGGGCAACTATCTGCAGATACAGTATATTCACACCCCTTGACTTTTTCCAAAATGTGTTACATCCTTAATTTAAAATCGATTTAAATGTAGATTTTTTTTGTCACTGGCCTACACACAATACCCCATAATGTCAAAGTGGAATAATGTTTTTAGAAATGTTACAAATTAATACAAAATTAAAAGTTGGAACGTCTTGAGTCAAGTATTCAACCCCTTTGTTAAGGCAAGCCTAAATAAGTTCAGGAGTAAAAATGTGCTTAACAAGTCACATAAGTTGCATGGACTCACTCTGTGTGCAATAATAGATTTTAACATGATTTTCTAATGACTTCCTCATCTCTGTACCCCAGATATACAATTATCTGTAAGGTCTCTCAGTCGAGCAGTGAATTTCAAACACAGGTTCAACCATAAAGACCAGGGAGGTTTTCCAATGTCTTGCAAAGAAGTGCACCTGTTGGTAGATGGGTAAAAATAAAAACTGAGGATGGACCAACATTGTAGTTAGTCCACAATATTTAACCTAGTTGACATGGTGAAAAGGAAGCCTGTACAGAATAAAAAATATTCCAACACATGCATCCTGTTTGCAACAAGGCACTAAAGTAATACTGCAAAAAATGTGACAAAGCAATTCAATTTTTGTCCTGAATACAAAGTACCACTCTCCATATTTTCAAGCATAGTGGTGGCTGCATCATGTTGTGGGTATGCTTGTAATCGTTAAGGACGGGGGAGTTTTTCAGGAGAAAACATAAACGTAATGGAGCTAAATACAGGCAAAATGCTAGAGGAAAACCTGTCTGTCTGCTTTTCACCAGACACGAAGAGATTAATTCACCTTTCAGCAGGACAATAACTTAAAACACAAGGCCAAATCAACACTGGAGTTGCTAAGCAAGAGAACAATTTACCTAGAGTATCCGAGTTAGAGCTTTGACTTATATCTACTTGGAAATATATGGCAAGAGCTTGAAGAATTTTGAAAAGAATAATTGGCAAATGTTGTACAATCCAGATGTGGAAAGCTTTTAGACTTACCCACAATGACTCACAGCTGTAATCCTGCCAAAGGTGCTTGCTTCTACAAAGTATTGAGTCGGGTATGATACTTTAAATATTTCTGTATTTCATTTTCAATGCATTTGCAAAAAGTAAACAACAAAAAAGTTACAGCCTTGTTCTAAAATGTATTCAATTGTTTGTTTTTTCCCACTCAGTCTACACACAATACCCCATAATGACAAAGCAAAAACAGGTTTTTAGAAATATTTGAACATTTCCTCCAGACGTGACGCTTGGCATTCTGGCTAAAGAGTTCAATCTTGGTTTCATCAGACCCAGAGAATCTTGTTTCTCAATGGTCTGAGAGTCCTTTAGGAGCCTTTTTGAAGAAACTCCACAGAGGAACTCTTGAGCTCTGTCAGTCACTATCGGGGTCTTGATCACCTCCATGAACAAAGCCCTTCTCCCCCGATTGCTCAGTTTGGCTGGGCGGCCAGCTCTAGAAAGAGTTTTGGTTGTTCCAAGCTTCTTCCATTTAAGAATAATGGAGTCCACTGTATTCTTGGGAACCTTCAATGCTGCAGAAATGTTTTTGGTACACTTCCACAGATCTGTGGCTTGACACAATCCTGTCTCGGAGCTCAATGAACAATTCCTTCAACCTCATGGCTTGGTTTCTGCTCTGACATGCACTGTCAACTGTGGGACCTTTTATATAGATAGGTGTGTGCCTTTCCAAATCTTGTCCAATCAAACAAACAAAACAAAAACAGATTGACTCCAATTAAGTAGAAACATCAAGATGATCAATGGAAACAGGATGCACCTGAGCTCAAGTTCGAGTCTCCAAGTAAAGGGTCTGAATACTTGTGTAAATAATTGGCAAACATTTCTAAACCTGTTTTCGCTTTGTCTTTATTGGGTATTATGTGTAGATTGAGGATATTTCATTTAATCCATTTTAGAAATAAGGCTAATGTAACAGAATGTGGAAACGGGGAAGGGGGCTGAATACTTTCTGAATGCACAGTATATGGTATTTTCAAAGATATGGATATAGGTCTACTGATTTAATCAGTGTTGACAATAGTAAACTGCTGCTTTCTGTGTAGCAAAGGCCATGGTTAACACCTGCTTAATTCTTCAATCATACCTGTATTGCAAATAGCTGAGAAAATGCCTTTTAAAAAGGAAGCTTGAAGCCTGTGGAGTCAGCAGAAATCTGTGGGTCAGTAGTTAAACAAGTATTTTTTTGGAATAAATTACATGCTGCAATTCACAAACAATTGCAAAAACTTGTTGAAATTCTTTAACTAATTAAACTGTCATTCTATCTCTTCCCTTAACATGTATGGACCCAGAACTATTATTTTTATTTTAGAGACCATTTTTTTTCCTTTTGAAAAAGTGCCCATCACACAATTTGGTAGATAAAAAAAATAAAAAACGTTAAAAAAAATTTCAAGCTCCTTTGGGCTATTTACTAAATTGTTCTGTTTTAATACATAATTTGAATAGCATTCAATTGTGGCAATTCATATTTTGCAGTAAAACACTTCAGTCTCGATAAGACAGGTTAAAACGTCTTAGGGCTGCAATCCCGTTAACGGGATTGATATGACAACAGCCAATGAAAGTGCAGGGCGCCAAATTCAAAAAACAGAAATCTCATAATTAAAATTCCTCAAACATACATACATACATCTTATACTATTTTAAAGGTAATCTTGTTGTTAATACTACCAAAGTGTCCGATTTCAAATAGGCTTTACAGTGAAAGCACCACAAACTTTTGTGGATTGTTAGGTCACCGCCAAGTCACAGAAAAATTCTGCCATTTTTCCAGCCAAAGAGAGGAGTCACAAAAAGCACAAATAGAGATGAAAATGAATCACTAACCTTTGATGATCTTCATCAGATGACACTCATAGGACTTCATGTTACACAATACATATGTTTTGTTTGATAAAGTGAATATTTATATAAAAAAATCTCAGTATACATTGGCGCGTTATGTTCACTAGTTCGAAAAACATCCTCTGATATAGCAGAGAGCCACATTTTACAGAAATACTCATCATAAATGTCGATGAAAATACAATTGTTAGACATGGAAATATAGATACACTTCTCCTTAATGCAACCGCTGTGGCAGATTTAAAAAAAACTTTACGGAAAAAGCAAACCATGCAATAATCTGAGTACAGCTTTCAGACAACAAAGCAGCCAAAAAGATATCTGCCATATCAGGTAGTCAACAGAAGTCAGAAATAGCATTATAAATATTCACTTACCTTTGATCTTCATCAGATTGCACTCCCAGGAATCCCAGTTCCACATTAAATGTTTGATTTAGTTCGATAATGTCCATCATTTATGTCCAAAGAGCTACTTTTGTTGGCCCGTTTGGTAAACAAATCCAAAGTCATGCATTCCCTAGTTGCAGACGAAATGTCAAAAAGTTCCGTTACTGTCCGTAGTAACATGTCAAACGATGTATGGAATCAATCTTTAGGATGTTTTTAACATAAAACATCAATAATGTTCCAACCGGAGAATTCCTATGTCTGTAGAAAAGCAATGGAACGAGAGCTAACTCTCTCGTGACTGCGCCTCAGAGCCTGTGGCAATCTGCCAGACCCCTGGCTCAAACAGCCCTTATGAGCCCCCACTTCACAGTAGAATCCTCAAACAAGTTTCTAAAGACGATTGACATCTAGTGGACACCTTAGGAAGTGCAACAACCAATATCCCACTGTGTATTCAATAGGGGCTGGGTTGAAAATCGACCAACTGCAGATTTCCCATTTCCTGTTTGGATTTCTTCTCAGGTTTTTGCCTGCCATATGATTTCTGTTATACTCGCAGACATCATTCAAACAGTTTTAGAAACTTCAGTGTTTTCTATCCAATACTAATAATACTATGCACATATTAGCGACTGGGAATGAGGAGCAGGCTGTTTACTCTGGGCACCTTTCATCCAAGCTACTCAATACTGCCCCTGCAGCCATAAGAAGTTAAAGGTTTCATGTTGTCTTACTTAGAAAATAGTCTTGATCATATTGTCCTAGGCGATATCCCCAAAAAACAAACAATACACTGAATTCATACATTCAGTCTTTTAAATTGTGAATGCAATACCACAGCACACTTTTCCAATCTGAGATGTAAATTCAATAATTTCGCAGTGTATTGACTTGACTATGACGTTGCACCTCTCATTTCTTTTCAGTGTTTCACTGACTTTGATAGATGCCCTGGATACATTGCTGGTATGCACCTTCTTGTCATTATCTTATATTAAGTTTGTCATTCAACACCTGTGACAATGAGTTACTAAATGGTCTCCCAATCTTGTTGCCTCAATTTGCTTTTTTCAGATTCTGGGGAACCACACTGAGTTTCAGCGTGTGGCAACTCTGCTTCAGGACACTGTGGACTTTGACATCGACGTCAATGCATCTGTTTTTGAGACTAACATTCGAGGTGAGATTACAGGGAATAGGTTCAAATTTAAGCTATGAAAAAGTGTCAAACAATGCTCTTGTCTAGGAGATGTATGTAGGCTTTTAGCTGTGTTTGTTGGTTGTAACTGAGCTGGGTTTCTGTGCAGTGGTGGGTGGTCTTCTCTCGGCCCACCTGCTGTCTAAGCGTGCCGGGATGGAGGTGGAGCCTGGCTGGCCTTGTTCTGGACCCCTCCTCAGGATGGCTGAGGACGCAGCACGAAAACTCCTCCCTGGTGGGCCGTCTACATGATTTGATTTATTTTATTATTGCATCTTCCAGATGCCCAGGACACACATATGCACACTAACATATGGCCATATGGCTCTGACATTGCATTTGCCTGGCTCTGTATATGACCAGATTAGGCTCATATTTTATTTTTGTCTGCAGCGTTCCAGACGCCCACAGGGATGCCCTATGGCACGGTGAACCTGCTTAGAGGGGTGAACCCTACAGAGACCCCTGTCACCTGTACTGCTGGGGTGGGCACCTTCATCCTGGAGTTTTCAGCCCTTAGCCGGCTCACTGGGGACCCCGTATTTGAGGACGTGGCGCGCAAGGCCCTCCGGTCACTGTGGAAGACTCGCTCTGAGATAGGACTGGTGAGTCGGCAAAAGGAGCTGCCGATTTAGTCCTGTGACAATCTGTTTTATGCTGTCCTCTTGTGATTTGTGTAATATTCATACAGTAGATTTATTGAAACATTTAGATTGCTTGGTACACTTTGTCAGACCCAGTGACCTAGGAGCTGTTTATTTTTTCCAGGTGGGGAACCACATTGATGTGCTCTCCAAGAAATGGGTGGCCCAGGACGCAGGTATAGGGGCCGGTGTGGACTCGTACTTTGAGTACCTGGTGAAGGGCTCTATCATGCTACAAGATGAGGAACTGCTGTCAATGTTCTTAGGTATTACTAGTTTATCATCAGACCACTTGATCATGTGGTAGATGGATACATATTTTACATTGCAAGCACACTAGTAATAGATGTTTATATTTTTGGGCATCCACAGAGTATGACAAGGCAATTAAAAACTACACCAAGTTTGATGACTGGTACCTGTGGGTCCAGATGCACAAGGGAACGGTCTCTATGCCTGTTTTCCAATCACTGGAGGCCTTCTGGCCAGGGCTACAGGTAAACTACATTTCTCATTTTGCTTATCTACTGTATTCCCTCTTAACCAAGAAAATATAATTTGTTTGTGTGAATGTTTCAGAGTTTGATCGGTGAGCTGGACAGTGCATTGAGGACTTTCCATAACTACTACACAGTGTGGAGACAATTTGGAGGACTCCCGGAATTCTACAGTATTCCACAGGGGTACACTGTAGACAAGAGAGAAGGATACCCTTTACGGCCAGGTACCAGACAAAACCTGCTCACTTACAATAGTGCATAAGGGTCATACTGAATATTTCTTGGTATTTGTATTTTGCTCCTTTTCTTGTTTCAGAGCTGATAGAGAGTGCCATGTACCTGTACAAAGCCACTGGTGACCACACCTTTCTGCAGCTCGGTCGAGATGCTGTGGAGTCCATTGAGAAGATTACACGGGTCCCCTGTGGCTATGCCAGTGTGAGTGGT
Organism: Oncorhynchus clarkii lewisi; assembly: GCF_045791955.1. Taxonomy (NCBI): domain Eukaryota; kingdom Metazoa; phylum Chordata; class Actinopteri; order Salmoniformes; family Salmonidae; genus Oncorhynchus; species Oncorhynchus clarkii. The sequence goes on from NC_092155.1 coordinate 51,593,117, forward strand.
TCACGCTCCTCAAGACTCTGCTGGATAGCAAATACTTATTTATGACTAATCAGAATGTTCCGTACAGAAGTTGTTTGTGATTGAGAATTGTTTTGTTTTACTACCTCCTCCCTCAGGTGAAAGACATCAGAGATCACAAGCTGGACAACCGCATGGAGTCCTTCTTCCTGGCAGAAACCATCAAGTACCTCTACCTCCTGTTCGATCCAGATAACTTCCTTCACAACAGTGGCCTGGACTTTGAGCTGGGCACTGGCCCCAGTGAGGACTGTGTTTTGGGGGCAGGGGGTTACATCTTCAACACAGAGGCCCACCCGCTGGACCCTGCTGCCCTTCACTGCTGCAGCCGCAAGCAGGAGGAACGCAGAGAGCTGCAGGACATCCTCCTTAACCTATCAGAACCCCTTGCCAGTCCACAGGATACCCAATCACAGGAGACAGACAGTGAGACCGAGCCACCTGTTATGGATCCTTCAGAAAGTATAGCACTGAAGCCTGGGAGCAGGAGGAAAGCCCCTCTCCTCTCCTGCCCTATGCAGCCCTTCAGCGCACGGCTAGCTGTCATGGGTCAAGTCTTCACAGACGGCACATGACATGGACTTACAAATGTTTTCACTTTTTGAAGATTACACTTAAAGATGGAATCCATCTCGCCTCTGTCTGAACCACGGTCGTTTTTTGTTTTTGTCAACGAAGCAGAGATGGGGAGCAGATATTCTATGTATGATAGTAACAGGATATACAGAAAGTTTGAGCTACTATTTTCATTTTACCCATAGACCAGTCATTACACTAATGCTAGTTAGCATGGGCTCGCGAAACTACCTCTAACTTCCTTCTTACTGGACACAGAAACATAAAAATGGTATTGACGAGTTCATCGGAATCTGGGGAAGTGGATAAAGGGCATCATTGCCAAAATCCTGAAGTATCCAGCTTTTAACTGAACACTGAAAATTAAAGATTATTTACTGTGGTTTTCATTATACAAAATGCTTTCTGATTCATGGCATTGAGCTTGGTTTCTGAAATACATTGTAATATAGGCATGTGGTTAGGAAAGGTATGAATAAATAATAGTATGCATTAAACATTTTCATACTCAAGTGATGGAACCAAGGATGTATATAAACTCTTGATTACTGAGTGTATTCGGAAAGTACTTTTCCACATTTTGGTACAGTACAGCCTTATTCTAAAATTGATTAAATAATCCACACACAATGCCCCATAATGACAATACAAAAACAGGTTTTTAGACATTTTTGCAAATGTATAGAATAAATAAGAAAACAAAGCTTATTTATATAAATCAAATCAAATTTTATTTGGCATGTGCCGAATACAACAAGTGTAGACTTTACCGTGAAATGCTTACTTACAAGCCCTTACCCTACAGTGCAGTTCAAGGAGAGTTAAGAAAATATTTACCAAGTAGGCTAAAATAAAAAGTAATAATAAAAAGTAACACAATAACGAGACTATGTACAGGGGGCACCGGTACCGAGTCAGTGTGTTGAGGTAATTTGTACAAGTAGGTGAAGTGACTATGCATAGATAATAAACAGCGAGTAGCAGCAGTGTACAAAAAGAGTGGAGGTCCATGTAAATTGTCCGGTGGCAATTTGATTAATTTTTGAGCAGTCTTATGGCTTGGAGGTAGAAGCTGTTGAGGAGGCTTTTGGTCCTAGACTTGGCGCTCCGGTACCGCTTGCCGTGCGGTAGCAGAGAGAACAGTCTATAACTTGGATGACTGGAGTCTCGGACAATTTTATGGGCTTTCCTCTGACACCGCCTATTTTATAGGTCCTGGATGGCAGGAAGCTTGGCCCCAGTGATGCCGAGCAGTTGCCATACCAGGTAGTGATGCAACCGATCAGGATGCTCTCAATGGTGCAGCTGTAGAACCTTTTGAGGATCTGAGGACCCATGTCAAATCTTTTCAGTATCCTGAGGGGGAATAGGTTTTGTTGTGCCCTCTTCACGACTGTCTTGGTATGTTTGGACCATGATAGTTGGTGATGTGGATACCAAGGAACTTGAAACTCTCGACCCGCTCCACTACAGCCCCGTCAATGTTAATGGGGGACTGTTCGGCCCGCCTTTTCCTATAGTCCACGATCAGCTCCTTTGTCTTGCTCACATTGAGGGAGAGATTGTTTTCCTGGCACCACACTGCCAGTTCTCTGACCTCCTCCCTATAGGCCGTCCCATCGTTGTCGGTGATCAGGCCTACCACTGTTGTGTCGTCAGCAAACTTAATGATGGTGTTGGAGTCGTGCTTGGCCACACAGTCGTGAGTGAACAGGGAATACAGGAGGGGACACACTCCTGAGGGCCCTAGTGTTAACGATCAGTGTGGCAGACGTGTTTTTGCCTACTCTTGCCACCTGGGGGCGGCCCGTCAGGAAGTCCAGGGTCCAGTTGCAGAGTCATTATCTTAGTGATGAGCTTCGTGGGCACTATGATGTTGCACACTGAGCTGTAGTCAATGAACAGCATTCTCGCGTAAGTGTTCCTTTTGTCCAGGTGAGAAAGGGCAGTGTGGAGTGCGATTGAGTATTCATAAGTATTCAGACTCGAAATTGAGCTCAGGTGCATCCTGTTTCCATTGATCATCCTTGAGATGTTTCAACAACTTGATTGGAGTCCATCTGTGGTAAATTCTATTGATTGGACCTGATTTGGAAAGGCACACACCTGACTATATAAGGTCCCACAGTTGACAGTGCATGTCAGAGAAAACAGGATTGTGTTGTGGCACAGATCTGGGGAAGGGTACCAAAACATTTCTGCAGCATTGAAGGTCCCCAAAACACAATGGCCTTCATCATTCTTAAATGGGAGATATGTTTGGAACCACTAATACTTCCTAGAGCTGGCTGCCTGGCCAAACTGAGCAATCGGAGGAGAAGTGCCTTGGTCAGGGAGGTGACCAAGAATACGATGGTCACTCTGAAAGAACTCCTGAGTTCCTCTGTGGAGATGGGAGAACCTTCCAGAAGGACAACCATCTACGCAGGACTCCACCAATCAGGCCTTTATGGTAGAGTGGCCAGACAGATGCCACTCCTCAGTAAAAGGCACATGACAGCCCTCTTGGAGTTTGTAAAAAAGGCACCTATAGACTCTCAGACCATGTGAAACAAGATTCTCTGGTGTGATGAAGCCAAGGTTGAACTCCTCGGCCTAAATGCCAAGCGTTACATCACGTCTGGAGGAAACCTGGCACCATCCCTACAGTGATGCGCGGTGGCACCATCCCTACAGTGATGTGCGGTGGCACCATCCCTTCGGTGAAACGCGGTGGCACCATCCCTTCGGTGAAGCGTGGTGGCAGCATCATCCCGTGGGGCTGTTTTTCAGCAGCAGGGACTGGGAGACTAGTCAGGATCGAGGGAAAGATGAACAGAGCAAAGTACAGAGAGATCCTTGATGAAAACCTGCTCCAGAGTGCTCAGGACCTCAGACTGGGGCAGAGGTTTACCTTCCAACAGGACAATGACCCTACGCACACAGCCAAGACAATGCAGGAGTGGCTTTGGGACAAGTCTCTGAATGTCCTTGAGTGGCCCAGCCAGAGCCTGGAATTTAACCTGATCAAACATCTCTGGAGAGACCTGAAAATAGCTGTGCAGCGACACTCCCCATCTAACCTGACAGAGCTTGAGAGGATCTGCAAAGAAAAATGAGAGAAACTCCCCAAATACAGGTGTGCCAATCTTGTAGCGTCATACCCAAGAAGACTCGAGGCTGTAACCGCTGCCAAAGGTGCTTCAGCAGAGTACTGAGTAAAGGGTCTAGATACTTATGCACATGTGATATTTCAGTTTTTAAACCTGTTTTTACTTTCATTATGGGGTATTGTATGTAAATGTAGAATAAGGCTGTAACGTAACAATGTGGAAAAAGTCAAGGGATCTGAATACTGAATGCACTATGTTTTAATTGAAATGTACGGCTTGCATCTTATCCGCTCATTCTTCCCTCGCCATAGTTTGTACATCTCAATTGTTATATTGCTCATATAGGTCTATCTTATTAATCATTTTAGGCAGTGTTGGAATTATTTCATTGTTTTGCTTACTTTGTGTATTATAATTAGCTCTTGTGCTTTTCTCCTCGAGGAGCGGATACTATATGTTGTTGGGCCTGTAACCATGTTTGCCAGTGACAGTCTCTTCCCATTCAAATATTTTTTTTCAACAAAGTTCAGTAATGACCCAAGTAATTACAGTTGACATTGCTAGGGTTGTTTTTATTTGCGCAGTGCGTTGGTATATTGTCTATAAAAGTGGGTCAACGTGATTGTATTTTCGTTCCTTTTGAGGCCTAATAAAATACTTAATGGTAGTCTTCAATGTTTTTGCATGGTTCAGAAGTCCAAACTCATGGTGGCATTCGCTATTGAAGGAGAATTGCGGTTCTCATCAACTTGCACAAATTCACATAAAGGAACTTAAACCTTAGCTTTTTTTACATGGCACATATTGCACTTTTACTTTCTTCTCCAACACTTTGTTTTTGCATTATTTAAACCAAATTGAACATGTTTCATTATTTGAGGCTACATAGATTTTATTGATGTATTATATTAAGTTAAAATAAGTGTTCATTCAGTATTCTTGTTGTCATTCTTACAAATATATATAAAAATCGGCCGATTTAATCAGTATCGGCTTTTTTTGGCCCTCCAATAATCGGTATCTGCGTTGAAAAAAATCATAATCAGTCAACCTCTAGTTTTGGGCGGTAAATCTCGGTAACCAAGTTCCCGCCATTCAATCCTAACGCACGTCATGCTCCAGTCATTTTAGGCATGGAAATGTATTACTTACACAGGCCGAGTGTCTGCGGATTTTCGCTCCTCCCTTGTAGTTGATTGATGAATTAACGTCACTAATTTGTACGGAACTTGCCTCACCTGGTTGTCTGGGTCTTATTTGAAAGGAAAAACCAAAAACCCGCAGACACTAGGCCCTCCATGGATTACAGTATAAAAGACTGTTCATCGTTTTAGTAATAAGGTTCAGTGTGAGACAGTATATAGGGCCCTATATAATCTGCAGGGTCACAGAATCCAGACATTATTTAATAATATTCTAAAAATGGATTTAAGTCAACTAAATGTATTGAACTTAGTTAATCATAAGACACAAACTAAATGCAATAGTTATTTGTATTTTCCTGCAACTTTCTGAAACGGTGAAGGAATGCCCCTGTGTGGGGTGCGCGTGCATGTCTACACTTTGTGTAGCTGTTAGCGATGATGCTAATGATAACCTTCTCCATTTAAATGTTAACTACAAAGTAACCTTTGCCTACCTGGTATATCATAATTATTTGCATCAATCCAGTGGCCAATTGTTTTCCAAACTCTGAAATCACATGACTGCTACGGAAACATTTCTAACCAAACAGTCTCTTGCTGGTAGCACTTATATTAAAGGGTAACTACTTCCAAAAATAGAATTGTATTATATTTTTCCCAGATCTTTCAGTGGTCTCTGGAATTGTTGTTGACTTAGAATATCCTTTTTAATTATTTTTTTATTTAATTAGGTGTGATTTTGAGACCCAACAACCTGAAAAAATAAGGAAAATTTGACACCTGGAAAAACAAAAGACAATGGAATTTGGGAAAAACGGAGTAAGGCAGAAAATAAAACTGATGGCATAGGGCCCTGTGTACAGTACCATATGTTGTCATAATCTCAGTTTGTTACGTACACTGTGCTCTTTCTCAGAGTCCTCAGACGAGAGTTCTCTGGCCACCAGCCCTCTCAGACACCGTCTGCCCCAGTCCGTGAAGATTGTTCATGAGATCATGTACAAGGTGGAGGTGCTCTGTGTGCTACTCATTGGCCGCCAGAGGAACCAGGTGAGAGCCAGGTATCTGGAGTTTACAAACAGTTGGTTTGGAAAAATGGGTTCAATTAGTAACTGAGATTGTAAAGTTTTTTTTAGCCACTGTGCTTCTGCAGTACTTGTTCTTTGGGGGTTTAGCCTGGGTATCTACAATGCACTTTTCAACTGCTGTTGTAAAAAGGGCATTATCAAATAAATGTGATTTGATTTGTAAACATATCGTGCCTTGTTGCCTTGTAAACAGGTTCACAAAATGCTGGCCGAGTTCAAACTGATTCCAGGACTTAACAACCTGTTTGACAAGCTGATCTGGAGAAAGCAAACATCTTCCCATGTCCTCCATGGCCAGAACCAAAACTGTGACTGCAGCCCGGTAAGAACACCCCTCCGCTCTGGGACTGGGTCAATGGGCACGTTCACACTGCACCTTAGGCCAGGGTTAAGAGCAGGGTTAGCGCCGACTTTTCAGTGTTAGCACCAGAAACTCGGTACCAAAATAGCCAATGTGAAAAGCATCACTTTCACTTAATTTACATATGCCTGTAATGCATTCTGCACGTTAATTCAATTCATAATATTGAATCCTTCCATCTGAGGATAAAAAAGCTACAAACTCTACAGCTGGAAGGGCAGCAAACGCTCCATTTTCATAGCTTTTCTATTGACATTTAATTGCATATATCCATGAAGATGATATTGTTGCATGATTTCGCCTGGAACAGGCATAGCGATGAGATCGAATTTTAAAAGTTTTTTTTTTAAATTCCGATGTCGGACAGGCAGACAAGCAAGGTTTATACAAACCATCACTGTTGGAATTCAAATGCTAGACCAGAATCAAGAGGAAATAAATGTTACTAAATGTCTTATTCCTTATAACATTTGGTTGTTTGTCCGTTAGCCCAGTGCTTTGGAATACAAGTGTGAATCTTTAGCCCAGGGTTAACAAATTACTGTGTGAACATAGGAAAAGCTAGCCTGGGGCTAAGATGCAGTGTGAAAGGGCCTAATGTGTCAATGGCACTGTAGCACTAATCACTGCTATTGATCATCGTCTCTCACACACAGGAGATCTCCTTTAAAATCCAGTTTATACGATTACTCCAGAACTTCAGCAACCATCATGAGTGAGTACATTAGACGAGAGCTGTGTTCGAATACCCATACTAACATACTGTATACAGCATACTATTAGTTCACGTACAAGAGCTTCGCCTGTCTACCGGAAGTTGATGCTGTTGCTATGCAACCTCTTGCTAGCTTGTTAGCATAACAAATGACTAGCTAAACATTTTACGATTCCGGGTGTGTTCGTAAATTCTAACAGGAGTGCCTGGGTGTGGTCTGAGCGTTCGTACATTCGGAGTGTTCAGAGCGCACACTGGACGCTCTGGCCGGAGGAGTAGGGTTGATCCGAGCGCTCTGGCCTCACAACGGCAGTGAAGCTGGTTAACGTTGGTTAGCTTGCTAGCTACTTCCAGACACAAATGAGAGAACACCTCACACTGACCATTTTACTTGTCCTAGCAGAGTTTGTTAGGCAATTATGTTATCCAGAGCGTTGGTGACTTTAACTGCTGCTGGCAACAATTGCGCTTTTTGCCGACGTTCGGAAATTGATCCGAGTGCTCTGAAATCGGCGTAGATAGCCAGAATTAACAAAGTCCATTGAATCGCACAACTATACCACTTAGCTAAGAATTGTGAATAATCAAGTCAATAAACGTTGAGTAGTTAATATACTGCCTGGCAGGTTCGATGTATTAGTCGCTAACTAACGTTAGGTAACATACCGGTAAAGTACCTACTGCTGTAATACTATGTAAGGATAGCGTAGCTAACAAATTGTCAGCCAACATAACGTGTAATGTAACTTATTTGAAAAGTCATTACTTTATTACATTGCTCAACATGTTCTTAACATGTATTATTAGTTCAAGCAATGAATTTATATCCGCTATCTAGTCACACTTCGGCACCACATTTTCGGCCATTTTCTTCAAATCTGAAAAATGAGGAAGCCATGCCCATTTTCTGAAGAATTGCATTATGGTCCCTAAAAGCATGGAAATAGTGTCCACTGAACGTATACTTCACTTCGTATTTTGTCGCATTTAGTACGCCACCAGGTAACTTTTGGCATACTAACTATATCCATACTATGACCAATAAGCATACTATTTACTCTAGTCAACTCCCAAATAGTACGGTTAGTATAAGTATTCAAACACAACTTAGGTGTATGAAAGAAACTATATTGCTGGGGAAGTTAACACATCGCCTGATATACACGATGAAAGTCCTGCCTACTTCCTGACTCATATTGTTAGTGTTCAAATACTGGAGAGTTGAGACCAAATCACGGACGCTGGACAGAGTGGATTTCAGTTGTAACGAAAGACAGTTTTAATGAGTCAGAGATATCTTGTCCCGCCGTTTTACGTGCACGGACCTAGTTCACATAACTCGGCAAGGAGCCAGGTGAAAAAGAGGCCTATACAATGGTTACATACATTTTTATACATAGAATAAAGTAGGTGGAGTCTTGTCGTTTCGGTCTTCTTGACTGGTCGGAGGGTTGGAGGCGGGCCTTGCTCTAGCCAGAGCGGGCCCCATTGGTGCACAGCAAAAGTTCTTTGCTCTTGGGACCGGCCAGTTAGAGGGAGATGAGATGTGTGTTTATATAAGGAAGAGGGGGTCAGTCTTATGGCTGGGTGTATGTGTTCTTATGACGGAATGTCTTTGTTTATATGAGCTATGTGTATGAATATTTATATAACAAATCCCCCTCTTCACGTCTATTAGACGTGAAAACTATAGCATAAAGGTGGCGGTTGCAATCGTGGGTATACATAAGGTGGTGCTCCTAACCTTGTCTGGTTTGCATGGTGGGTCTGTAGGTGTAGTGCTACGTTTGGGACGGGAGTGATTGGAGGGAGTGATATCAGGAAAGGAGTTAGGGACATGTGTAGGGGTTGGTGTATGTGATGTGGCAGGGTGAAATAGTTGTTCAATTAACCATGTGAAAGTCCTAGGGTTACTCCAAATATCAGTAGGAATATCACAAATAAGGGACCAGATATCCCCAGCCTCACCCAGAGAGGGAGAAATTTCCCTCTAACTGGGCGAGGTTCCCATCTCAGGGGAGGCGGAGTTTGATGCCGCATCACCTGAGGAAGGAGTGTCTTCATTTGGAATCGAATTTAGGCCGCTCAAATCAGCTCTGACTTCAGTCAGTGTTCTAGAAGGAATTGGGGCTGGGGTGCAATGTGTAAGGCGGTGTCAAGGTGTGCCTGATTTACCTTTGACCTGGACTGAGTGTGAAGTAACCTCCTTCACTTCGTACGGTCCAGTCCACCTGGGTTCCAGCCACTTTCTCTTGTGGACTGTAACCCTCACCCCGTCACCAACCTTTACCTTCAGTAGTGGCGTGTCCCCCGGCAGCTCCCCCTCCTGGACCTTGTGAACCTGGGTAGAGAGTGCTGCAGAGAGAACCGTCAGTTTTTTCACATAATTAGACATTACAATTTGTTGTTCATCAAGGGCGGGCATATGACCTCCCTCCCTTGGTGGACCATGCATGACTCTACCAGTCATTATCCCAAAGCTATCTTAGCTTTTGGTTTGACGTTCCACCAGATTTTGGGATTGGGGCCTGTACACAGATCCAAATCTGTGGGTTATGCCAAATCTTTCTTCCACCTGTCTCAGGTGTTTGTTAAATGTGAGCCATTTGTCAAATTTGATTTGTCTTGGGATGCCATACCTGGGTATTAGTTTGGTTTGTAGCCACTTAAAGACTGACCTAGCATCCTCCCCTTTTGTTAGTATTGCCTCTACCCATTTGGAGAACCTATCTACTATGACTAGGAGATAGAGTTTGCCTTTAGATAAATTTTCGGGGCCCATGTCGGTGTAGTCTATCCTAATATCCTGAAAACATGCATTAGGTATTACGTATGAGCCCATTGGTGTTTGATATGGTTTCTTTGGGTTGTGTCTGTCACAACCATTGCATTCGTCACAAAATAAATCATCGTCATAAAATAAGTCAGTCATATTTTTTATGTGAGGGTGCCACCAGATGTGCCAGATTTTGGAGGGTCTTTAGTTTGCCTTCGTGTGTGGGGCCATGTGTTTCTCATAAAAGTTCTGGGTCCATCAGTGTGGCCTGCTTCATGGGCATGGGCTGAGTCTGTATAGATATCCAGTCTTTCCTTTTCCTCTGATGAGGACCTGCGTCAATCCGATGATTTCAGCTAATTTGGCCGATGCTGGTTGAGGGATGATGGCTGATTGAAGGGTGCCATCACGAGGTGAGCTGTTTTTTCAATAGCTTTTGCTACTGCAGCAACGTATCTGGAGCATGTTGACTGTCCTACCTCAATGTGGTCAAGTTTGAAGAGTAGTACATCAAGACCCTTCTCTCCCCCTCTTGTTTCTGGAATAGGACGGATGAGGTGAATCCTTCCCTTCCAGAAACATCCAAATGGAACTTGTTCTTGTAGTCAGGTGCAGTCAGAGCTGCTGCCGCTGATAGATCCGTTTTCAGGAGTGCTATGGCTGTTGATGCTTCAGCCGTCCAGGCCAGGGGTGCATGGAGGTTCCTTGATCGTAGGATGACCGGTGCTGCCACCCCCTCTGGGCCACACCCAATGGTACAACACCTGATAGGTGGGGTCAGGTGCATCATGTCTTCGTCCCAGTCTGCAGTGTAGAGGCAGTCATCAGTTTCTGTTGCATTGAGTGTGCAATGGATCTCAGCTTGGGGAGTCTTATATGGGTGCAGAGTGTAGATTTGAGCTTTCAGTTGGTTGAACTTAAACAGGATGTGAGGGGTGGCAGGCCCTGTGGGTAGGCATTTTAGCCAGTACACTTCTTGGGCTTCAGACAGTGTGGTCATCGGCAGGAGTGGCATCCTCATCATTCTTACTGGGTGATCAGGTGTTGAAGTGGGAGGGTTGGTTGTAATCTTGCTGCTCCTGCTGCATGTGTCTAGGAGAGGGTCCTCTTCCTCTTCCTGGTGCCCCTCCACGTCCTCTTCCTCTTTCTCTCCATTGCTGTTGCTGCGGGGAGAGTGGTTTCGTGCAATATCTGGCATAGTGACCGGGAATTCCGCAGTTATACCACTGGTAGTTTCCCCCTCTGTATGGTCCAGTGTAGGGGCCTCGTTGAGCCCGTTGCTGTTGCAGGATATACCGCCGTGGGGGAGGGTAATGGGGTGGTGGGGCTGCCTGCTGTTGGATCATCTGAGAGACAGTCTGTGCCACGATCTGAGTGTTATCTGGCTGCTCCCCTTGGTCTTGAGTTTCTACTGCAATCATTTGTTTGGGCGTGATGGCTGCAGACATTTTATCTAAGTCGTCTGATAATGTGTATAATGCGTTATTTAGGTATATTCAATCCTTACTATGTGGTGTTTATTTCTATCGTTGTATGCTTAGCCTGTCCCTGGTCGAGACAAAGGGGGTTATCAGTATGTGACGCCCGCCACGTGTGTATTTCACCGGCATTTTATTTGAATTTGTTCAGCGATTCGTTTAGGTATTTTCTATAAATGATTCTGCGATTTCCTTTTGGAACAATATATCAGTGAATATATGCGGTTCTATAACAATTTTCAGAGTAATTCTAGCTCTTTAGGAAATATAGATAGAATTTCTAGACAACTAAGAGTTGTTCAGTGAATTATTTAAATACTTTCTGTAAACAATTCAGTAAATTCCTTTATGAACTTATATCAGTAAATTCGAGCGATTCTATAGCAATTGTCAGAATAATTCTATATATTTAGGAAATATGGATAGAATAGAAAAACCCCAAAATCAGTGTGTAGCTTTTGGCGTCTGTAAAACAAAGTCTGTACTAAGCTCGGCGGCTTATATAAATACTTTCTAGAAACAATTCAGTAAGTTCCTTTATGAACTTATATCAGTAAATTCCAGCGATTCTATAGCAATTGTCAGAATAATTTTAAACTTTAGGCAATATCAACAGGAATGAAAAAAAAAAAAAACGAAAATCAGTATTCCAGCCCGGCTGCTGTCAAAGTTGCACGGCCATTCGATACTAAGGTGGCTTTGTCTTTCAGCACGTGTGCCTAATAGCCCAGTTACGTATCCCAACCTACTCCGCGACAAACGTTTCTTTCAATTTAATTTCCCCCATCTCCAAATCATGGAATGTCAACTCTGGTTCATATTATGTTTATTGTTTGATGTGCAATAGCCACATCATTCCCGATCTCTGTCTTGTGGAACGCCAAACTTACATATCCTGTATCTACTCGACTACACCTCTAACATAACCAATTAAACAGTTTACAACTCATTCAATAGGATCTTTTACATGCAGATTCAGTCGATCTATTAATTAACTAAATCTCTAAACACAACCAATTAAACAGTTTAGAACTTATTCAATAGGAACTTTTACGTGCATACTACACTTCTAAACAAAACCAATTAAACAGTAAGCACTTATTTAATAGGAACTTTTACATGCTTTTACATACTACACTTCTAATAATAGGCCAATTGATAAAAAATAAAAATACAAATAAAAAATAAAAACGAGCAAAACAAGATCTCCCCGATCAATGTCTTAGGTTCTTATGTAAAAAATTTGGGCACCGATTCATACTCACGCCCAGTACTTTCTGATCAAAATTTGGTTTAGGCTATAATACAATATGCAGATTTCGATATAACGGGCTCTGCTCACCTTTATATAGAGCGCTCCGATCAGATTTCCTGAGGCAAGATGAATGGCTGGGGAAGTCACTCTTCCGTCTGATTTTTTAGCCGTGATCAGTCTCGTCCTCTCACACTAACTTATAATAGATCGAATTCAAGAACAACCAAACTCTGCTACCAATTCTGTTAGTGTTCAAATACTGGAGAGTTGAGACCAAATCACGGACGCTGGACAGAGTGGATTTCAGTTGTAACGAAAGACAGTTTTAATGAGTCAGAGATATCTTGTCCCGCCGTTTTACGTGCACGGACCTAGTTCACATAACTCGGCAAGGAGCCAGGTGAAAAAGAGGCCTATACAATGGTTACATACATTTTTATACATAGAATAAAGTAGGTGGAGTCTTGTCGTTTCGGTCTTCTTGACTGGTCGGAGGGTTGGAGGCGGGCCTTGCTCTAGCCAGAGCGGGCCCCATTGGTGCACAGCAAAAGTTCTTTGCTCTTGGGACCGGCCAGTTAGAGGGAGATGAGATGTGTGTTTATATAAGGAAGAGGGGGTCAGTCTTATGGCTGGGTGTATGTGTTCTTATGACGGAATGTCTTTGTTTATATGAGCTATGTGTATGAATATTTATATAACAATATCACATACTGTTTTTGAAAGGACTTCAAGATTATATCTTCAAATTCATGAAAACGCTGTCAGATAAGATATACACTGAGTGTACATAACATTAGGACCACCTGCTCGTTCCATGACTGACTGACCAGGTGAAAGCTATGATCCCTTATTGATGTTAAATCAATTTCAATCAGTGTAGCTGAAGGGGAGGAGACAGGTTAAAGAAGGATTTTTAAGCCTTGAGACATGGATTGAGTATGTGTGCCATTCAAAGGGTGAATGAGCAAGACAAAATATTTTAGCGTCTTTGAACAGAGTATGGTGATCGGTTTGAGTGTGTCAAGAACTGCAACGCTGCTGGATTTTTCACGTACAACAGTTTCCCGTGTCTATTAAGAATGGTCCACCACCAGCCGACTTGACACAACTGTGGGAAGCATTTGACGTCAACATGGGCCAGCCTCCCTGTGGAACTGTTTTGACACCTTGTAGATCATGCCCCAATTAATTTAAGCTGTTAGGAACAACTAGGAAGTTGTTTAGAATCTTTTGTACATTCAGTGTATGTAAAAAAGGGATAGGCAACTCCAGTCCTCGGGGGGCCAGAGTGGTGTCAAGCTTTTTTCCCATAGCATACACAACTGATTTAAACTATTTTCATTCTAAAAAAGATCATGATTAGTTGATTATTGGAGTGAGGTGTGTTAGCTGGGGCTTGGGCGAAAGTGTGACACCAATCAGGCCCCGATAGGACTTGCCCATCCCTGATAAAATTATATTCTTATTCATGGATTCATTTACTTTCTTTCAATTACATTTTTTCGTAAGACATTGGGAATGGAGTTTGGTACCATCTCAGTGAATCTGCCATTCGGGTCATGTCTGATCTTTCCTCCTCAGGAACAAGTATCTCCTCCTGAACGCTCAGGAGCTGAATGAACTCAGTGCCATCTCTCTGAAAGCCAGCATCCCTGAGGTGGAGGCTTTTGTCAACACGGACAGGTAGGGCGCATAGTTAGGCTGACGCACAGGGATGGAGGACATTTTGTTCTGAATTTGACAAAATCCCCCATTTTGCATTCTTTTTTTGCTCTACTATATAGAAATATAATCTGTGATGGTAAAAAGGGCCTCCTGACACTGCTACTTTCAGTCATGAAGAAAGAACCGGCTGAATCCTCATTGAGGTGAGTGCGTGTGTTTACTCCAGGAGTTAATGAGTGAAACATCATGCCACAGGTATAGAAAGAGGGAGAAACCCCAGTCTCTGTCTGTAGGTTCTGGCAGGCGGGGGCAGTGGAGAGCTTCCTTAGAGGGGCCACCACCTACGCTGACCAGGTGTTCCTGCTCAAGAGAGGCCTGCTGGAGGTATAGAGGCTGTTGCCAAGCCAGTGAGGGGACACACCTATGATATAACAGCTTTCTAGTATTCATTTAAAACCTCCCAATAATCCCTCTACTCTGTCCCTCCAGCACATTCTGTTCAGCATCATAGACAGTGGCTGTAAATCCAGGGACGTGCTGCAGAGCTACTTTGACCTGCTGGGGGAACTCATGAAGTTCAACATTGATGCCTTCAAGAAGTTCAACAAATACGTCAACACCGAGGAGAAGGTAGGTCAGTGGACAGGGCAAGAGGGGTTAGGGTCAAGACTTCAAACCACTGAGAAGCAAGGAGAGTATATATAAATAGATGGTCAGTCCGGGGCAATTCCATGGTAAGGGTCATGCTGTGACAGATTTTTCTATTTAAAATGTACACTGCCGTTCAAAAGTTTGGAGTCACTTGGAAATGTCCTTAAAATAATATGAAATTGATCAGTAATACAATGTAGACATGATTAATGTTGTAAATGACTATTGTGGCTGGAAATGGCAGATGTTTTATGGAATATCTACATATAGGCGTACAGAGGTCCATTATCAGCAACCATCACTCCTGTGTTCCAATGGCACGTTGTGTTAGGTAATCCAAGTTTATCATTTTAAAAGGCTAATTGATCATTACAAAACCCTTGTGCAGTTATGTTAGCACAGCTGAAAACTTGTGCTGATAAAGAAGCAATAAAACGGGCCTTTAGACTAGTTGAGTATCTGGAGCATCAGCATTTGTGGGTTCGATTACAGGCTCAAAATGGCCAGAAACAAAACCCTTTCTTCTGAAACTCGTCAGTCTATTCTTGTTCTGAGAAATGAAGGCTCTTCCATGTGAAAAATTGCCTGGCTCTAACCAGAATAGAAAGCGTGGGAGGCCCCGGTGCACAACTGAGCGAGAGGACAAGTACATTAGAGTGTAGTTTGAGAAACAGATGCAAGTCCTCAACTGGCAGCTTCATTAAATAGTACCCGCAAAACACCAGTCTCAACGTCAACAGTGAAGAGACGACCCCGGGATGCTTTCAAAAACAAGGACATTTCTAAGTGACCCCAAACTTTTGAACGGTAGTGTATGTCAAACAAAAAAACAATGATTGCAAAGTTAAACAGACCATACAACTCGATGCGCAATGACTACTTTTAACAATTTCCACAGAAAATGTTAAAACACTTGAACAGTGCAGATGCAAATGACCCATCTGCACTGGAACTGCCCTCAGTTAAAACCTTATCCCTTCCGATGGACAACCTTCAAGTCCTGTTACATGTTTGGTTTAATTTCTGCTTCCTGTGTTAGTTCCAGACGTTTATGACCCAGATCAACAGCTCTCTGGTGGACTCCAACATGCTGGTGCGCTGTATCATCCTGTCCCTGGATCGCTTTGTGAGTGGTAGGTCCATAGAAATAGACTGAGGCCTTCTGGTTAACACACGTTTGTGGCTGCTTTGTTGGTGGCTTTATGGTAGTGAAATATGGCTGCTCTTGGTCATTTATACTCTCGGTAGTCTTAGTTACCCTCCTCTGACTCCTCCATGTTTCTCTCCCATCCCCCTCTGTGCTGTAGTTGTGGAGGTGCAGTCTGCTGTCCTACATGGCCCGCGTGGAGAACAGACAGGCCTTCCTCTTCAGGCTCATCAACGTCATCAATGTGCAGATACTCACCCAGGCAAAAGGAGATCCTCTGCTCTGTTGACCGTTTCACTGTAATACTGATGGCATCCTGCTAGCTAATATAGACTTTAAATTCCTGTATTTGTTTCTCATATTCAGACATGTACACTTGTCTTCATGTGCATAATCGTCTAACTGTGATCCTGCCTGTTTGATGGTGGCTGAACTTAATGTTAGGAGAATGTGAGCTGTCTGAACACCAGCCTGGTGGTGTTGATGCTGGCCAGGAGGCGGGAAAAACTGGCCTTCTGTCTCAACGCCCTGAGGGAGGAGGAGTACGCTGAGAAATACCCCGGCTGCCTGCTCAACAACTTACACAACCTGCTGTGCTTCTAGCAGCGCCACTACCTCAACAAGGACAAGGACAGCACCTGTCTGGAGAACGTGAGTGTCCTCGACAATGCACACACACACCCCGTTGTTACTTTTAATGCTGTCTACTCTGTATTGCTTGCTATGGTGGTACTTCTGTATTGGGTCACCTGTACATTGGACCATTCTCCATCCTATTTGGTTTACAAGGGAACTTATGCCACTGTTGTATCTCTCCTATTCTCTATCAGAGTTCCTGTATATCATTTACCTACTGGAAGGAGACTGTGTCGGTTCTGTTGGACTCAGACCCGACTTCACTATGTGCCTTAGCCAGCTACATCGAGGCTTACATGGATCTGGTTCAAAGACTTTCTGGAAGTTTAATGCTTCTGGATGGATGGATAGAGAAGAGAGGAGAGTCAATGTCTCCATTCACCTACAAACTGAACAGATCTGAGCTCTCACTCCTCCACATCCTTAGGTCTACAAAATGACCGTGTGCATAGTTTTGGGCTTGTGTGTGTGTTAGGTGTAGGAGTGGATACTTGTGTTGTGTGTGTGTGTGGAGCCGTGTTGGGGTGTATAACATGCCGGAATTGGAGTTTCCATGTAGCTGTGGAGGAGAAACAGTCAGCCAATCGGCAGCCCCAGAGGACTGAGGTTCCTTCAGCCTTTCACTCTTAGTATGGATAGGATCTCTCCTACCTTCTGGTTAAAAAAACAAACCCCACACCCACTTCATAGTGTCGCCAAAATGTACATGGTGATTACATTGGCAGATTGTGCATAGTAGTTACAACTGGTATACCGTTTTGTGGCACAATTTCAGAGATTCGCAAATTGTCTAGTGTCATAGTTCTACAGTAAGGAAAGGTTATAACTATCCATTTGAGTTTGTATGCCAATGTAATGCATGTAATTACATTTTGATGTGCAGTCACACGAACATGATGTGTAAGTACACTGACTGAAAGAAATGCATTACCATACCAGTATGTTAATGTTTTAGGGACATTGAGACCTAGATTCAATCAGATCAAGTGTTAACCGGTGATGGCTGATGTTTCTTTGGGAGGTGTAACTGTGTTGAAGCTGTCAAATTGGTGCTCTTGCGATCCTTGTGTTGGGGAATAATCAGAATTAGTTGGTAACATAGGTAAGATGTTTTATATTCATCATATGTTTGTAAGTTACTTCTCATCAGAATGTTGTTTTTGTATAATACTGTGGCGGGGTTTGCAGTCATCTGTTCTATGTCAAGACTAAGTTACTTGGGCCGGGGAGAGGTCAAGCGTGTATCTCTTGGCTCCACAATGTCTGTGTGCCAGTCAGTGTGTCTCTGTGATCTTGTCAAGATCGGATGGATTTGATATATGCCTGTTGATATGGAGGATTGGTTTATGGTTCTGAGTTTGAGAAAATAACATAGTTTAGGAGACAAAGCTGAACGATAAATTATGCCTATGCTGTCTGGCTATGTGTGTGTCTTTGCTATAAAGGATCTCAGTTACAATGTGTAAGGGACTCTCAGAGAATTAATTGATAGACACTGAATTGATCTGAGAGTCACAGGGTTGTGATAGAGCTCATATAATTAAAGATGGACTTTTGTGATAACTAACTCTGACTTGTGTGTGGTTTGCTCTCATGATTTGGTAAATAGAGGAAATTTCCACGACACTTGTCACAAAGCCACAGCGTCCCACTTGCTTTAATGTTCAGAACAAGAACGTGTAGGCTATATAGAAATAATGACGCTAACATTGAAAATCATTCACCAAAATTAGGATGTCTATCTGCTTAATGGAGGTGTAGATTACATTCCAGTGCTCAAACTTAAACAAGGCTGTGTGGGACTCCGTGCAGCCAATGGCAATGTCCGCTTTAGGTATAATGTCTGGAGCCGCTTGTGGATTTGACAGCTCTTAACGCAGTTCCACTGACCAGAAAACAACCACTGTGGATCTAATTTAATAGAGTCCTTAATAGAAGACCAATATTTCAGGGACAAGCAATAGTTTTATTTTGTTCTAAAAATAGTATATTTAAAGAAATCCATCATAACATGATCCCTGTAAATGACAAAGGATTTAGGACGAGGTGGACACAAGGCTCAGGACTCACCAGATGAATCAATTAGTTATGTCCAACACACACTGGCATCCTTAGTAACGTTAGGAAAGGTGCTATACTTACAGCATGAGGCTCCTAAACGTTGTGTCCATTCTCAGGATGTGTGGGTCTGTATGTGACACTGGGCCCACCAGGGTTTTTTCTGCATAGAAAAGTCTTGGGCTGACCAAACAGTATAAATATTTTTACATTCAGGATGGTGAAATGTTTTCAGTGTAAACTTAAAACAATTAAAAAGCAGAAAGTATGTAGAAAAGATAATGGACCTATATTTTTTTTTTAAATGATCTTTGAGAACTACAAAATCACAAATATAAATTCAAGTCAATCTAAAATAAAAAGATTCTTTCATGAGTATTTTTATTATGACATGGGAGCACCACTAGCTTTCAAAACTGCAACATTGCGGGCAAGAGGGCCTCAGAAATTTCCGGTTAGCACTGAGCACGCCCACCACCTAAGCCCCAATTTGATCCAGAAAAACCCCTGGTCTGTCTGAGCCCTGCTCAGAGAGGGTGTTTGTTCATCTAATACACAGGTATCACTGCCACCCTCTAACTTCACTTTGTTAAGCAAATGAGAAGAAAAAAACAGAACAACTTTGAATCTGTCTTGTCTCTTTATTTAAGTGCTTTTACGCACTACATTACATGGATGTAGGTTATACAATGTATTATTGTTGACAGTGAACAGTCATGTTAAAGGACATTTGAGTATTTCAGCTTTTAACAAGGCATTGGCTTGTGTTGGTCTATCACACATTTTTGCTATTTGAACACACACTAGTCAAAACACACTTAAAGGCCCAGTGCAGTCAAATTTTAAAATATATTTCCACACTGCGATTGGAATAATACTGTGAAATTGTGATAATGTCCCTTTTAGTGTAGGAGCTGTTTGAAAAGGCCACCTGAAATTACAGCCTGTTTTGGTCAGATGAGGTTTTGGCCTGCGTGGTGACATCACCAGGCGGTAAAGTAGTTAATAGACCAATAAGGAATTTGAATTGAAAACAAACACAGTAAGGATTTGATATTGAGAGAACGGTTGCGTTGGACCTTTAACACACATTGCAGTCATCTGATAGAGTTTCGTACAGGAACACTACCAGGTTTCCATTTCATTCTGCAATCTGGAAGGACAAGCAAGGTTGAAAGGGGGATACCTAGTCAGTTGTACAACTGAATGCATTCTACTGAAATGTGTCATTTAACCCAACCCCTCTGAAGCACTAGCCATGGACATAAACACATTATAAAGTGAGTTTAACTAAACTGAAATCAGGGCTCACCTTGGCTGGCCCTGGGTCCCGGGTGCGCACAGTCACACGCAGTTTGTTGACCCAAGTCTCTGCCATGTCTGCCCTCTCCTCTGCATTGTCCAGCTCATGAACCATCTTCCTGTACTTCGTGACATTACAGTTCACCTGCTCCTCCTAGTGGGGAGAGAGGGAAATTACTTAATATTACAAAATGTCAATTTATTGTTCAGTAATGGTAAGAGATTGTTGGTTCAGATGGGCTGTTGTGTGTGACTGAAGATAACCTATAATACTCACCGCCTCCTCAGCCAGCCTCTTGTAGCTCTTGACTTTAGCCTGCAGCTTGTCAATGAGTTCCTGCATTCTCAGCAGGTTCTTCCTGTCCTCCTCAGCCTGAACAAACAGCAACAAACACTCAATAATGGACTGTCAAGGCATCTACTACCTTAATTGTCCCCAATCATCTGTTGATGCAGTGAAAGTGGTCCACAACTGCTTTTATTCTTCTGGTTCATATACAACATGTTGCTATGAAATGGGGGTACTGTGTAGGTGGGCAGCAGTGGAGGTTGCTGAGGGAAGGATGGCTCATAATAATGGCTGGAGTGGAGCGTACTGGAGTGAATGGAATAGTATCCAGCACATGTTTGATAGTATTCGCTCCATTCCAGCCATTATTATGAGCCGTCCTCCCCTCAGCAGCCTCCACGGGTGGGCACTGACTGCTGTGGTTGTTTACCTGGTAGGAGAGCTCCTTGACCCTCCTCTCATATTTGCGTACTCCCTTCTGAAACTCTTCACTCTTCTTCTGCTCACACAACAGCTCACTCTCCAGATCCCTCATCTGTGGGTCACAGAGGTCGGTCAGTTAGCCATTCATTGATGTTGTGCTGTGTGAAATCCATTACTCCAATATACATTTTATTAAATGTTTAAGGGATTCACTTTTTTGAAAAGTGAGGCAAGCGAACCCCCCCAAAAAGTAGACCTTGTTAAAATACTATAGAAGCCTTGCAACCTAATCATGAGATTTTAGCCTCTTGGGAAGGCTGGAAGATGCATAGTTCAGCCATAATCAAAGATTAAGTTGTGCATCTTTCTGCTGGAAGCATGAGGACAGTATTTTTGCTCTAATTGTGCAATTTTTTCAGTAAAATGTTGACAATTTCAGAAGTGAAGACATTTAATTGAATTTGCATGGCTTATTCACTTTAATGTGAACCTCACCCTGATCTCCAGCTTCTGGATCTGTTTCTTCCCTCCTTTGAGGGCGATCTGCTCTGCCTCATCCAGCCGGAGCTGCAGGTCCTTGATGGTCTGCTCCATATTCTTCTTCATCCTCTCCAGGTGAGAGCTGGTGTCCTGCTCCTTCTTCAGCTCCTCTGCCATCATGGCCGCCTGGACAGGAGATGAGGGGAATTATCACAACCATAGTTTCAAAATGGACTGGTTACCCCATCATACAATTAAAGCATTGAATATTGTGAGATCAGGGGGTCACTGTCTAGGTAACTCACATCTGTGATGGCCTTCTTGGCTTTTTCCTCTGCATTACGGCACTCCTGTCCTGCCTCATCCACCTCTCCAGCCAGCATGGACAGGTCACACTCCATCTTTTTCTTATGGTTGACCAGGCTTGTGTTCTGTTCAAGCAGAATAAAATACTAGGGTTTCTATGTGGCTAAGATATATCCAACAATCCTGTAACAATGTACATCCTTCAAACCTTTCATCCTCTCATCCATCCCATGTCAGGCCCTAACCAGCCAGTTCCCTGAGGCGTCTCCTACCTGGGCATGCAGCAGGTTGACTCTCTCAGTGGCCTCCAGCAGTTCATGTTCGGCCATCTTGCGTCCGCGGTCAGTCTGCTCCACCACGGTGCATAGCTCCTGCACCTCGGCCACCAGCAGGTTGTTCCTGCGCTCCGTCAGGCCCCACTGCTCCTTCAGCTCCTCATTCTGGTGGATGCGGCAATCCAGCTCCAACTGCAGGTCCTGTAGACCCCATCAGACAACAGTGGTTAATGGTCACTGAACAAATGGTTTATTAATAACAATTCTACTTAACACATTTTTTCTTTCGTTTTTTGCTAAAAAAGTAATATGTAGTTCCAGTAGTTAGCTACACAGCTACATGGCAAAAAACAAACTACTGAAAACACTACCTAGATTTGATTTGAGTTCAACTACCAGTGGTGTAAAGTACTTAATTGAAAATACTTTAAAGTACTACTTAAGTAGTTGTTTGGGGGTCTATTTATATTTTTTAATATGTACTTTTTACTCCCATACAGTTTTCCCTGACACCCAAAAGTACTTGTTACATTTCAAATGCTCAGGCAGGACAGCCATATTGTTCAATTCACGCACCTATCAATATAACGTTTTGTCATCCCTACTGCCTTTGATTTGTTCGTATGGGTTGCGTTCAGATGAGTCCCGTGACATTTGTGGGAATCGTAGAGCAAAATGGAGAACACCATCGTGTTTGTGAGAGTCTTCCCTGTCCATAGAGTTCGGACACTACAGACGTTTTCGTGAGAAGACCATTTTTTGGGATGTCTCATGGTCTGACAAACACCGCTGTTGCTCGGCCACCTTGCACCGAAAATGTGGAAGGATGACATAGTAGGATGTGGTGGATTGAGACGCAGCCCATGCAAAAAAAAACTGATATCTCCAGTTTAAACTGATAGATATTGATGGGGATTTCTTTATTATGTTACTTAGATTGAGACATGAGTGTATCAATAGACTTAAGGATTAAAAGAAGATACTTTTAGACTTTTACTCAAGTCTTATTTTACTGGGTGACCTTCACATGAGTCAATTTCTATTAGGGTATCTTTACTGTTACTCAAGTATGACAATTGAGTCCTTTTCCACCACTGTCATCTTCCACCAAGCTACTGCAGAATGTAGTTAAATTACTAGCTGAACTACTCCAACACTTGTTGTCTCACCTATCTTAAGATGAATGCATTAATTGTAAGTCACTCTGGATAAGAGCATTTGATGTCTAAAATGTTAAATATCTACCCTAAGTATGAATTGTGTTTCCTTACACGTGTTTGTGTGAAAAATCTATGACAATGTTGATCATTTAAAAGCATGAATTGTGTTAGTTCTCCACTGGCCTTAATCTGGCCCTGCAAGTGGTGCAGTAGTCTCTGGTACTCGGCAGCATGGCGGTTGGCATGGTTCAGCTGGACCTCCATCTCGTTCATGTCTCCCTCCATCTTCTTCTTCAGCCGTACTGCCTCGTTCCTGGACCTTGCCTCGGTCTCCAGGGTTGTCTGCAGGGACTCCAGGGAGCGCTGGTGGTTCCGGCTGCAGGGAAAGGGACAAAAAGGCTGCTTAGAGAGAGGAGCCTAAAACACCATCATGAATAATGACAAATCTGTGCTGCTTTTAAAAGCATACTGGAAAACTATCATGGATCATTAGTCCTTACCGGAGGCTGTCAATTTCCTCGTCCTTTTCAGCTATCTTCCTGTCGACCTCAGTCTTGAACTGGTTCAGCTCCAGTTGGACACGTAGGGTCTTGCTCTCCTCATGCTCAAGGGTGCCCTGACTCGGAGCAATAGAACAGTGTCACATTTAGCGGAGTTACAGGGTCACACCAACCTAACACCCCTGTCAGATCACTCCTCTCAGGTTTCCACTGGTGTCTCTGTACCCTTGTGGTAAGAATAGACACTTTCCAACCACAGTCAGTTCTGTGTGCTCACCTCAGCTTCCTCCAGAGCAGCCTTGATGTCACTCTTCTCGACATCCAGAACCTTCTTCATCCTCTCCAGCTCATGGATGGTCTTCCCACCCTGGCTGATCTGGTCAGCTAGGTCAGCTATCTCCTCTGGGGAAACAAATAACACTATGGGCTAGATAGACAGGCCTTTGTGTTCACTCTTGTGACGTTTATTAGCATTGTCTTAAAACAGGTGGTGTCACTCCTACAACCACGCTCGTCCCTCAAACGACAATGGTTTACTCGTATTATTTAGAGCAGTGTTTACCTTGCAGGTTCTTGCTTTCCCGTTTGAGTGTCTCCAGGTGGTCTATGGCCTCCTCGTAGGAGTTCTTCAACTTGAAGAGTTCAGTGCTCAGGCTGCGAGACTCCTTCTGAGAGCTCTCCAGCTCCGACTGGCAGTCCTCATACTTCTGCCTCCACTCTGACAGCACCTGCAGCATTTTACATTGTCAGTACTCATGTTTAGGACTTATTGTGCACAAGGGTTGTCATGCAAATTTGAAAATCCTTCTTTTGACGACTTACTAACTACTAATGCCTATGGGCTCACTGCTTACCTTGTCAAAGTTGCGTTGTCTCTTGTCCAGGGCAAGGGCAGCAGCATTGGAGCGCTCCAGGTCCACCATCAGGTCTTCGATTTCGGTCTGCAGACGGTGCTTGGTTTTCTCCAGAGAGGAGCATTTAGCATGAGATGTCTCCACTGCCTCTTCAGTGTTCTGAAGACGCACCGCCAGCTTCTTCCTTTAAGGTCACAGTCAGGGGTTAACATGAAAGTTTATCAGAAGAGCAATAAGCCAGTATTGTTCAAAAGCTTTTTTCACGCTAATTTATGTAGACAAACAGATCATTTGAGAGCATCAGACTTACTTTGTTTCCTCCAGCTCCTCAGTCCTCTGGATGGCATCGATCTCATACTTGGTCCTCCACTGAGCCACCTCAGCATTGGCCTTGACTAGGGCCTGCTGCAGCTCAGATTTGGCCTCCTGCTCCTGCTCATACTGCTCCCTAAGCAGGTCACAGTCATGTCTGGAGGACTGGAGGGCATGGGCCAGGGCATTCTTAGCCTGGGACAGACAAGGAAGAAATCACATCATTCATATTCTTGTTATGGGGTCTGACAGGAAAAAGCCTTTTTTCCTATATTTTTACATATCAGGTTGATCACTTAATATTTGACTTAAGTGTGACCTCTGACCTTGTTCTCCTCCTCCAGCTGTTTTTTCAGTTCCTCAGTGTTCTGGCTGAAGGAGATCTTAGTGCGCTGCAGCTGACTGACCATAGCCTCCTGCTCCTCCAGCCTACGACTGTACTCAGCTACACACAGAGAGATAGAGAGAGAGACAAAGAGAGATACATTTGGTGAGTTTCCCAAAGTCGGTTGACCTTCTGCCATGCCGTGGCCCATGTGACCCTTACAGCTCTCAGTGACAGCGCAGGCTCTCTGGTTGCTGATGTCAGTCAGTTGTCTCTGGAGCTCCTCTACTTTGGCCCGGGCCTCGTTCATCTGATCCTCATACAGATGACACATCTTCTCTGTGGTAGCCTGTTATCAAGCAAAACTCTGCCTTAGCATACATTACATAAAACTCAGTATTTTCTAACTTCTCATTCTGTTGCAATTCAGACCATCCCAACTAGCCTTGTGTCTGGGACACTGAGGAGACCGCCACATCTCAGTGACCAGGCGAACCCTCTCACCCCCTCACCTTGGACTTGGAGAGGCGCTCCAGGTTAGAAGCCAGGTCCTCTGCTTCCATCCTGTACTCCGCCTTCTCCTTCTCCAGCTTCTGTTTGACACGCTGTAGCATATCAATCTGCCCGCCAAGCTCTGCCACGCTGTCAGCGTGCTTCCTCCTCAGGGCGGCCGCTGTGGCCTCGTGGTGAAGCCCCACCTCCTCCAAGTCTCTCCGCATCTTCAGGAAGTCCTGCTCGCGCTTCTTGTTCATGGCGATCTGGGCGGCCGAGGCCCCGCCTGCCTCCTCCAGCCTCTCGCTCAGTTCCTCCAGCTCCCGGGACACGTCGCCACGCTGCTTTTCTGCCTTGGTCCTCCACAGCCTCTCCGCCTCCAACTCCTCCTCCACTTCCTCGATTCGAGTCTGAGGGAGAGGCAGGGGAACATTTACATGAGCAATTTAGTAACATACCTTATCTTCCAATGGAGATGTCTTTATAAGTGCTAAATGTCCTTTTATCTTCTGTACTTTGTTGTTTTTGATTACGCATAGATGTACATAGATGTGATGCATTATAGATGACTCCAAAGGAAATACCACGTTTAACTATGACCGCATTTAGTGTGGAAAAACTGGTGGTCTACAATGTAGCTTTTAAAATATTTTGTTTGTTTGTTGGTATGGTCAACTATTGTATCATTGTGGAGTGATGCTTAATACATTTTTTCTAACTAACTTTACAAAAGAAGAGAAAACAGAGGCAGATAGACATACTTGCAATTCCTTTATTTTCTTTTGGAGTTGAATGACTAGGGCTTGCTCATCTTCTACCTTCGAACTGAACTGACTCATTTCAAAGTCTCTTCTGTACAGGGGGAGATAGTGAGGAGTCAGAGGAATAGACGGTACAAAAAATATTTAACATAGATAAACATTTCACTGTAAAATGCTGATAAGTGATTCATTTGCACACTAATTGACAGTCAGTAAGTAGTTTATTTATACTTGGTCAGTTAACAAGGATTTCACAGACCTCTTATAAAGGCCTTATTAACTAACAGATTGAAGAGATGATTCTCACTTCTTGAGTTTCTCCTCCAGCTGCTGCTTGTCATTCTCCAGGTCCATGACAGACTCCATGGACAGCTTCAGATCCCCCTCCAGCTTACGCTTGATCCGCTCCAGATCCATACGCACCTTCTTCTCCTGCTCCAAGGAACCTTCCAACTTGGGGGGGTTACATCAGTATAAGATATCTCATATCGCTGTGTGCTTAACTAAGGAGATAGTTAGTTAGGTTACTGTTTGAGGTGAAAGTGTGTATTTTTCATGTCCCTTTACTCACATCGTCCACTTGCTGCTCCAGCTTGATCTTGGCCTTGTTCAACATGTTGACCTTGTCATCCTCGACCTGCAGGTCAGTCAGGGCCTGCTGGTGGGCCTCCTGCAGAGCCTTCTTCTCCTTGGTCAGGCTCAGGATGGACTTGTCCAGAACACCAATTTCCTCCATCAGGTTCTTCACCTGAGGAAAGACAGGGGAACAAACAATGTGGAACAAATAACATATCAGAACAAAAGGAAGGAAATATACCAGCAATGTGAGAAATAATCTCTGTAATATAATATACACGGTACAGTAAATTGACTGCCCAGGTAAAACCAAGAGGTTTACAGGAATGCTGAATAATGTCTCTGCAAGCAGTGAGCCACCATTCCCCTGCTCACCTTGTTCTCCGTGCCATGTCTCTCCTTCTCCACCTTGGCCAGGGTGATCTCCAGGTCGTCGATATCCTTCTTCAGCTCTGCACACTCGTCCTCCAGCTTGCGTTTATTGGCAGTCAGGCTGGCGTTCATCTCCTCCTCATCTTCCAGTCTCTCCATCAGCTCTTTGATCTTGGCCTCCAGCTGCAGCTTGGCCTTGATCAGCAGGTCACAGCGGTCTTCTGCATCCGCCAGGTTGTCCTGCTCCTGAGGTCAGGGGTGACACAGAGACTTCCTGTTTAGTACTTCCCCTTCGCATCTCTTATCTTGATGTATTGCCTAATCGTCTCTGGTCGATTCTTATTAAGTCTACATTAATCTTGTCTCATCATATTGTCTTCATCTTTACTAATCCTGTCTCATTAATCCTCATCTTAATGTTATTCCGTTGTACAGTGTGTTCTCTGATCTCATCTGTAAACACTCACTGCCTGCAGCTGCAGGGCCAGGTCGTTCTTCTCCTGGATCAGGGCCACCTGTCTCTCCTCCACCTCCTTGCGCTTGGTCTCTGACTTGCCAAACGCCTCCTTCAGCTTGGCAAACTCCTCCTTGAGGGCGGCCAGCTCCTTCTCGGCCGTGGCACTCCTCAGGAGAGGCCGGAGCTTGAAGAACAGCATCATCCATGGCCAGTTCTTCACCGCTG
Organism: Oncorhynchus clarkii lewisi; assembly: GCF_045791955.1. Taxonomy (NCBI): domain Eukaryota; kingdom Metazoa; phylum Chordata; class Actinopteri; order Salmoniformes; family Salmonidae; genus Oncorhynchus; species Oncorhynchus clarkii. The sequence continues at coordinate 51,620,887 of NC_092155.1, forward strand.
CAAAAGCACGGATGTTCCACTGGATCACCTCTATAGCCTCTCTGTGGAGGTAGAGGGGGAAGGCATTCAGGGTTACACAGGTGAATGAGGTGAATGATTTGTGTGCACTATGGTGATGAAGTAAGTTGTATTTTCCGAATGACCTTTGAGACTGAACGGGAAAGGGAAAATGCTTCAACATATGCCTGATTTGATTAGGGATAGAGAAGTGAGAGTATAACACATTTAAAGTGTGTATTAGTAGAGCTTTTTGGAAATGGGCTGTGAAGCAGTAGACCATAAAGGTAGCTAGAATTCTTTGTCCTATGGCTTTCCACCCTTACACTTGTGTCCAATGAACTGGTCATGTTCGTGGGCTGGTGGTGTGGTCCAGATTCCTCCCTTCCTCCTGTTCTAAATTAGATCTGTGTGTGCCCTGCTTACCAAATATGGCCCAGCGAGCACTGGTCATTGGATCATTTGCTTTACAATACCGGGTGCTATGACACAGCAAGCATTCCAGACGGGGAAATAAATCAATAGTGAATCCCAGGAAAAGCAAGGCAGAGACTCACTGTGGGCCAGACAAAGGTCAGGTAGAGGTCCTTTATTATATGAAACTCCAGCCCTCTGTGAAACCGAAGACTTAATCCCTTATCACCTGACCAGTTATTCCAGCTATGTGGGGGCTCTAAACTCCAGGCTCCATGGACAAAAGGGGGCCGGGGGAGAATGTGTTATTATTAATATGAGGCTGGGCTGGAGGACATGACAGCTGCTGTTACTGATCTTTAAGGGCCATGTGTCAACCCCTCCTGTTTTTGTAAGCACCATTTGCACCCGGAGGTTATAACGGGCTATTTCCACAAGGACCACACACACACACACACAATGTAAAGCAAGCAAGTGCTGACACACGCTCGCCACACTCCACGCATGCCATGTACATACCGACAAACCTGAGGGCAAATACACACACTAACCCACACAAAACACTACTAAATAACCTTGTCAATGGGCCTGAAAACTCAAGACACGGCAGTCCCAGTGGAACCGTCTGACCTGTGTTACCTACCTCTTGTCCATCATCTTGCGTCTCTCCATCCTCATGAGTTTGCCCCGCAGCATAGCCTGCAGCATGGTAAGGATCTCCGATAGCCTTTCATCCCTCATGTCCTCCAGCAGGCCCAGCAGCCCTGCCTTGAAAAACACCTGAGGACACCCAGACCATACTGTCAGTTATAGTGGATCTCTCTAAGTCTGCCCCAATACACATGAACATACTGTCTGTTTCTGTCAACAACCGATTCGGAGTGGCCATACTATAAGCTTCAGCCCCAACACAAGGCACACCTGAGATGAGAGCTCAAAACACAAGGGTATCTCTCAGCTGCAAACTCATCCAGGTGCACTAGTGCCAGTCATACAGTATCCACCTTGGTGATTCCAAACTTGTACTGGGTGTGGTCTATGTCCAGGGAGCCCAGCAGCTTCTCCACAGCCTTCCTGCTGTCCACAAAGGAGTCCTCTGGGATCGCCATGGGGTTCAGGATACGATAGCTGCACAGGACAGAACACACAGCAGGGAAGACAAAGAAAGTCATTTATTCTGCATTATTGCCATCTTGATAACGAGACGGTCCACACGTGTTTTGCTGCGTTCACAATGGCAGTCCAATTCTGATATTGTTTTTCTCCACAAATTGGTCTTTTGACCAATCACATCAGATCTTTTTCAGAGCTGATCTGATTTGTAAAAAAAATAAAAATTAGTTACAAAAAGATCAGAATTAGGCTTCCTGTCTAAATACAGCCTTTGTGTCTCTGTATGTTAAAGTTCAACATTGTCCAGAGAGGTGCTGTGCCCACCGTTGTTTGAACTCTGCATATAGGATCCGGTTAGGGAAGCCCTTCCTGCAGATACGGATTCCCTCCAGCACTCCGTTACACCGCAACTGGTGGAGGACCTGGAATGGCTCCAAGTCCCCTGGGATAAAGAGGACAGAAAGAATCAACCTTGCAGCACTGAGACACCTAGCAGCAGAGATGGAGCCAACGGTGACACGGTGAAGTCAGTTGTATTAAAGCTTTAGATATGTCATAATCCATTACCTGGAGTCTTTGACTCATTGGGGATAATGCATCGCACAAAGTGAGGCTGGGTGCTGCGTAGGTTGGCCATCAGTTTGTTCAGATTTTCCTGCAAATGGGCAGATTGGCAGAAAGTGGATATGATTTATAATTCAATCAGCAAGTAAAAGTGTCTTAGTTGATAAATCCCACAAATCCTTTTGATCCAATCCTGTACCTCACCTAAAACAACAATGTGTTGAGGGAACATTACATTAAGGAAGTGAGGGTGCTCTTCTCCAAGGTGTGTCTTACCTCATCCTCGTTCTCAGAGGCATGAAAGAGTGGAGGTAGCACAGACTTAAAGTGATGTTCATGAGTTGAGTTACCTAAACATCACTGCAAGTCTTAACTACTTCCCTCTCAACTCAGACACGTCACCGTGACATCAGGAAAACAACAGAGCACATTTAACTACTTCCCTCTCAACTCAGGCACGTCACGGTGACATCAGGAAAACAACAGAGCACATTTAAATACTTCCCTTCTTCTGATCTTTACTAAACAACACGCCACTTAGACACACTCTTATAATGCCCGTCTGTCTCTACCGCCCTCTTATACACACCTTGTGAAGCTGTGACACAGTCTGGAAGGAGACCCCTTTCTTCCTCTTTCCTCTGGCCTCGGTCTTTGGATCAGCAGCTGGAAGATCAATCCGTGGATCACGAGGACTTCATTTCCCCATTTACTTTAGTTTCACTTTCAAATATGTGAGGATATAAAGTTGAAATAAAATACCTGCATCACTACTGATGAAGTTCTCAAAGAGGCTTGCCAACAGTTTATTAGATGACTTCTGGAAGCAGGTGACTATTGTCTCATTTAAGGGATCTTTATTTTTGTCCAGCCATCCACTGATGTTGTATGGTACCTGGAGAGGGGTGGAGAGAGAGGCAGGGTCAACGATGACATCCAATAGATTTGTATAAAAGTAAATGTCTCAAATGAACCGTGGGTAGAAACACACCCATTCCACACACAACAGCACAGACTGGAAGACTTACCACTCCTGCATAGTGCACCAGCTCAAAGTGGGTCTCATATTTGCGTTTCTTGTCAAGCCGTGGCTTGAGGAAGTTGGGAGACTTGCCCACGTGGTTGTCATACAGCTTGGTCTTAAAGCTGACATCAGTGGCCTTTGGAAACATGCATTCTTCCTCCAGGATGGACAGTATGCCCATGGACTGCAGGAAACACACAAACAGTATAATATTACACACACATACAACCCCCCCCCCCCAACATCGGCAGTTCCCTCAGCTCTAGCCCCTTATTTGAATGGCTGAGACAAGAGACACAGACCTTCTCTATGAGGTTGATACAGGCTTGTAGATCCAGGCCAAAGTCTATAAAGGTCCAGTCAATACCCTCCCTCTTATACTCCTCCTGCTCCAGGATGAACATGTGGTGGTTGAAATACTGTTGCAGTTTCTCATTGGTGAAGTTGATACACAGCTGCTCAAAGTTGTTGAACTTGAGCGGAGAACGGAGAGATGGGGAAGGGGGGAGGGGTGGAAAAGAAGGACAGGTTTATGAGCTGAAACAGTCTGGAGAAAGACCATATCAAATCATGCAGAGTTTGGTCAGAAGCAGGCTTTATAATGTGTAGGCCTACCGCGAAGATCTCAAACCCTGCAATGTCCAGCACACCGATGAAGAACTGCCGAGGCAGTGCCGTGTAAAGGCTGTTGTTAATCCGGCCCACCATCCACTTGAACATGCGGTCGTAGGTGGATTTGGCTAGAGCACCAACTGAATAGTTCACCTACACAAAGGAAACAGATAGCTGTTACAGTATATCACAGACTCAGAAAGCAATATTGGTCATGTGAATAATCTTTCCTTTAAGTCTATAATACCTTCTTGTTCTACGGGTGTTTTACAGAGACAGAGAAAGAGAGCTCACCTGCTCAACAGTCTGGCCCTTAATGATGTACTCGTTCCCCACTTTGACCCGAGGGTGCAGCAGTCCTTTGATGAGGTCAGCTGAACTGATCCCCATCAGGTAGGAGGCTTTGTCAGCACCTGAAGAGCAAAGCACATACATACACACTGCATGTATTGGGTGGTGTCCTATATGGACACTGTTACGAGTAAATATATTCTATTCATGTTCCATTAAGTAAATGGAATTGAGGACTCACTTTCAGTGCCGTCAGCTTCTGCTTGCTCCTCTCTCTGAACCGTCTTGAACTTCATGTTGCCAAAGTGCATGATGGCCCCCACTATTTTATAGCAGCCATACTTCTCCTCAGGAGTAAAGCCCAGACTGTCCATAGCATGCTGAGGGAGGGGTCAGGGAGGGAGAGAGACAGAGACTAGTGAGTTAGGAGAAAACAGACAGGATAGAGAGACACACAATAGAGATGGAACTCAACATAGCAGAGAGAAGGAAAGAGCATTTGTAGAAAGAGGCAGAGCTTACATCTGTGGCCAACAGTTCCTCTTCGTCATTCATGTTCTCCACTTTTGTCACACCCTGGGAGCAGAAGTGGTAGTCGAAGGGATTGGTGGAAATCAACAAAATGTCTGGAAGATCAACGAGAAGACATCATGTTAAAGTCATGGGACACTTGGAGAACTCTGAACTGATAAAACTATTGGGATAGATATTTTCTCATTTAATGTATCCATTGCTAAATATGCCCTTGGCTGTGATCTTTGGTTGTGGCCTTCCAATACCTTGAAGCTCTGGTTTCTTGTGAGATAAAATCTGGTAGTAGATATGGTAGCTCCTCTCTTCAGGCTGCTGAAAGACTACTCTGGACTTCTCCAGAAGATCTACACATGGTGACAGTGCAGAGGAGGTTTGCATTGGCCTGGAGGATTACTGTTGGATGTGAAAAACTCAATTCTACATGGTGTGATGTCAGACAGCTTACATATGTCAATATCAGCAGAGGCCAGTTTCCCTGTAGGACCGAAGTGGATCCTGATGAACTTGCCCTAAGTCGAGAGAGATTCATAACACAAAACACACATTCTTATCCATTCTACTCAGAAGAGATGTTGAGTCCATCTGTGTAGTGATAAATTATATGGCACTCACAAAACGGGAGGAGTTGTCGTTCCTCAGTGTTTTGGCATTACCAAAAGCCTCCATGGCGGGGTTAGCCGCAATGATCTGGTCCTCTAAGGTACCCTGGGGAAGCAAAAGATGTGTGACTTGATGCCAATTGCTGTAAGGATGGCAACATGATTTTAAGGAAAGCACAAGGTGATGTTTCTCACTGATTGTCATTTGAAGAGATAATGTATTAGAGGGATGGACTTCATAATAGGAATAATGTGTAACACGATGATGGAAGGAGGATAAAAACACATCTGGGTAGAAGTCAAAAAACAAAATAGGGTATCAACTTAGATGGTCAAATAAAAAGACAGTTGATAAAGTAGGGCGAAAAGGATGGAATAAAAAGGGATGACAATAAACAGGCATGTTGTGGGACAAGGAAGTCTGCAGGATCAGGGAGACAAACGGCAAAGGTAACTCTTTGTTTTGCAAACCAGGGAAAGCCAGGGGGAAAACTTTAGGCTACCTACAGGTAAAATACACACAACCAGTAGTTATCAAATAGTCCAAATATAACAAGCCTGTCCAAAAAAAAAAAAAAATATGCAAAAAGGAATGAAAGATGAAAAGGGGTTTAGGTTGAAAAAAAGGGTGTGGGGAGCTCTCTGCCTTACTCCTGTCTTGGCTGCATCACCCAGGGCTGCTACAATGGCAAAATACTGAATTACACGTTTCGTGTTGACTGTTTTGCCAGCACCGGATTCGCCGCTGGGAGTGGTAGACAAAAATGTATTTGAAAAAAATCAACATAATTATAATGAAAAATGTATGTACCTCACTCTGACAAGAGTGACAAAAATGAACTGTTTCCATCAGCACAGTAAATACTGTAATGCAAGAGGTCCTTGGAAGGGGTCGAAACCTAAATAATAAGCGCCAAATAAAGGCTTTGGTGGGAGTGTGAATTGTATGCTTTTTGTGTGAATTGTAACAATTGATTAGAATTATTACAAATTTGTAGAAAACACATTTTTCAGTTATTTGAAAACAAATACAGGCGTCAATCTAGTGGCCGTGTTAGAATGGAGCAGGGCTTTGACTTACGTGATGAGCATGGATTGATTCTCACAATCTATTAAGAGAACATATTGCACAGAGTTAGCAGAAAAATAAGTATTTTTAGGCATTGTGTAAGCACTGAACATATTTTATCTAAATGTAGAACATGGATTCTTAATTCCAACATGACACAGCTTCTATGTTTAGAGTCTGTATTGAGACCAAAGACTGTATTGGTTGAGACTTACTGCGCAACATATCATTGTAGGCGTTGTCAGCGATGGCGTAGATATGGGGTGGGGTCTCATTGCGCCTCTTGCCTTTGTAGGCAGCGATCACATCAGACGAATAGACGGGAAGATACTTATATGGGTTGATTGTCACACAGAACAACCCAGAGTAGGTCTGCAGAGAGAGAGAGAGAAAGAAAGAGATGAGACAAATTGGTTGTGTGAGAGATATAGACAAGGACAGAGAGTTAAATAGAAAGGAAATTAAATAAATAAAAGGTCAATGTATCGTGAAACTCAAAAACAAATAGGCCACATGTAGTGTGATACACAGGGAGAGTCTCACTGGTTCAGAATAGCCTCAGTTTATCCTCCCCTCTATGGTGTGATGTACAGAACCGTGACTCACATAGATCATCCACATACTGTAGCGCCTGGTGAGATTGAAAAGCACAGAGGCTTCATTGAGGTTAGTCAGCATGGCCATGTCCTCAATCATGTCAAACTTCGGAGGGTTTGTCTGCTGAATGTCATCCTCTTTCACAACCAAAGTCTTTGAAAGAGAGGGGGGAAAAAACAACAGTGTAAGTCTATAGTCAATTCATACAGTAGGTAGGTGATAATTCAAGGGACTTAAAGCACCACTGTACCACACCATATTCAACTTTTGGTACTAACATTTCATATACATTCTATTAGGTCTGCAAATCTATTAAATTAAAAAATATATAACAGTCCATGCACTTCAGAACAAGGATAAGTATATTTGGATTTAGCTACTGTATATCATGGACTTAATGAGGTCAGTTTCAACAAGTGTTGAAGAGTCAGTATTATGATATCACTTTCTGCCATATTAACTACAAGACAAGTGCTAAAACTATCCTTATTATGTTGTATTCAACTGCAACAACTAGCCTACCAACCCTTCCATCTTTGGTCTCCACAGTGGCTTTGTCACCATCCAGTTCTTTGATTTCCACCTCGATGTAAGCCTCCTTCTCATTCGGGATCCAGACTCGTTTGGTACCTGAGCAAAATAATAGAAAGTTTATGGGCATTTAGAGGGGCAAAAACGTAACAAAAAAAATGTGCACCATCAAAACTTGCAAAACTGTGGAAAATCTAATGGTCGGCTTCCATATGTTCTTGTTTTTTTTTTTGTCCATGGGTAGTAGTGTATGGCAAGACAAATACAATTGTTGAACTGATGTGCATTTCTGACAGTTATCCTACCATCAAAAGCCAGGGTCCTGGCGGCCAAAGCCTCCAAATTGGTGAGACGTAGGAACGAGGCTGCATCCCCGAAATCTTTAGTTTCATTAAAGCGAGACATGGTGACAACTCCGCAGGAAAAAACAGCACCAAAGCACCTACAATGAATAAGAGCAACAACTTAAACACATTGAAGACAAGCTCAAAACTGCCGGAGACAATTTGAATTGTAAAATGTGATTATCAATAGGCCTATTATTATAAAATGATGGTTAGTTGGTGCATCTGGTATACTAACCGTTGAACGCACTGTTAACTTCTCTTTTATTGTCCTCCTCAAGGTCAGGGTTAGCGGAGCTATGTCAGATATCCCCATGTGTCTCCTTCCTCAGCAGCCTATTGGCCCGGACCGTGTGCACGGACGGTCACGAATAGCAATCTGCATTTTTATCTCTTCTCAAACCTACAGTAGGCCAGTTATTTTTAAAACGGCATTGTTTTACAGAGGATTGCGTCAATGTTTGACTTCATTCTGGCAATCATAAACTGCACATAGTCATCTCAACGTGCAGAAGATGTGCACGTTTACACTGTAAATCAATTGGAACAGCGGTGTTCTTTTCTGTCCATGCCATGAAACATAATGTTTTCCTTCTATTTGATCGTCTTTATCAGGAAACATAATACGATCTGACTGGAACAAACTTGAATCTGAATGTGCAGAAGGCCCCCATCTGCGCAAAAACTGGTTGAGTCAAGGTTTTTTCCACGTAATTTCAACACAAACGTTTAATGTGATGACATTGAATCAATGTGGAAAAAATGTTTGAAAAAAGTGATCAAAGTAAGGGAATTGACGTATTTTGTAACACCCAACTTTTCCCTAAATCCAATGGTGCGCTGAAATGTGTTCGGTGGGTCAGGGAGTTTAGTGTTCCTGCAGGGTGCACAATGTAATTGGTATGAGCTTCAGAAGTTGACTGTCACTGTTGTGGCAATTAGAAAATATAGCTTGTCAAGATGTTCCATGTTACAGATTAAAGTTGACCACTAACTCATATAGTGATTGACCTGGACTACAAGTGGCATAAATTTTTTAAAAATCAAATCTGTACAATAACGACAATTCATGATGATACCATTTGGTTTTCAAATAGGAATGGACAAGGCTATATGTCAGTGAAAAGGGGGGATGACTGTAATGTTGGACGTAGGCGTGTGGAAATAGATGGGGAAAAACTGAGCCAGTGGGAGTTTGCAGGGTGGGGATATGGTGGATTGGAGTCAGTGGGGTAAAGTACTTAAGTAAAAATACTTTAAAGTACTACTTAAGTAGTTTTTTGGGGTATCTGTAGCTTGACTATTTATATTTGACAACTTTTACTTTTACTTCACTACATTCCTAAAGAACATAATGTACTTTTTACTCCATACATTTTACCTGACAACCAAAAGTACTCGTTACATTTTGAATGCTTAGCAGGACAGGAAAATTGATGAATTGACAAACTCACGCATTTATCAAGACAACACATGGTCATCCCTTCTGCCTCTAATCTGGCGGACTCAATAAACACAAATGCATCTTTTGTCAATGATGTCTGAGTGTTGGAGTGTGCCACTGGCTATCCATACATTTTAAAAACAAGAAAATGGTGCTGTCTGCTTTGCTTAAATTAAGAAATTATTTATACTTTATACTACTTTTACTTTTGATACTTAAGTATATTTAGAACCAAATACTTTTAGACTTTTACTCAAGTAGAATTTTACTGAGTGACTTTTACTTTTACTTCAAGTAACTTTCTATTAAGGTATCTCATACTTTTACTCAAGTATGACAATTGGGTGCTTTTTCACCACTGGTTGGAGTGCTTCCAAACATATCTGCCTATCAGCACTTAAGGAGCATGACCCAAGGCCTAACAAATTCCAGGTGAAAGACTTTTGATCTCAGTGTGCCTACCATCCCCCAAAAGAGAAAATATGTTTATCTTTAATCAACAGCAGGTGGGTAAAATGGTGTGACAGGACGCCAACTCTTTGAAGTGACTGTTTCTTTATGGTCCTATTGGTCTGGATATGGTTAACAAAGCCCCATATACTACGCACCACTGAGACCTGTACGCTCTCGTTGACTGGCCCTCACTTCATACTCGTCGCCAAACCCATTGGCTCCAGGTCATCTACAAGTCTCTGCTAGGTAAAGCCCCGCCTTATCTCAGCTCACTGGTCACCATAGCAGCACCCACCCATAGCACGCGCTCCAGCAGGTATATCTCACTAGTCACCCTCAAGGCCAATTCCTCCTTTGGCCGTCTTTCCTTCCAGTTCTCTGCTGCCAATGACTGGAACGAACTGCAAAAATCACTGAAGCTGGAGACTCATATCTCCCTCACTAGCTTTAAGCACCAGCTGTCAGAGCAGCTCACAGATCACTGCACCTGTACATAGCCCATCTGCAAGTTGCACATCCAACTACCTCATCCCCATTCTGTATTTATTTATTTATTTTGCTCCTTTGCACCCAAGTATCTCTGCTTTCACATTCATCTTCTGCACACCAATCACTCCAGTGTCTAGTTGCTATATTAGAATTAATTCGCCACCATGGCCTATTTATTGCCTTACCTCCCTTATCTTACCCCATTTGCACACACTGTATATAGATTTTCTTCAACTGTATTATTGACTGTATGTTTTGTTTATTCTATGTGTAACTCTGTGTTGTTGTATGTGTCGAACTGCTTTGCTTTATTCTTGGCCAGGTCGCAGTTGTAAATGAGAACTTGTTCTCAACTAGCCTACCTGGTTAAATAAAGGTGAAATATATATATATATATATATATATTATAAATACATATATATATATTTTTTTTTAAACAAGCAGTGCCAATGTACAGTACACCTATGTACACTTTATACAATGTCAATAAGTCACGCACCAGACAGAAAGGGACCTATAGAAATATCTAGGATACCTGTTCCACCTGTTCCACTACTAAGCCAAAGCTACAAAATGAGTGCAAAAGTCTCAGAGGTAGTATTACTTACTTTATATCGTATTTCCTTCCATATAAGGGTAGTTGGGTTTGATTGTGTTTGCGTTATTTAGGTCAGAGGCTGATTGTCAGCGTTGTGGATAAGCCCTTTCACAACCTTGAGAACAAAAGAGGAGATAAGTGACCTTGTGTGCACAGGCCAGAGCACAGCACCCAGAAATAGACCGGAATACAACTCCTGTTCTCAATAGCCCACATTCCGCAGTCTGACATAGGGCTCACAGTTAAAGAGGTAGGATGCTGTCGTGAAGGGCACTAGAACCCCCCCCGCCGGGCCGACACACAACTACTAAAGAAAATAAAGTGAATATACGTCAACCTCTAAATACACGTTGATTGATTATTCCATCATAATAGACGATAAAGTCAATTGAACCCTCAGTTCCCACCAACACAGAGAAATTACCATGTTATTTGAATGCACAATTCAAAAGTACATTGATTAGATACAGGCCACTTCTATCAGCTCTATTCTACAAGAGTTGAGTGCTTCAGATGAGGGGACTGTCTTGTGTTCTGTGTCACTAGCAAAGCAGACTGTGAGATTTTCAAGAATGGACTTTTGTGTGTGTGTCAGTTTGGACTTTTACTTTGTCTACGAAGTCATTTTTGGCTACAGATACAATGGTCTCCTTTTAGGTAGCCAGGGTGAACCTCTGGGAATACTACTGGTCAAGAATTCCAGGAATGGATTGTGTATTTCTGCTCATAGATTACAGTTGCTCTAGTTGGCCATACGCAGCACATACCTCTTTGCTAAGCTAAAGTGCTGATCCAGGAAACAGACCGTGATGGGGCCTAGTACATCCACTTTCATACAGCAGCAACATGAAAAATCACCAATACTAATACCTGTTAATGAATCCTTTCCTTGTGCCAATGGAAACACAACCTACAGTTAATCTAGTCTGTTTTTGATTGATGAGCCAAGCAGAAGCTTGAGGCCAGAGGACCCCTATTGGCTAGAATCCCCTGGCTTTGCCCTGATGTTGATGCAATTTATACGTTTTAGTTTGAAATGATTCCTGATCTTTAACTGACAGCAAGTAAGACCCTTCCAGCCTCAAAAGACTCCCATCAGTCATCAGCTACAGAGATAGAGACCCATAAATGCAGAGAGGGCAGACTCTGGCTAATGCCACCTTCCATTCCTGGTCTTAATCTCCCACTGTCACTACCCCCACAACATCACCAACTCTCTCAGAGGCAGCAATAACATGAGCTAATCAGTCTTTTCATGACTCGGCTGGTGGAGATACTGTACCATTCCAATGGCATTATTCCTAAAGCTCCAGTCAGGGGCCGGCCTATCTAAGATTAGGGTGTGCTGAGTCCTGGCCTCAGATCCCCACTGCCTGCCTCCCATGACTGCTCCTCCCAGCCAGCCAGACAGCCAGCCACTCTCCCTCTCTAATATGGGCACCCACAGCTGTCCTTCTATTTTGGAGCATGCTGTGACAGCGGCATGCCTCTACCCCCCACCCCCCCACCCGCGACGCCCAGTCCAGAACAATAGACACACGCTCACATAAACATTACAAACTTTTTTTTTAAAACTCAGACTACAGAATACCAGAGCTATTCGCCATTCAATCCTTCTGCTGCCACACAGTAAGCCCAGGCAGGACAGGCAGGGTTAACAAGGCCTTGGGTCAACAGCGGCTAAAACAAACAGAAGGAAATGTACCTATTAATACAAGGACAAAACAATGATTACATTTCATTAGTTTGTATTTCTCTAACCTAGCCACTGGGTCCTTGCTTCATATAAAATATAAATGGAAATCTGTAGCAAGTGTCTGAGTGAGTTGTTTGATCCCAGGTAAGTTGTTTGGTGCGGAGACAGGTGAGTGGTTTGTTTGGCATAGACTTCTCTTGCACAAGTCATTGAACATTTTTGTTAGGCTTTCGGATAATAAAAATGGTAAATTACCCCTAAACCGGCAGAAAAAGGTTTGTGGGTGACTGTGAATACCTTCTTAGTATGTATGCAAAAGCACTGCGATGATGTGCATGATATGTGTTACCCTGTGATTTTCCTTCAATACAGAGTCCCACAATAAACTGAAAATGTGTCATCTTATCAAAATTCTTCCGATGGCCTATAGAATAAGAGACATGGAACACAGTGGCTCTGTGTGGCTATCCATGGCAGTGCGCCTTCCTGCAATCTTTACATTTGAAATCTCTGTTAACAATGAACAGCATTCCAGTGAGGCTCCACATTAAAGCACCAGGGAATGCTGGGAGTATGTGATAGCCTTTCTGCGGCTCAAGACCCCATGAGACAGACTAGCACCTGTCTATCACGGCAGTTGTCACATGTGCACACACATACACACTCATACAAATGCAGATGGACGCACACACCCCGACACACACATGCGTGTATGTATGCACACATACATTCAACATTAACATTTAAAACAGTGAAATGCACACTAAACCCAAAAAACATTTGTCACTTTGTCATGTTTTGGGCATCAAGCCTAGGATGGGGTCACCAAGGACATTGGAAACATGATGCAGAAACGTTTAAAGCCAAATGTCAATTATAATTTAGCATCATGATGGTGTGGTAGACATGTAGAATATGTGCACGTGGCAGTGGTGGCACAAAACCAGACTGTCTGAGAGGATCATGCTTTTGAAACGGAAACATAACATCATTCGCTTTCCTTTCTACCTTTCCTTTGCTCTCACGGATGTAGAAAGGCCATATAAGAGCTTGCGTGAGTTGTGCCTGGGCGGTTTGCCTGTTGTGATGGGCATGACACATTGCGAGGAGACATAAGAATATCTGGTGTTGGGCAAGACACTTGAGCTGCCATTTGCTACAGCAGTCCTCTGTCACTGCACAGATTACAGTGCTACATACCACTTAACAGGACACAGGGTGGTCAGACGCTAAGCAGTTTGTCGGGGAAAAGCTCATTCGTCAGCTACAAAACTGTGTATTCATTTCCCCCAAAATGTCCCTCTATTTCCCATGATAAATTGTTAGGAATCATGTAATTATCCAGAGATTTCCATTTAATTGTGATGCAATCAAATTCCATTATCTCTGAGATAACTTAACCTTGTCTCAACATTTGAAAAACTCTCAAACAGGGAAAGATAAAGTAATTCTGTATTCTGTAGCCTAAAGTTGTACTCAAGTGTTACCAAAACTAAAGTGAGAAACAGTAGTAAGTAAGGTTGCAACCTTTTTGTTTATTAAGCTTTCCAGCATAATCTTCCGCCGTACCTTATATCTGTAATGGAGATGCGGGGCGTTAGGAAGCAGGTGCAGTTGGAGAGTTTAATATAAATGAACACGTAATAATAGAAAAACAAGAGAAGCGTCTGGACATGAGAACATTGCCTGTCTACTTACACACACACACCTGACAACCCTTTATTATGCACACCTGCATCTCATCATTAGGCACACCTGGACCTTATCACTTCCCTGATTACTTCCCCTATATATAGCGCTCTGTTGTCATTTCCCGTCAGGTGTTATTGTCTCTAAGTAGGCGATGTCGAGCGCCAGTGGGTGTAGACATGACAGTACCCCCCCCCCCCCCCCCCCCCCCCCCCCGACGTGTAGCTCCAGCCGCAGGACGCCGCTGGCCAGGAGGTTGGCCCCTAGAGCGAGGAGCGGTCCGGACGGTGGAGGTGGATTTCTCGGATGATCTTGGCATCTAGAATGTTGTCCACCGGAATCCAACACCGCTCCTCTGGAGAATACCCCTCCCGGTCTGGAGTACAGAAGGGATCTGACAGCATAGGTGGGACCTCCCTCAATGTCCAGAGGAGACGGAGGGGTGTTGTGGGGAACGGCCTCAGCCAGGGGACCAGGAACCACCGGCCTGAGAAGAGAAACATGAAAAGAAGGTGCCATCCGGTAGTTAGTGGAAGCTGTAACCTATAAGTCACCTCGTTGACCTTCCGGAGGACCTTGAATGGCCCGGCAAACCAGGGACTCAGCTTCTTGCAGGGCAGGCAGAGTGGGAGGTTCCTGGTGGAGAGCCAGATGCGATCACCAGGAAGGAACACGGGATCCGCCTTCTCCTTATGGCGATGGACAGCACGCTGGAGCTTCGCGTGAGCATCACTCCAAACTTCTTCTGCGTGCCGGAACCATTCATCCACCACAGGGGCTTCGGTCTGGCTCAGAGTCCACGGAGCCAGGACTGGCTGATAACCCAGGACACACTGGGAGGGAGTAAGCCCGGTTGAGGAGTGACGTAATGAAATCTGGGCGTGTTCCGCCCAGGGAAGTTGTCTCCCCTTGCCGGTCCGGGCAGTGACTCCTCAGGAACCTCCCCAGCTCCCTGTTCATCCTCTCCAACCTGCCGGTTGGAATGAGGCCGGTACCTGGAAGTGAGGCTGACCGTGACCCCCAGTTTCTCCATGAAAGCCCTCCATACCTGTGACGTGAATTGAGGGCCACGGTCGGAGACGATGTCCTCGGAAGGTCATAGTGCCAGACGACCTGCTGGAACAGTGCCTCAGCGACCTTGAGAGAGGTAAGGAGAACAGAGAGAGAAATACACCGGCATGACTTGGAAAATTTGTCCACAACCACAATGGTGGTGAAACCATCAGAGGAGGGGAGATTGACGCTGAGGCATTGGAAGGTGAACGAGCTTCCCTGCTGGAGCGTGCCGGGGGGATTTTGTTTGGACACATACTGAACATGAGTTGGTTGGTATAGTGAGCCACGTCCTCTGATAAGGTGGGCCACCAGTATTTCTCAGAGATGGAGTGAATAGTGTGAGTGATACCTGGGTGTCCAGTGGTGAGGGATGTGTGCGCCCTGGTCAACAGCCTATCCCTTATCTTCGAGGGGACGTAGATGCATTCAGGAGGGCAGGTAGAGGGCGTGGGTTCCCTCTCCAGAGCAAGGCAGATGTCCACATCTACATCCCAAAACATGGGGGGCAACGATAAGGGAGGGATAGGCTGGAGGCTGGTGGGCGCTACCTGGACTCTCAACAGATGTGGAACCACAATGTGAGGGAAAGCAGGTCCTCCAGTATCCTGGTGCCCAGGCGATGATTCTCATTCTTAACCAGGAGATGGTGTGGTTATGACGTTGGAGCCACGGGATGCTGAGGATGACTATGTGCGTGGTTGCAGTGATGATGAGGAAGGGAAAGCTTTCCTGGTGCATAGGTCCCACAGTGAGGGTGAGTGATGTGTGTGACATTCCCGGATCCCAGTGGTCGACCATCCAACACTTGAACCGGAAATGGAGTGGAGAGCAGATGTGAGGGGATGTTTAGTGAGGAGGCAAGGGCCTCGTCAATGAAATTCCCTGCGGCACCGAAGTCCACTAGAGCAGTAGATACAGCCAGCTAGTGATATGGATACTAGAAAGGGTTTGATGGAAAATGAGGATGTGGAATACCCAGGAAACGGATGATCCCGGGACCATCCCTCTGCTCTTGTGGACCCCGGGTTGGGACATATCAGACACTGCAGAAGCTTGTGCCCCTCCTGTCCATAATAGGGACAGAGCGCCAGCTGTCTCTGACGGTGTCACTCAGCCGTGGGGATTTGGGTTGGCCCATACCAACATGGTTTCAGGCTCTGACTCAGATTGGTTAATGAATGAAGGAGGGAGAGAGGGGATGGTGTACCGACGCTCCCGCAGAAGGTTATCCAGACGGATGGCCATCACAATAAGTACGTCCAAGGAGAGGGTGTCCTCTCGGCACGCCAACTCAGTCTGGATTTCCTCTCGCAACACCAAGACTGGTGTTTTGCGGGTAATATTTAATTAAGCTGCCAATTGAGGACTTGCGAGGCATCTGTTTCTCAAACTAGACACTCGAATGTACTTGTCCTCTTGCTCAGTTGTGCACCGGGGCCTCCCACTCCTCTTTCTATTTTGGTTAGGGCCATTTTGCACTGTTCTGTGAAGGGAGTAGTACACAGCGTTGTAAGAGATCTCCAGTTTCTTGGCAAGTTCTCGCATGGAATAGCCTTCATTTCTCAGAACAAGAATAGACTGACGAGTTTCATAAGAAAGTGCTGGCCATTTTGAGCCTGTAATCGAAACCACAAATGCTGATGCTCCAGATACTCAACTAGTCTAAAGAAGGTCAGTTTTATTGCTTCTTTATCAGCACAACAGTTTTCAGCTGTGCTAACATAATTGAAAAAAGGGGTTTCTAATTATCAATTAGCCTTTTAAAATGATAAACTTGGATTAGCTAACACAACGTGCCATTGGAACACAGGAGTGATGGTTGCTGATAATGGGCCTCTACGCCTATGTAGATATTGCATAAAACATCTGCTGTTTCCAGCTACAATAGTCATTTACAACATTAACAATGTCTACACTGTATTTCTGATCAATTTTATGTTATTTTAATGTACAAAAAATTAAATTTTCTTTCAAAAACAGGGACATTTTTAAGTGACTCCAAACGTTTGAACTGTAGTGTATGTTGGGATGGCAACTGCAGAGATGTATTTGGGTACACGAGATTTGACTACAGAAGAGTTACAGGGTGTGTTGAGTTGTGGTGTCCTGCCCTCCCAGGCTGTTGGCATGGTACATGAGCAGATATGGTCAAAGTAGTGGACTGGGGTAGTGGGTTTTTAATGAGTGTAGGGTTAGTTGGAATTATTGTACTTTTTATTTTATTTTTGTATTTAATTTTTACAATAATTTTATTAGCATTAATTTTATTATCCAAAATATTGCTATTTCGAAACAAGCCATTGAACGTTGGTTGCAATTTCAGTTAAATCCACCAGAAAAGACAGAACAAATAATACAACAAATATTATGGTTAAACTCAAATATACTAAATTGATTTTTTTTTAAACATTATTTATCACAAAAATCTTTGTAAATTATATCATAAATAGGACTGGTGGAGTTATGTCACACATGCAGCTAACAAAAATATATGGAAATGTTTGCTCTACCCAAAATTACAACCAACTAATTGCAGCATTGCCGCAAAATTGAAGAGGCAAGTGGAAGGAGGAGAAAGTAAGGAACTTGTCTGTCGGCCCTGCATTAAAGACCAAGTTGATTAAAGAAAAGTGTGATAAATTAAAAAGTAGACCAGTTTCATTTAAGAACAAAAAAAAAGAACAGCTGTGCCATATAGATTGCAAAATAGTTGTAAGAGATTTTCGATGTACTGATTCCATGGCACATGGCTTATGAACTGATATGTAAAACAATGGCAATTTCAAAACTTAGAATTGTTCAATTCTTGCAACCAATAAAATGTTATATACAGTTGAAGTCGGAAGTTTATATACACTTACGTTGGAGTCATTAAAACTCGTTTTTCAACCACTCCTCAAATATATTGTTAACAAACTATAGTTTTGGCAAGTCGGTTAGGACATCTTCTTTGTGCACGACACAAGGAATTTTCCAAACAATTGTTTACAGACAGATTATTTCACTTATAATTCACTGTGTCACAATTCCAGTGGGTCAGATGTTTACATACACTAAGTTGACTGTGCCTTTAAACAGCTTGGAAAATTCCAGAAAACGATGTCATGGCTTTAGAAGCTTCTGATAGGCTAATTGACATAATTTGAGTCAATTGGAGGTGTACCTGCAGATGTATTTCAAGGCCTACCTTCAAACTCAGTGCCTCTTTGCTTGACATCATGGGAAAATCAAAAGAAGTCAGCCAAGACCTCAGAAAAAAAATTGTAGACCTCCACAAGTCTGCTTCATCCTTGGGAGCAATTTCCAAATGCCTGAAGGTACCACTTTCATCTGTTCAAACAATGGTATGCAAGTATAAACACCATGGGACCACGCCGCCATCATACCGCTTTAGGAAGGAGATGCGTTTTGTCTCCTAGAGATGAACATACTTTGGTGCGAAAAGTGCAAATCAATCCCAGAACAACAGCAAAGGACCTTGTGAAGATGCTGGAGGAAACCAGGTACAAAAGTATCTATATCCACAATAAAAAAAAGTCCTATATCGACATAACCTGAAAGACCGCTCAGCAAGGAAGAAGCCACTGCTCCAAAACTGCCATTAAAAAAAGCCAGACTACGGTTTGCAACTGCAGATGGGGACAAAGATCGTACTTTTTGGAGAAATGTCCTCTGGTCTGATGAAACAAAAATAGAACTGTCTGGCCATATTGACCATCGTTATGTTTGGAGGAAAAAGGGGGAGGCTTGCAAGACGAAGAACACCATCCTGACCATGAAGCATGGAGTATCATGTTGTGGGGGTGTTTTGCTGCAGGAGGGACCGGTGCACTTCACAAAAAAAGATGGCATCATGAGGCAGGAAAATTATGTGGATATATTGAAGCAACATCTCAAGACATCAGTCATGAAGTTAAAGCTTAGTCGCAAATGGGCCTTCCAAATGGACAATGACTCCAAGAATACTTTCAAAGTTGTGGTAAAATGGCTTAAGGACAAGAAAATCAAGGTATTGGAGTGGCCACCACAAAGCCTGACTCCGTTACACCAGCTCTGTCAGGAGGAATGGGCCAAAATTCACCCAACTTATTGTGGGAAGCTTGTGGAAGGCTACTCAAAACGTTTGACCCAAGTTAAACAATTCAAAGGCAATGCTACCAAATACTAATTGAGTCTTTCTTTCTCTTGGAGGAGGACCTGAGCCCTAGGACCATGCCTCAGGACTACCTGGCCTGAGTTTTTCCTACCCACCGTGCTTCTACACCTGCATTGCTTGCTGTTTGGGGTTTTAGGCTGGGTTTCTGTACAGCACTTTGTGACATCAGCTGATGTAAGAAGGGCTTTATAAATACATTTGATTGATTGTATGTAAACCTCTGCCCACTGGGAATGTGATGAAAGAAATAAAAGCTGAAATAAATCATTCTCTCTACTATTATTCTGACATTTCACATTCTTAAAATAAAGTGGTGATCCTAACTGACCTAAATCAGGGAATTTTTACTAGGATTAAATGTCAGGAATTGTGAAAAACTGAGTTTAAATGTATTTGGCTAAGGTGTATGTAAACTTCCGACTTCAACTGTATATATGGAGGATACAACCATCCCAGCTCTGCAGATTTTGCTGCGAAGAGACTGAATTTCAATAGTGAAGTTTTTGGTACTGTCCATATGTAGCTTGTTTTTGGTCGCAGCTCCAGGAATGATTGAAGAAGTGCAACATTTACCTGGAGCTAACTCTGCAGATAGCGCTTCTGGGTGATTTGAAAAGTCATCGTCAATCGATCAATAATATAATAATACTCATGTCTATATATTTACCCAAAAAGATATGGGGGACTGGAAATGATAGACAATTACATTGATGGAAGCTACAATCTATCAGCAGTATTAAAGCTGATCCCCAAGAAGCTACTCCCCAAGAAAAATTAAATATATATTTTTTTGTATAATTTTTTTCCCCCAATTTGTAAACTACTACTACTACGAAGAAGAAGAAGAATAACTGCAGTATGTAGTGGTTGGGAGGGGGGAATATGGTCATAGTGAAGTTTTACAACCTGTGTAAGATGCTAGAGTTGATTGCCCTTGGGAATGTAGAAGGTCAAGATAGGAGACAGATAATGTAGTTTGGGGATTGTAATGCTCATATTAAGCTCTGGGGAGGATTACGGACTGATGTAAATGAACTACTGGATGAGAAAGGGCTTGTGAGTCTCTTAATGAAGGCCGGGGAACCAGGATTGACAGGAATCTGCTCTGGATCTTACCTTGATCTCAAGTTCAATGGCAGGCAGACGTAGTTGGGAGGTTTTGGAGGAATATATAGGGGTACGGATCATTATCCTATCATGTGTAGGATTGAGGGAGGAAGATTCAGTAGTGGATGGATTGAGAAGATGGATATTTGGGAAAGCGGAGAAGGGTCAGTTTCAGGAGTTGGGTGAACAAGAGCTGTTTCAGGTTGATATCATTTCAGATATAGAAACAGCTAATGATGGAGTGAGAGGAGCAATAGTAGGGGCCTCAATGCAGGTGATTACTATGGGTACAGGGGGAGAAAGGGCAAGGCAGGTGATTCCTAATGGTATAGGGGGGGAGAAAGAGTAACGCAGTTCCCTGGTGGACTGAAGAGTGTAGAAGCAGTGAAGTGTAGGAACAGGGCTTCAGAATGTTGAAAAGGTCCCATAATTACCAGCACCTGATTCAGTATAAACAAGCACAAGCAGTAGTAAGGAGGATTGTTAGGACAGCTAAGAGGGAGTATTGGCGCCGGTTCTGTGGAAACATAGGCAGTACCACTCCTGTGGGAGAGGTATGGGGGATGGTTAAGAGGATCAGTGGGGTCAGATGAGATTGGGGTCTCCCTGTGCTGAAAAGTGGGGAGATTGTTGCAGTGAGAGATATGGAGAAGGTAGAGATGTTAGCTCAGGCATTTGTGAAGCTGCACAACTCAAATAATCTGACAAAAGAGGGTCAGAGTGGGAGCGAGAGAGGGTCAGAGGAGAACATCCGGTGGTCCTGGATCAGAGAGAAATGGTGGGGGATGCATTGAATGGCCCTGTTATGTAGGCTGAGATGAAGAGAGCATTAGCTTAAGCTGGGGTAATATCTCCTGGGAAGGATGCGACATGTTACATCATGATGGCTCATCTCAGTGACACTGCAATGGGGAAGGTATTGGGCCTTTACAATAAGGTGTGGCAGGAAGGGAAACTGCCTGAAAGTTGGAAGCAGGTTGTAATGGTGCCGATACGGAAATCAGGGAAAGACCTTACCAGTCCTTCAAGCTATAGGCTGATAGCGTTGACATCTCACGTATGTAAACCTATGGAAAGGATGACTTACTTTCTAGAGAGTAGAGGACTAATGTCACCAGATCAAAGTGGGTTCAGGAAAGGCAGGGGAACTATGGATCCTGTGCTGTGCCTTGAGTCAGTCATATGGAAGGCAAATAAGGAGGTGGTGGTGGTCGTCATTTTCTTTGATGTAGAGGCTTATGATATGATGTGGAAGGAAGGCCTACTTATCAAGCTGGATAACATGGGGGTTGGAGGAAGGGATTTTGACTGGATAAAGGATTTTCTTTTTGGGTGATCAATACAAGTGAGGGTGGGGAGCTCTATGTCACAAAGCTATGAGGTAGATAATGGTAACCCCAGGGAAGTGTCATTCGTCCTTTGTTGTTCTCCATTATGATTGACGATGTATTCTCCCAGGTGAGACCTGATATTGGGAGGTCATTGTTTGCGGATGATGGGGCGCTGTGGATAGAGAGGGATAAATGTTACCCATACAGCCAGAAGAGTTCAAGTAGCGATTAGTGAAGTTGAGCGGTCCCTCAGGTGGGGCTTCAAGTTTTCAGTTGAGAAAATACAGACTGTGTTTTTTTTCTAGAAGGAAGGTTGGGGAGGAAATATACTTTAAGCTGTATGGAAGGAATCTGGAGAGGGTGGGATGGTTTTAGGTTCCTGGGCGTCTGGCTTGACACTCGAATGACACGGGCGGAGCATATTAACAGAGTAGCTGTCAAAGGAAAGAAAATATTGAATGTGATGCGTTGCTTGTCAGGAATGGAGTTGGGGGCAGATAGACTGGTGTTGAAAATGCGATATAGAGCACTGTTAAAGTCATCACTGGATTATGGAGGTATAGCAGATGGATCAGCCGCTCAGACGTCTTTAAAAAAGCTAGATGTAATCCAGGCCCAAGCCCTAAGAATAGGGCCGCCCAGGTAGCAGCGATGCTGGATGAGATGCTGTTGAAGTTAAGAAGACAACAGCTAGCCATGACATATTGGATAAATCTACAATGACGTACAGTTATGCATCCTACAAAAAAGGTACTCCTAGAGTGCTGGGAACATGAACAAAATCTTAATACAAGCTTTGGGTGGATAGGCAATGGCATGGCGAGAGATGGTGTTGTTTGGGAGGGAGTTTAGCCCCTCTGTGGTTCTTCCTGTTATCCCACCTTGGTTGCTCCCTCGGCCAGTGATAGATCTAGGGTTGCTTGAGAGGGTATGAGATGTTGAGGAATTAGTAGATTCAGTTGTAAGTGAACATTTAAGAACACAGTACTATGCTTTCTTGAATATATTCACAAATGGATCTAAGGGCCCTAAAACAGGGAGGACAGGTACAGCTTTCTGTATTCCTGAGTTTAAGGTGGCAGTGACAAAAAGAGCAACGGATCATTTATCCGTTTACACAATGGCCATACCTATTGTCTGCAGAGTGGGTGGACGAGGTGAGGCCAGATAGAGTAGTCATCTGCTCTGACTCCTGTACAGCACTGATGAGCTTAAATACATTTGTGTCACAGAGCAGACATTATGTATTGTATGGGGTTTTGCAGTGCTTGTATAGGCTGAGACCGGGGGTATTTGTGATGTTCCTTTGGGTACCAGCTCATGTGGGAGTAGAGGGGAATGAGGAGGTGGATGTTATCGCCAAGCAGGCTCTAAACATCCTAATGGTGAGATGGAATTGTCAAGCAGTAAAGCCAAGGGGTCGATAAGAACAGTGGTTAAAAATAAATGGAAAGAGTTGTGGAACAGGGAGAGAAAGGGAAGACACCTGTACACAGCAAGATCCAGGAAAAGGTGGGGGCAGGGAGGTCCTCAGACTGAGAGAGATGGAGGAAAGTGTAATCACACGGCTGAGACGGACACACAAGGCTCAAAAGTACATTGAAATTGGTGGGGAAACATCTGACTGGGAGGTGTGATCATTGTCAGGGGGAGATGGAAACAGTGGAATATGTTCTATTTCAGTGCCAGAAATATGGGAGGGAAAGGGAGCGGTTGTTATTAGATTTTAGGAGTAATGGGGTTGAAGAGCCAGGATTAATTGAATTGCTGGATAAATCTTCAGGGGATATAGTATAGTTGAATTGAATTACGTATTTCGTTTCCTTAAGGAGACGAAAACATTGGACAGGACTTAGACCTTCGCTATCGCTGGTCCACACTCCAGTCCAGTTGGTGGCGGTAATGCACCTTAAAGTTGGTTGCCAACTGCCATATAAAATCCACAGAAGAATACGTTTTCACGGTAGTGAGTTTTGAAGAGAACGGAAGAGGCGTAGTCTTTGGTTTGCTCCCTAGTCCATGTTTATCCGTGGTGTTCATTCTTGAAGGGAAAAACATCTGTTTTTTTGGGGGGGGGGTTGCCATTCCAGAGCACATCATCTGAGCATAATCGGCGTATAGAAGGACAGGTTTGTCATTTAAAATGTGGTGGTGCATTTAGGTTGATAGCAAGCCAACGTGTATGTGGATGCTGCTGGTAGCTAACGTTAACTTAACTATCTAGCTACACTGTCTTGATAACTTTAGTATGTAATATTACAGCTCTGTATCAGCCCAATGTCCCGTCAGAATCCAGTTGCGGTCGAGGCTAATCTCAATGGGAATCCCTGTCTAAATAAAGGTTAAATCAATAATCTGCTTTGTCATGGTTACAATGCAAATACGTTATGTTGGTCTCACCTTGCACAGGTGAACTGCAATGGCTGCCAACGGGATACCAGAGGATGTGTTGATGGATAATGATCTTATAAAGGACTTAGTGGATGTGGCAAAAGACTCAGCCCTTCTAAACGGAGTGTTGATGCGGACTAAAGAGACACCCAACTCATCAGAGGTAAATCTTATTCTGCTTGATTAGGCTAAACCGTTTAGACACACTGAACTGTTTGATATGACTATAGAATTCTCTACTATAAGATGCCGAAAATCACCTGTTTGGGTTCATTTAATTCAAAGGAGAAGTGGGAGAAGGTGAAACTGGGCAGCCATTGGAGCTATACTGTTCAAAAAAGGGAGTTTGTAATGCCCAGCCATGCCAGGAATTCTCTCTTTTGAGCCTGTGTTGTCTGACTGGATTTGTGGGAAACCAGGGGTGCAACTTTCACCGAGGGCAGGGGGGGAGGATATGTATGACATTGCATTTTTGTACCTCCCCTCCCCCGTTTTATCATTGGAATGTGATACAGAACAAGGCAGCGGTGTGCTTTAGGAACATGCAGACACCTCCAAGTGATCGGGTAGGCTGTTTGGAGTGGTTATCTGACTGGTAACCTCCACTTCTAAAACCAAAGTTGCGCCCCTGTGGGAATATATTCTGTCTCAGTGGTCATGTTACATGTTTTTCTGTTTATTTTTCACTATACCAAGTATCTAATCTACCATCTTAAATGGAATGCCAAGACAGTTAATGCAATTCAATTGCTTACCTGTACATTGTACATGTCAATCTGTTGTGATAATCAGAGAAATCCCAAATAACATCAAGTTCGTAAATTCATTCTAGGTTGCGCTCTGGTCGTTTTTAAATTCAGGGTGTTGTCAGATTGTCCTGTTGTAAATTCGGAGCGTTAAACTCTCGGAGCGTTCAGAGCGCTCACTGGACGCTCTGGCCGAGGATTAGGGTTGATCCTAGCGTTCTAACCTCGGCGGCAATCAAGCACTGGGGCTGGGACTTTCCAGGTACCTCACGATCATGATATATAGTGCTCCCGAGTGGCGCAGCACTGCATCTCAGTGCTAGAGGCGTCACTATAGACACCTTGGTTCAAATCCAGGCAGTATTACTACCGGCTGTGATTGGGAGTCCCATAGGGTGGCGCACAATTGGCCCTGCGCCGTCCGGGTTTGGCCGGTTTAGGTCGTCATTGTAAATAAGAATTTGTTCTTAACTGATTTGCGGAGTTAAATAAAGGTTACTTTTTAACAAAATTTTATAAAACAAAGTTTGGACACACACCTACTCATTCCAGGGTTTTTTGTTATTTTTTACTTTTATCTACATTGTAAAATAATAGTGAAGACATCAAAACTATGAAATAGTTTGCACACTCTTGGCATTCTCTCAACCAGCTTCATGAGGAATGCATTTCAATTAACAGGTGTGCATTAAAAGTTAATTTGTGGAATTTCTTTCCTCCTTAATGCGTTTGAGCCAATAATTTGTGTTGTGACAAGGTGTGGGTGGTATACAGAAGATAAACCTATTTGGTAAAAGACCAAGTCCTTATTATGGCAAGAACAGCTCAAATAAGCAAAGAGTCAATACGGAAAATCTGAACTTTGAAAGTTCCTTCAAGTGCAGTCGCAAAAACCATCAAGCGCTATGATGAAACTGGCTCTCATGAGAACTGCCACAGGAAAGGAAGACCCAGAGTTACCTCTGCTGCAGAGGATAAGTTCATTAGAGTTACCAGCCTCAGAAATTACAGCCCAAATAAATGCTTCATGTAACAGACGTCTCAACATCAACTGTTCAGATGAGACTGCGTGAATCAGGCCTTCATGGTCGAATTGCTTCAAAGAAACCACTACTAAAAGACACCAATAAGAAGAAGAGACTTGCTTGGGCCAAGAAACACAAGCAATGGACATTTAGACTGGTGGAAATATGTTTTTTTTCTCAGATTCCAAATGTGCGTGTCTTTGTGAGACTTGGAGTAGGTGAACAGATGATATGCGCATGTGTGGTTCCCACCGTAAAGCATGGAGGAGGTGGTGTGGGGGTGCTTTGCTGGTGACACTGTCTGTGATTTATTTAGAATTCAAGGCACACTTAACCAGCATGGCTTCCACTGCATTCTGCAGAAATAAGCCATCCCATCTGGTTTGTGCTCAGTGGGACTATTGTTTTTCAACAGGACAATGACCAAACACGCCTCCAGGCTGTGTAAGGGGTATTTGACCAAGAAGGAGAGTGATGGAGTGCTGCATCAGATGACCTGGCCTCCACAATCACCGACCTCAACCCAATTGAGATGGTTTGGGATGAGTTGGACCGCAGAGTGAAGGAAATGCAGCCAACAAGTGCTCAGCATATGTGGAAGACGGGAAAATCATTCCAGGTAATGCTGGTTGAGAGAATGCCAAGAGTGTGCAAACTGTCAAGGCAAACGCTTGTGGTTACTTTGAAGAATCTCAAATATAAAATATTTTGTTTAACACTTTCTTGGTTACTACACAGCCACTGAAGATGGATCATCATAGTTTTGATGTCTTCACTATTATTCTACAATGTAGAAAATAATAAAAATAAAAACCCTTGAATGAGTAGGTGTGTCCTAACTTTTGACTGGTACTGTATATGGCTATTCTCACGATTCTATATATTTTCTGAATTGATACTGTGATTTTATAGCAATTTGATGTTCCAAACATTGCTCACTGTATATACAGTGCCTTGCGAAAGTATTCGGCCCCCTTGAACTTTACGACCTTTTGCCACATTTCAGGCTTCAAACATAAAGATATAAAACTGTATTTTTTTGTGAAGAATCAACAACAAGTGGGACACAATCATGAAGTGGTACGACATTTATTGGATATTTCAAACTTTTTTAACAAATCAAAAACTGAAAAATTGGGCGTGCAAAATTATTCAGCCCCCTTAAGTTAATACTTCGTAGCGCCACCTTTTGCTGCGATTACAGCTGTAAGTCGCTTGGGGTATGTCTCTATCAGTTTTGCACATCGAGAGACTGAATTTTTTTCCCATTCCTCCTTGCAAAACAGCTCGAGCTCTGAGGTTGGATGGAGAGCATTTGTGAACAGCAGTTTTCAGTTCTTTCCACAGATTCTCGATTGGATTCAGGTCTGGACTTTGACTTGGCCATTCTAACACCTGGATATGTTTATTTTTGAACCATTCCATTGTAGATTTTGCTTTATGTTTTGGATCATTGTCTTGTTGGAAGACAAATCTCCGTCCCAGTCTCAGGTCTTTTGCAGACTCCATCAGGTTTTCTTCCAGAATGGTCCTGTATTTGGCTCCATCCATCTTCCCATCAATTTTAACCATCTTCCCTGTCCCTGCTGAAGAAAAGCAGGCCCAAACCATGATGCTGCCACCACCATGTTTGACAGTGGGGATGGTGTGTTCAGCTGTGTTGCTTTTACGCCAAACATAACGTTTTGCATTGTTGCCAAAAGTTCAATTTTGGTTTCATCTGACCAGAGCACCTTCTTCCACATGTTTGGTGTGTCTCCCAGGTGGCTTGTGGCAAACTTTAAACAACACTTTTTATGGATATCTTTAAGAAATGGCTTTCTTCTTGCCACTCTTCCATAAAGGCCAGATTTGTGCAATATACGACTGATTGTTGTCCTATGGACAGAGTCTCCCACCTCAGCTGTAGATCTCTGCAGTTCATCCAGAGTGATCATGGGCCTCTTGGCTGCATCTCTGATCAGTCTTCTCCATGTATGAGCTGAAAGTTTAGAGGGACGGCCAGGTCTTGGTAGATTTGCAGTGGTCGGATACTCCTTCCATTTCAATATTATCGCTTGCACAGTGCTCCTTGGGATGTTTAAAGCTTGGGAAATCTTTTTGTATCCAAATCCGGCTTTAAACTTCTTCACAACAGTATCTCGGACCTGCCTGGTGTGTTCCTTGTTCTTCATGATGCTCTCTGCGCTTTTAACGGACCTCTGAGACTATCACAGTGCAGGTGCATTTATACGGAGACTTGATTACACACAGGTGGATTGTATTTATCATCATTAGTCATTTAGGTCAACATTGGATCATTCAGAGATCCTCACTGCACTTCTGGAGAGAGTTTGCTGCACTGAAAGTAAAGGGGCTGAATAATTTTGCACGCCCAATTTTTCAGTTTTTGATTTGTTAAAAAAGTTTGAAATATCCACTAAATGTCGTTCCACTTCATGATTGTGTCCCACTTGTTGTTGATTCTTCACAAAAAAATACAGTTTTATATCTTTATGTTTGAAGCCTGAAATGTGGCAAAAGGTCGCAAAGTTCAAGGGGGCCGAATACTTTCGCAAGGCACTGTATATCTGCAGCAGAGTTTTTGATCAGTCGTAGAAATAAGTGCTGAAAACATATTGACTCACTATTTTTTTTTTTTTAATTCCATAGTTTTGGCAAAAGTACAGCCGATTAGCGCATGCTAACGCTACCTAGCAAATCGAAGTCAAAGTATCGATATATCATCCAAAATAATATAAGCTTGCTATTTTGTGTCTGGAAGAAGCTTTAACACCTCACTTTGAACATTTTACTTGCCCTAGCAGAGCTGGTTAGGCTGTTTTCTTGTTATCTAGTGCGTTGGTGACTAACTGGGTTACTGGCAACAATTGAATTCAGTTTCTTTGCCGATGTTTACATATCTGCCATAACAAGAGTTTAGGGCTTTTGCAAACTCCTCAATTATTCGGCACTCTGCCACTCTCACTTCGGTGTAGATTGCCATGGGGAATTTACGAAGGCACCCTTATTGTGTGTTTGGTTTCAGGTGGTGACCTATGCACCGTTCACACTTTTCCCCTCGCCAGTGCCCAAGGATACCTTCCACCAGGCTCTAGCAGTACAAACGCACTACAACCGACTGGTGGACAAGATCAGCCAGGACTCCAGCTTCCTGGAGGAGGCTCTAGCCACCACCATCAAAGTGGATGATTTCACTGGGAGGTTGTTCAATATATACAGACATGTTTTACAGGAAGGCAAGATCCAGGTAGGGTATTATTGCTTTCAAACAAATCAAATGTTATTGGTCACACACATTTTTTGCAGGTGTTGCGAAATGCTTGTGTTCCTAGCTCCATCAGTGCAGTAATATCTAACAGTACACACATCTAAAAGTAAAATAATGGAATAAAAATATATATAAATATTAGGATGAGTGGCATTGACTAAAATACAGCAGAATAGAATATAGTATGTACATGAGATCAGATTTTATTGGTCATACACATGGTTAGCAGATGTTATTGCGAGTGTAGTGAAATGCTTGTGCTTCTAGTTCCGACAGTGCAGTAATATCTAACGATTCTAAAACGACTACCTAATACACACATCTAAAGGGATGGAATAAGATTATGTACATATACATGTTTGGATGAGCGATGGCCGAGCGGCATAGGCAAGATGCAGTAGATGGTATAAAATACAGTATATACATAGGAGATGAGTAATAGATGATATGTAAACATTATTAAAGTGGCATTATTAAAGGACTAGTGATCCATTTATTAAAGTGACCAATGCTTTTGAGTCTGTATGTAGGCAGCAGCCTCTGTGTTAGTGACGGCTGTTTAACAGTCTGATGGCCTTGAGACAGAAGCTGTTTTTCAGTCTCTCGGTCCCAGCTGTCTACTGACCTCGCCTTCTGGATGATAGCGGGGTGAACAGACCTTGGCTCGGGTGGTTAATGTCCTTGATAATCTTTTTGGCCTTCCTGTCACATTGGGTGCTGTAGGTGTCCTGGAGGTCAGGCAGTGTGCCACCGGTTATGTGTTGGGCAGACCACACCACCCTCTGGAGAGCCCGGTTGCGGGTGGTGCAGTTGCCGTACCAGGCGGTGATGCAGCCCGACAAGCTGCTCTCAATTGTGCATCTGTAAAAGCTTGTGAGGGTTGTAGGGGCCAAGCCAAATTTCATCAGTTTCCTGAGGTTGAAGAGGCGCTGTTGTGCCACCTTCGCCACACTGTGTGGACCATTTCAGATTGTCAGTGATGTGTACGCCAAGGAACTTGAATCTT
Organism: Oncorhynchus clarkii lewisi; assembly: GCF_045791955.1. Classification (NCBI taxonomy): domain Eukaryota; kingdom Metazoa; phylum Chordata; class Actinopteri; order Salmoniformes; family Salmonidae; genus Oncorhynchus; species Oncorhynchus clarkii. The sequence continues at coordinate 51,651,034 of NC_092155.1, forward strand.
TCCACCTTCTCCACTGCATTCTCGTCGATGTGGATAGTGGTGTGCTCCCTCTTCTGTTTCGTGAAGTCCATAATCAGATCCTTTGTTTTGTTGAGGGAGAAGTTATTTTCCTGGCATCACTCTGCCAGGGCCCTCACCTCCTCCCTGTAGTCTGTCTCGTCGTTGTTGGTAATCAGGCCTACTACTGTTGTCAACTGCAAACTTGATGATTGAGTTGGAGGTGTGCGTGGCCATGCAGTCATGGGTGAACAGGGAGTACAGGAGGGGGCTGAGCACGCACCCTTGTGGTGCCCCCTGTGTTGAGGATCAGTGAAGTCCAGGACCCAGTTGCACAGGGTGGGGTTCAGACTCAGGGCCCTGAGCTTAATGATGAGCTTGGAGGGTACTATAGTGTTGAAGGCTGAGCAATATCAGATGCTATGTTGGAATGCATTTCAAGTTGCAATAATCAAATACATTTAGGTGGAGGTCAAAGACCTTGCTCATTTATTCATTTTACATTTCCAGTCCATAGTTTTGGGTCTGAATCGCTCAGACTACATGCTGGACCAGAATGGGGATGGGAGTGCCTCCCTGAAGCAGATCGAGATCAATACCATTGCTGCCAGTTTTGGTGGTCTTGCCTCACACACGCCAAACGTCCACCGGTATGTGAACCACAACAATACTGCCGGTTTTCCCTGCTGAAGGTTTTTATTCTCCTGCTGTAAAAGATACAGGACGATGGGAAAGGGAATTGGAGAAGTATGTTTGGTTTGAAGACCGTTGTAAACAATTGAATGCCCTGTGAATGACCCTGTCTGTCTGTATCAATAGACACATCCTGAAGGTGGCTGGTCGGTTGGAGGATAGCAAGCGTATCCTAGACAATAACCCTTCTGCAGGTCTGGCAAAGGGCTTAGCTAAGGCCTGGGAACTCTATGGCTCAGAAAGGTGGGTTTCTTGGTTAGGATTCAGATGTGTGAATGCATTTGAGATCCGTCAGTTTGTACAAAGAAAAAAAAAGAGGATACGGAAAACTAGGACGTTTTGTTGGTTGTCTATGTCAGTAACAGAACACAAAGTAGATACCACTGCTGAGCTTTTAATATGGGTAATTCTGTCATTAAAGGGCAGTAGTCTTGTATCTGGTTGAAGAGCTCCAAAGAAACATCTTCGACCATCGATATGTGGAGAATGAGCTATGGAAGAGGTAAGGTAAAGAAGAGGTAATCAACTCTGACGCAATCATCCGATTTTTATCCTGTTGATGATGCTGTGATGGAGCCTCCTACTGCCACTTTTGTAGCCATGGTAGACAAATGTAGTTGACTACCATTGGTATATCAAAATGGCGCGACATAAAATATTTCTGCTTGTTTTCAGAAATATTCCTGTTATACGAAGACAGTTTGAAGATGTAGCTAAGACGGGATTCCTTGATCAGGATAAGAGGCTGTTTGTGTAAGTGTTACTTTCTTTTAAAAAGTTTATTACGGTCATTTGCGTGCTCAACATATACTGTTTTGATTTTGCAACATCTGTTACTGATAAAAAAGACTGTTAAACATTGCCTTACTTTCAATGTAATGCCATGCTTATTGTTTCATTTAAAAAATTAAAAACATTTTGTTGCAGAGATGGACGGGAGGTTGCTATTGTGTATTTCCGCAATGGGTACATGCCACAGAACTACACAGAACAGGTTTGAACACAATCATCTTCATTTTTTTTTCTTCACGTTCTCAGAGTTTTGCTGTGGTTGTGTCATCTTGAAACTGATGCAATCACTTATTATCATGACAATGTGTATGATTTTTTTTGTAGAACTGGGAGGCTCGTCTCATGATGGAACGCTCTATGGCTGTGAAATGTCCAGATATCAGTACCCACCTGGCTGGCACCAAGAAGGTGCAACAGGAACTGGCCAGACCGGGTGTTCTGGAGAGGTTCTTTCCTGGTGAACCTGACGTTGTGGACCAGATCCGGGCAACCTTTGCTGGGCTGTATACTCTAGACATGGTAAGGGAACAAAACCGGGCTCTTTGGACTCATTTGATAATGTTTGCGTACATACCTCTTTCTTTATAAAGCCTTTCCTAGCAGTTTGCTTTTCTGCTTCAACTTTCTTATTCAATCTTACTAACAGGGACCAGAAGGTGACAAGACTGTGGCTATGGCTTTGGCAAAACCAGACCAGTTTGTCCTGAAGCCACAGAGGGAAGGTGGGGGTAAGAGGACCTCAGCTCTTTACTTCACATCTCTCGTGACCCTGACCTCTAACCTTATCATGCTGTGGCCTGTCTGCTAAAGTGTAGATTTTCTCTACTCCTGTAGGCAACAACCTCTATGGAGCTGAGATCTGTCAGGTACTGGAGGGTGTGAAGCAGAGCACAGAGAGGATGGCCTATATTCTGATGGACAAGGTTCAGCCCCGCCCTGTACACAACTATCTCCTGAGACTGGGGACGCCACTCAAACTCAGCACCTGCCTAAGTGAGCTGGGTGTATTTGGGGCCTACGTCAGGTACAGTCAAAGACCCTTCTGTATACATTCCTGTCTTGACAACTTCATAGAAATTGTATATGTGAGTTTAAATGAAGTATACTGTAATTGGAGGTGGTATACATTTTGGACCACTGAAAACTATTGCGTCAAGATGTGGTGATAACAATGTACTCATGCAGAGTAATGAAGATGCCTTTTGTCTCTTCTCTGAATGGTTGTGTGTGTCCATGATTTCTGTGTCCACATAGGCATGGGCAAGACATGGTGCTGAATGAGTGTGCTGGGCATCTGCTGAGGACCAAAAGTGATGAACACTCTGATGGAGGTGTGGCTGCTGGAGTGGCAGTGCTAGACAATCCACTCCTCGTCTGACCGACACTGCCCTCTGTCACATTAATAGTGAAGCTGCACAGAAAGATGGTAGTAAGAAAAGTTAAACACACAAGTGCTCTTCTTTGACTGCAGAGAAAATTGCTGCTCCCCATCTATTTTAGATGTTTATGTGATACTTTTACTGTAGAATCAAATGTGTGCTCTTCGAGCTTGTGCAGATCAGGAATGAGCCTGATGGATGAAGAATGGCTGTGTGCGGACACTATGAAGTCTTACTGGCGCAATACATTTCTATCACTGCTCGGTAGACTTAAACAGCCAACAAATGTTTGGAAACAGAAAATACGGAACTATGATTATTTCGCACCAAAAACTGTAGTATTCCAGATGTTGAATTGGAGAAACTGTTTTAATCGGGAAAGAAGAGAACCATTGCGAGGTAATATCCCTAGAGCAAATAATAGTATTAAGATTGTTTATGGGAATAATAGTAATAAATTGTTTTATTACTTTCGGACTTTTGTTTTTTTGTATTTATTGTAATATGCATTCATAATATACTGATGGGATTTGATGCAGTGGGTTACTATATTGGCATTAGACAGATGGATAAAGGTATCTGACAGATACAATTCAGTTCCATTTTATGAACACCAGATGGGACATGGAAAAATAATGTATGTGATTTGCATATTCATGGGGTGTTACTTACTGTGGCTCAGTTGGTAAAGTATGGCGATTGCAACACCAGTACAGTAGGTTAGATTCCCAGGACCACCCGTATGTAAAATGCATGCACACATGACTAAGTTGCCTTGGATAAAAGCGTTTGCTAAATGGCATATATTATTACCTAAGCTGTAAAGGTTATGGCCCAGGTTCATCATCATTTTGCATTCTCAAACACTTGGATGACAAACAGTAAACTAGTCAAACTGCTGCTTGGAATAATTGTGTGGCAGAGCTAAGGTATTCATAGACCAAAACCTTAAGAGCACCTAAAATGATTAGTGTCTACCATGGATTCAATAGCTTGCTCAACCATTCACTGAGGATTATATAACACATCTGCCATTAAGAGGATATCTTTACTTTGGGAAACATGGATTGGTGTTCATGTGTTGCCTACAGACTATACTTTATGTACCTAGATAATAAAAAAAAAATCAATAATAGAACTGCTATGCTGGTACGGTGTGGCTCCGTTGGTAGTGCATGGACCTTGCAATGCCAGGTTTGATTCCCATAGGGGATCAGTACGAACAAATATGAAAATGTATGCACTCATTACTGCACGTCGCTCTGGATAAGAGCGTCTGCTCAATGACTGAAATGTAAAATTACATTTTTTTCATAATTCAAACGAGGGGATACAAAGAACAAAACAGTCACAGATAATACTCTAGAATAACATTTCACTTTTCCCCAGCTCGTACACTTTAACACAGTGGGGTGGTCAAGATCTAAATCTTTTCAGGGTACATACGTCTACCCCTGTGCCAAATTCGGTGCTTTTATGTACAATTGAGTCAAATTTTGCAGCTCAGCCATCCCACTAACATCTTGAACACAGGTGAACTGCAATGGCTACCAGTCCGAATGGGGTTCCAAAGGAGGTGTTGCTGAACACTAAACTTCATAAGGACTTAGTGGAAGAAGCTAAAGACTTTGCCCTTCAAAATTGAGTCTTGATAAGGACTAAAGAGACCCCCAACTCATCTGAGGGAAAGAGTGCATCCCCTACTATAGAAAGATCTATTTTTTTATTTAAAAAAATAAATATATATATTTAACCTTTAATTTAACTAGGCAAGTACATAATACGATCAAATCAAATTGTATTGGTCACATACACATGGTTAGCAGATGTTAGCATGGTTATGCGAGTGTAGCGGAATGCTTGTGCTTCTAGTTCCAACCATGCAGTAATATCTAACAAGTAATCTAACAATTTCACAACAACGAAGGAATGAACAAGAATATGTACATATAAATATATGGATGAGCGATGGCCGAACGGCATAGGCAAGATGCAATAGATGGTATAGAGTACAGTATATACATATGAGATGAGTAAAGTAGGGTATGTGAACATATAAAGTGACATTGTTTAAAGTGACTAGTGATACATTTATTACATTCAATTTTTAATTATTAAAGTGTCTAGAAATTTGAGTCAGTATGTCAGCAGCAGCCACTCAATGTTAGTGGTGGCTGTTTAACAGTCTCATGGCCTTGAGATAGAAGCTGTTCTTCAGTCTCTCGGTCCCAGCTTTGATGCACCTGTACTGACCTCGCCTTCTGGATGATAGTGGGGTGAACAGGCAGTGGCTCGAGTGGTTGTTGTCATTGATGATATTTTTGGCCTTCCTGTGACATCGGGTGGTGTAAGTGTCCTGGAGGGCAGGTAGTTTGCCCCCAGTGATGTGTTGTGCAGACCTCACTACCCTCTGGAGAGCTTTACGTTGTGGGCGGAGCATTTGCCGTACCAGGCAGTGATACAGCCCAACAGGATGCTTTCGATTTGTGCATCTGTAAAAGTTTGTGAGTGTTTTTGGTGACAAGCCAAATTTCTTCAGCCTCCTGAGGTTGAAGAGGCGCTATTGCGCCTTCTTCACCACACTGTCTGTGTGGGTGGACCATTTCAGTTTGTCCGTGATGTGTACGCTGAGGAACTTAAAATGTTCCACCTTCTCCACCACTGTCCCGTCGAGTTGAGTAGCAGGTCAGCCATTGGACCTATGCTGGTGTGCTTAGCCATGAGAGGTATGTTGTCTGATGGAGTTAGTGGGAATCTATTCTGTCTTGGTAGCACGGAGGTGTAAATGTATTTTTTTTTTAAATCTAGACTTAAAGGTCCAGTGTAGCTGGGTTTTTTTTTATATCTCAGTGTCAAATAATTTCTGGGTAACAATTAAGTACCTTACTGTGATTTGTTTTCAACTAAAGTGGTAAAAAAAAAAAAGCTTCTTAACAAAGATTTTGCTCTGGCTGTCTGGGAGTGGTCTGAGTGGGGAGGGGAAAACTAGCTGTTATTGGCAGGGAGGTTTGGAACCCTCTCTCTTTTTTTGGTCTATTAACTCATTTCTTGCTTGGTGATGTCATCAGGCAGGCCAAAACTACATGTATTTTCAAACAGCTCTTACGCCGCAAAGGCATTATAATAATAAAAAATGTCAGTGTTATTCCAACATCATAGTGTGAAAATGCACTGAGTATACTAAAGAAGACCTGTGTTTCCCATGACATAGACTATCCAGGTGAACACTATGATCCCTTATTGATGTCACCTGTTAAATCCAATTCAATCAGTATAGATCAAAGGGGAGTAGACCGGTTAAAGAAGGAGGTTTAAGCCTTGAGACAATTGAGACATGGATTGTGTGAGTGCCATTCAGAGGGTGAATAGCAAAACAAAAGATTGAAGAGCTTTTGAACAGGGTATGGTAGTACAATAGGTGCCAGGTGCACCGGTTTGTGTTAAGAACTGCAACTCAATATTAGGAAGGTGTTCCTAATGTTTAGTAAATTCAGTGTGTATAAAACACATGGAAATCATGTTTGACTACACCGGGCCTTTATTTCAATTCTTAGGATAGAATGCAAATCTGGGATTGGTACAGTCGTTTTTGGAATTAATGATATATAACCATTGATTCTAAAATAATATTTTTTTAATGTCTCACCCCATAAGTGACCGAAATATAAGCTTGCTTAATGCCATTATTTGTAAACAAAAAATATATTTGTAAACACACTGTATTAACAGTCCTTGAATTTATTTGAGGGTGGTTTTATTTCTCCAGCGCTGTCCCTCAGCTGTTTACCAAAAAAAAGTGGTGTGTTGACGGCTTTTTTGTTTGAATCACAGATTGCCCCTTTAAGTGCTTACCGGACAAAATGCAAGTGTCCATCCAGATAAGGGCTCTCCAACCCTGTTCCTGGAGAGCTACCATCCTGCAGGTTTTCACGCCAACCTTAATCTAGCACACCTGATTCTAATAATTAGTTGGTTGATAAGCTGAACCAGATTAGTTACAACTGGGGTTGGAGCGAAAACATACAGAAAGGTAGCTCTCCGGGAACACAGTTGGAGAGCCCTGATCTAGCACCTGGGTCATCTTTGCATCTCAGGACCGAATTAGCTCACTAAGCATTTACTGTTTGGCTTTCACCACACTAGCATGCTACACAATAACAGTTGAGACTATCACATGTCTAGAACTATGTCTGTTTGCCGGCATACATACTATTTTGAATGTGTCCATTTTATCTAAATTGAACAAATAGTCATCAGAGCTGCTGTTCATTTTGTCTGGGTTCAGGGGATGACCTATGCACAGTTCACACTTTTCCCCTCACCAGGATACCTTCCACCAGCCTCTAACAGTACAAACACACTACAACCGACTGGTGGACAAGATCAGCCAGGCTGGAGAACCTTCTAGCCAGGTTATACAGAGAGCTGTATGACCAAGCAGAAAAGACTAGTGCAATAGAGGGATTGTAGCCAATTTATTTTAACAGCACTATCAAAGTGGATGATTTCACTGGCAGTTTATTCAACAAACACAGACATGGCATACAAGAGGGGAGGACCCAGGTAGGTTTTGTAGTTTTAATGGACCTTTTACTACATTGGGTTAAATCAGGGTCACACAGTGTTTCTTGGTAGTCTTGAAACAAAAGTATACACCTCACACACATGGTTATGGGTTTAAAAAAATACACCTGTACCATGTCAGAGTTAAAATGTATTATTATTTTGAGTTTGCATCCCGATATTACAGTTTATATACATCACAGAAGATAGAAATACAACAAAACTGCTTGACATAGAAACACTGGCTTTTCGGTTGGTTTTTGAAATATTGTTGATTCATTATGAAAAATATGAATAACATGAGGTCACTAGGTCGTTTACTGCAGGAAAGGGCGACAGGGCAATTCCACCACATTCACTGGGGAGGACCCAGGTAGGGTGTTGTAGTTCTATTGAAATGTTAATGAACTATATCAGATATTAAGAACATTTGTATTCATCTAATTTAGGAACAATTAAGATCGGATGTTCACACTACTTTCTGAAAAATGTCCATAGTTTTGGATCTGAATCGCTCAGACGACATGCTGGACCAGAATGGCTCCCTGAAACAGATCGAGATCAACACCATTGCTCCCGGTGGGTGTGGTGTTTCTGCACGCACACCAGACGTCCACCGGGATGTTCACACAACTAGTTACCAAGTTATTTCTTTAAATATCCCCTGTGGAGTATTCTTTCTAAATAAGGCCTATTATTATTTCATCATTAGGCACATTCTGAAGAGGCCTGGTCAGCTGGATGAAAGCAAGCATGTCCTAGACGACAACCCTTCTGTAAGTCTGGCAAAGGGACTAGCTAAAGCTTGGGACCTCTACGGCTCGGAGAGGTGGGTATCAAGGTTTTCATATCACTTCAAATGTAAATGATTCAAGCTCCAACTGGCAAGGTTAACCATCTAACTTTCATTCACTGCAGGGCAGTGGTCCTGTTTCTGGTTGGAGCATTTTTGGCCATAGATATATTGAGAATGAGCTATGGAACAGGTAAGTTTGATTGGATTCCTTGGTGCTTATTAGTCAAGTGAATTATTATCTGTTCTCGCACAATGAAGTCATGAGTGTCCACATATTGACTGCAAAATGTTTTTTTTGCAGACAAATTCCTGTTATGTGAAGACGGTTTGACGATGTATCGAAGATGGGATTCCTTGATGAAAACGAGGCTCTTTGTGTACGTGCTATAGTAACTTTTTGTGACCAGATGGATTGTTAGATTTCTAACAAACATGTAATTGTGTTACTGACATGAAGCAAGTCAAACTCATTCTCTCTGCAGAGATGGAGGTTGCTATTGTATATTTCCGCTATGGGTACATTCCTCAGAACTACACAGAACAGGTTAGATGGTAACATCCTGTCATTGTACCTCACCTGTGGTGGCAGTTAGCCTCGTGGTCAGAGTGTCGGGCCAGTAACTGAAAGGTTGCTGGATCGAATCCCTAAACTGACAAGGTAAAAATCTGTCGTTCTGCCCCACTGCCCCACTGTTCCCCGGTAGGTTGTCATTGTAAGTAAGAATTTGTTAACTGACCTTCCTGGTTAAATAAAGGGCTTACAGCATTTATTTAATTTAATTTAAACCTTTCTCAGTAGTCAGTGTATCATTGACTGCAATGTATGTACCCATTAAACTCACAGACCACTTCCCAGTTCCTCTATCTATGATGATGATACTGTTGGATTGGATTTGGCCCTTTGATTCAGCAGTAATAATCTTCCCTGTGTGATTTTGTGTAGAGCTGGGAGGCTCGCCTCATGATGGAGCGCTCTCTGGCTGTGAAGTGTCCAGATATCAGTACCCACCTGGCTGGCACCAAGAAGGTCCAACAGGAACTGGGCAGACCTGGTGTTCTGGAGAGGTTCTTTCCTGGTGAACCTGATGTTGTGGATCAGATCCGGGCCACATTTGCTGGGCTGTATACATTAGACATGGTAAGAGAACCTGGCTAAGTGTTTACATATTACCTCTTCTCTTTACAATGTTGTTGTAAATAGTTTCATTTATTTTTCAATTACTTTACTTGGTCACAACAGGGAACAGAAGGTGACAAGACTGTCTATGGCTTTGGCAAAACCAGACCAGTTTGTCCTGAAGCCACAGAGGGGAGGTGGGAGGTAAGAGGACCTCAGCTCTTTACTTCTTCTTACAATGGGTACATTAACTAAAGGTTGCCTGGTGCCCTGGGTGAGCTGAGATATCACTGTAAGACCATTGGAATTGTCTACAATGTACAAACTCTACCCACTCTATGTCCCAGGCGAGGTAAGACGATTGCACCTAGTCTCTCGTGACCCCTGACACCGTCATGCTCTGCCTGTCTGCTGATGTGTAGAATTCCTCCTCCTGTAGGCAATCACATCTACGGAGCTGAAATCTTTCAGGTACTGAAGGGTGTGAAGGATGACATATAGAGGGCAGCTTACGTCTGGATGGACAAGATCCGGCCTGTGCACAACTACATCCTGGAACGGGGAACTCTGCTAAAACTCAGCACTTGCATATGTGAACTCGGCACATTTGGAGCTTATGTCAGGTATACACACAGACAGACATGCATATTTTTGTCACAATATTATTAATTGACTGACACAGAAATGTTCTGGATGGTGTTGTGGTGGCAGAATTTTCCACAGCAGTGTTATTTGTGTTACACTGATGTCTGGATTTGAATTCTCATAGGAGCAGTCACATTGTGCTGAGGACCAAGAGTGATGAGCGCTCTGATGGAGGTGTGGCTGCTGGAGTAACAGTCCAAGACAACCCACTCTTCGTCTGACCGACACTGTCCTTTATGATACTAGTGTATTTAGATACTAGTCTATAGATGAAGCCAATGGGTCCATACCATCCAAGGATGAGTGTAATGTCTGTCATCCATCTATGCCCATCATGTCTGTAGGATGTATGTGCTGTTATGTTGAATTTGATGTGGAATTGTTCACATAGCCTGTCTGACGGTACAGATTAAGTGAATAGCAGATCTACAGATCTAATGAAATGCTGGAATCGGGCCGAGCGAGAAAAGTAGAAATAATCATCAGTTTCATTAGCACTTTGCTGTTGATTTCTTCGCAACTTATTCAAATGACTGGCAGGGATCAACTAAGTTTAATAATGTAGAATTATGATGAGTTCAAACAGGGGTCATTGATTTGGAAAGTATATCACAATAACTGCTATTTCTCAAACATGGAGAATGGTATTAGGATGTATAAAATGCAGTTCCTTAGTTTGAACACTAGGTGACAGTAAAGGGTAAGATATTTCCATAGAGAATGATAAAGACATCAGCACACAGGCAGTGCTATTGAGGCCATCTCCATTTTGAAGTAGTAGCTGATCTTTTCAGCTATCTGAATTTGGGTGAAGTGGGGAGGCTTGGGCAAGTTGCAGTGAGGGGTGCAGGGCTGTTGACCGGGGTAGGGGTAGCCAGGTGGAAAGCATGGCCAGCCGTAGAAAAATGCTTATTAAAATTCTCAATTATCGCGGATTTATCGGTGGTGACAGTGTTTCCTTGCCTCAGTGCAGTGGGCAGCTGGCAGGAGGTGCTCTCATTCTCCATGGACTTTACTGTCTCTCAGAACTTTTTGGAGTTAGTGCTACAGGATGCAAATTTCTGTTTGAAAAAGCTAGCCTTTGCTTTCCTAACCTCCTGTATATATTGGTCCCTAACTTCCCTGAAAAGTTGCATATCGCGTGGGCTATTCGATGCTAATACACTACGCCATAGGATGTTTTTGTGCTGGTCAAGGGCAGTCAGGTCTGGAGTGAACCAAGGGCTATATCTGTTCCTGGTTCTACATTTTTTGAATGGGGCATGCTTATTTAAGATGGTGAGGCACTTTTAAAGAATAACCAGGTATTCTCTACTGATGGAATGTGGTCAATATCCTTCCAGGATACCCGGAACCAAGTCGATTAGAAAGGCCTGCTCGCTGAAGTGTTTTAGGGAGCGTTTGACAGTGATGAGGGGTGGTCGCTTGACCGCAGACCCATTACAGACGCAGGCATTAGGCAGTGATCACTGAGATCCTGGACGAAGACAGCAGAGGTGTATTTGGAGTGAAGGTTGGTTAGGGCAATATCTATGAGGGTGCCCGTGTTTACGGATTTGGGGTTGTATCTGGTGGGTTCATTGATAATTTGTGTGAGATTGAGGGCCTCAAGCTTAGATTGTAGGATGGCCGGGGTGTTAAGCATGTCCCAGTTTAGGTCACCTAACAGCATGAGCTCAGAAGATAGATGGCACAGCTGGGGGCAGAAGGTGGTTTATAGCAGGAGGCAACGGTTGAGTTGGCAAACAAACTGAGAAGGGTGCATACTGCCACCTAGTGTGTTTGAGCAGGTATTAAGCCAAGGTTGGCAATTTACTGCCACGGAATTAATTAATTAGCTGATCCCTCCTGATGACCCAGATGGAATCATGTGATTCTTCCTTCACCCATAGGAAGTCCCACCCAGTTGACTACTTTAAAATGGTGGAAGCCCTCAATGGCAATTTCCATGCCAAAACAGGTTTCATCCATCTCGAGTCCTATATCTAACTCTTTGGATATTTCTTGGAGTTTTCAAAAAATAAAATGTCAAATGTTTTTAGAATGATTATGAAAAACCAGTACCTCTCATCATTCTCATTTGGGCCTTTTGCAGAGGTCAAACAGTGGGCATAACACTGTGCTTATCAGTGAATGGATCGTTTTTGAAAACAATACCAATATACTTGAGATATGCAACTGTTGTATTAGCCATCAAAATACTCATGTATGGTCCCAATACTGATCCTTATAAGGGAGCCTATGCCTATGTTTAGCCATTCCCTTCTTTGTTCATGATCTACCAACTCTCTGAGGAGACAATGGGGCCAGATTGACTATCCTTTAAGAACAAACACACACAACAGCCACTTTGACCTGGATGTTATCTCGCCCTCTCTGTCCCTGGCAGTGCTGTTGTCTACTCTGCCTGTGTGTTTTATCCTGCTGTCATCAGAGCTCTTTGTTATTGTTCGCTCGGTGCCACACATTCCAGGAGTTGGGTCATCAAACAGACGGACACACAGGTCACTCCCAATGGGCTGCATTTCCCGCAAGGCTCTGGCTGTATTCCACTTTACTTCCTGGACTGCAGAAGTGGAAAATGAACTGTATTTGTTCCCGACAAAAGTTGCTCTAGGGGTCAGGATATGTATTATTCCAGTGATCACTAAGCAGACAGTTTTTGGTCATAGGTTTCCGTTCTCAGAAATGGCTCCGCATGACTCCCAAAAGCTGACAAAGAATTGTACCTATTTTCTCCATGAATGACTCCACTGTTTGTTTCCTTGCCAGTGTGCTCACATTCTTGGACAAATTATTGGCAAAGGTAGTTGAGAACGCTTGAGAGAATGGTTGTAGTGGATAAGCCTTCAACTCTGATCACGGACTAAAAGCAAACTATTGGAGTTAACAAGCTGGTTACACAAGTGGCCCAGATAGCTGGGCACTGTGGTGAGAGTGGCAGAGACTGCAGACAGAGGCGCCAGGTCAGGAAGGAATGACAGGAAGTGGGTCACAGTGCTCCAGCTCTGCATGGGAGGACAGGGAAGGACAACAGCACTGAGACAGGACTCGGAGTAGATTCCCTGCCTGACTCACTTTTCTGCTGCAATCCCCACACCACTCTGTTTTGTCCATAGACTGTAAAAATAAACTGTCAAATCAAATGTGTTTACTACGAATCACCTCATTTTTTATTCTACACCGTCTTTTGAAAATAAAGTGTGTTTTCGGCAAACCTCTGTCAGGCGTTTTATTTACACACTTTAGAGAAAACCCTACTAGGCTACAGTGCATTTACTGATTCCTCTTAAAGCAGCAGTGGTGGAAACACAGTTGCCATGACAACAGTTATAACTAAGATGATGAGCAGGGTGAAGAGATCCAGGCAGGGGTACTGAATCCAGCTGCCCTCACATGACCTGCTCCTTTGTGCCTCTTAATAAACTCAGTCCAGAAGATCGCCAGGTGAAAGGGATTAACACGACAGTTCTTATGCACGGCCCAAAGCTTCCTAATCTACTCCTTGTATGTTTTGTCATTGATTATCTTATTAAGGGCCTTCATAATTTTGTCTGAGGTCACATCATTAATACTGAGGACTTTTCCCATGCCTTGTGCTGCCATGCGCTGCACGTTGCCACACTGGTCACCAAAAAAGGGCATCATCACCATGGGCGCACCGTTGCAGATCCCCTCGTGGATCCCATGTGGATCCCTCCATGTGTGATGAAGGCCTTGACGGTGGGATGGCCCAATAGATCGTTCTGGGGGAGCCAGCTCATCAACTTGACATTCTCTGGCACAGCTCCAATGTATCTCCACACAACTCGTTGAAGAACCTGCCGGAAGACATCAAAGAACTGTTGAGCTTTCTCAGCTGGCGGTGAGAAATCAAAGTGCATGAACCAAATCGATGTCTTGCTCATCAGCTGTGGAATAGTCATCTCCCTCTGTAGGACATCTGAGGCGATGGCATTGACTCCTGAGTACAGGTATCTGCAAGACGGGCTCAAGCAGGGCCAACAGGAAGTTGACACTCCTCTGTCTCAAGGTCATGTGGTCTGTGTAGTGTAAGGGGACATAGGAGGCAGGGAATGGGCACTGGCTGGCCTCAAACTCTACACCACACGGGGAAGTTATGGATGAAGAGAGAGTCTCTAACGATGACACCAACAGGCTAAAAGGGATCAGTTTGCATCAGCTTCTTGTTATATAGGTTTGTTACAGGCATGCTGGATGTAGTCCCTAAGCACTGTCAGGGTTTGGTAGTAATGCCACACAGGGAGGTCAGGGTGATGTAGTGCTGCGAAGGCCCCCTGCTGCTACCCCTGAAATCACCACCACCACCCTGTGTCCCCTCCGTCCAAGCTCCTCCACCATGCTCCTCATCCCAGTCCAGTGGCTGCCGTTCATGGGCATCCCAAGCAGCTTCCCAACCTGAGGGAAGACCAGATGGAGGCAGAGCAGCTGCCCTCAGAAACACTCCTCCTACAGCCGTAGGATAGAGTGGTCACTACACTTGGTTACACTACAGAATAGAGGGAACTATACAGACAGTCAGTCAGAATCGTGAGTGAAAAGTAGCCGACAATTGACAGTGTAGTTTCAATATGTTACTGTGGATTTAATTACATTTTTAAATAGAAAAAGGTTCCGTCAAGAGTTTGGGAGAAGTTTGAGAGGAGCATACACGTTACACACATTAAAATTGAAGTGGAGTTTAGGATGATGTGTTGCAATGGGCTGAATCAGAATCAGCCGTTTGCATTTACCGATATGCCCAGTTTACTCCCTTTCCTGAAAACAAATGCATATTGGGAATGTTAGTGTTTCCTAATATGTTGTTTCATTTTTGAAGAAAGGCCACCAGTCTTGTCAGTAATGCCAGTTGTCAGCATGTCAATAAAGAACACTTCGGGGAACCTCCCCCACAGTCTACACACAGGGCTCTGTCATGGGTGTAAAGTCCAGTACAGACAACAGAGCAACTAGAACACCAAGGGATGTGGATGTCTCTTTTTCTTTAGCTTCAAAGC
Source organism: Oncorhynchus clarkii lewisi (assembly GCF_045791955.1). NCBI lineage: Eukaryota > Metazoa > Chordata > Actinopteri > Salmoniformes > Salmonidae > Oncorhynchus > Oncorhynchus clarkii. Next base: position 51,666,034 of record NC_092155.1, read on the forward strand.
GCTGTTACTACGTTATCTCCCTTTATTGTGTGTTTTCCCCCTGACACTAGCACATTTCCTTGTCCACGTGTTCATGCCAGTGATTTGGCAGAGGACCTTTAGGGTAGATCTGTTAAGTGCAGATAATATGGTTGCATCCCCTGGAGACAAAGGTCTGTGCCAGCGTGCTTCACTCCTTTTTCTCAGTCATCCCAGTGTGATAACATCCTGTCCTAACGACTGGAGCGGCTGGCTGAAAGGAGAAAAGACATGCAGGCAGAAGACAGACAGGAACCCATCCGGCCCATCACACTACCATTGACCTGAATGTGTTCTGGAGGTAGGCTGTAGCCTCAGAGGAACAAATGTGTTACAGCCACACGAGTCAAGGTTCAATTCCTGTTGTCAACTTTTAAGTTCTTCATTATTGTAAATTGGAACTTTCCGAACCCCAACTTCCTCTTCCACTATCTTAATGAGTAATAAAAGACTTGAATGAAACTCTCAAAAAGCCTAAGAATTCAGTTACAGAGGCACATTCCTTGTAAGACTTTGCATACATGGTACTTATCATAAATAGCCATGTAATTGTATGACAAAGTACATGTTAGCTTGACTGTGAAAACCACAAATGGAAAACAACAAGCAGAAGCAAGTATTGACACATCAGCATCTCCGCAACTACTCTCACAGGAATGAGGAAGTGAGTGATGCACTAGTTTACGGGAAATTCGTGGGAGGGGTTGATGGGAATGCATGGGGGTGGTTATGGGGATGACTATGACAAATATTTCAACAGAGAGAGAGGATGAGAGAATAGTGAGGTAGAATGCCATAAACAATTGTAGCCAGAGGAAGCTGGTAGGAGGAGCTACAGGAGTACAGGCTCATTGTAATGGCTGGAATGGGATCAATAGAATGGAGTCAAACACATTGTGTTCATGTGTTTTGATGTGGTTAATACCATTCCATTGATTCCATTCCAGCCATTACAATAAGTCCTCATATAGCTCCTCCCACTGGTATCCTCTGATTGTAGCACAGTAAAGTTGGATTTGATATCCATATTTGTTTCTGTGTGTAGTAGTGGCTGGATTCAATCCGTATTGCAGAACTATGGCGGAAGATCCACGTTATGGCTCGATACACATTTAAAGGCAATGTTCCCACGTGGGGAAAAGACTGGGTTCACAGTAAATGCTGCGTATGTCGGCTCAATACGAAATGACCTATATGTTTTAATGCGGATCTTCCACGATACGGATTGAATCCAGCCCCAGCAGGCCTTCCTTCCAACAAAGACTATTCTAGGGTTGAATATGGTGTTTTGCTGATGTGTCCAGCATGCCACCGAAAGCCGTTCTAAATGTCATGTTCATACAGCTTAGGAGTTCACTGTCATTCAAAACTCTGAAAACTCTCTCAGGACTCTATTCAATCTATATTGCTGAAGTGTTACAGACTGCACAATAGAAATGTAAAGGTCATTTCTGATTGAGCCGGCATATGCAGCCTTTACCGTGAACGTGGTCTCAGCTAAAGCGAGAACATTACCTTTAAATTTCAATCATGCTGTAACTCTGAACTTCCATGATACGGATTAAATAGAGCCCTCAGTGAGATTTCCAAAGCAATTGTACATAAACAAATATCTAAAAGACAAGACAACCCGTCAATAACATCTCCTCTTGTATATAAACAATGTTATTTACAAATGGATGAGTCCAAGGGTTGAGTCAACAGGCTCATGCTGACAGTTGCCATTCAGACTATTGATGTGTGTCTCTCTCCCTCTGCCTCAGAAGGGGAGTGACAGGAATCTGCTTGTGGTCTGGTCACCACGCCCTCCCCTCTGCCCTGCGCTCCATGTCATCCTGTTTGCCTGTTTGCTTGAGAGAGAAAGCTGACCTTTCCCTTAATAGCCAATCTGGCCAACACAATGTGTGGAGCTGTGAGTCAGGCAGCAGGAATGCAGCACTCCCCACAAGCGGAGATAGGGACACTGCAGGTAGCGCCAGCCCCAAGGAGTCAGGGTCACCCTGAGACATTTCATTCCTGCCTTGGAAACCTCTGAGGCATGCTGTAGGCAAACATTGACTTAGTCATCTCCCACACTATAGCCAGCCTTCCTCTCAGGCAGCTCTCCCATGTACTGGCTTGTTGCAGTAGGAGGGTGGCTGGCTGGCCAACCGTTGGATCCGTCACAGATGTGAAAGTGCTGGGGTGGATAGCTGGGATAGCTGTCCGCCCTCTCTAATTAGTCTGTCTGACTCATTCACAAAAATGTGAGAACAACTGCCATGCCTTGAACAAGTGCAGCTAGAAACTCTGCGGTGCAGTTGATTATATCTACCGTTCACAGAGGAGAGTAAAGCATGAGATGTGAGCCAAATAAAAATTGCACCATTTGATACACTTATGGTGGGAAACAGTTTTGAATGTTTTTTTAAGAGCAGACGCTTTGCAGAGGGTATTTGAGATCCAGGCCACACACGCAGGCAGTGATGAGGACCAGGATCACTGACTAGTGTAACACCCAGCTATACAGGAAGAGACGGATCACACTGACCTTACAGAGCACTGTGCTCCAACGGAATGACTTCCACTCCCTGTGTGTGTGTGTGTGTGTGTGTGTGTGTGTGTGTGTGTGTGTGTGTGTGTGTGTGTGTGTGTGTGTGTGTGTGTGTGTGTGTGTGTGTGTGTGTGTGTGTGTGTGTGTGTGTGTGTGTGTGTGTGTGTGTGTGTGCGTGTGTGTGTGTGTCTGTGAGTGAGTGAGTGAGTGAGTGAGTGAGTGAGTGAGTGAGTGAGTGAGTGAAAAACAAATGTTTTGGGCAGCATACAAAACATACCTTGTGAAAGCACATCCCTTAAAGTAAATGTTAAGCAGCTAATTATACAGGGGTGTTCCTGTGTTCTTGTTGTGTATGATGTCCAAAACAATCGACAGCCAGGACTCGTCAGGCCATATTATGACTAGCAATTTTGGATTGTTGCCTGTGTTTGGAAATATGGTATATATGCGTGTTTCTTGAGTTCTTCAGAAGAAGTTCTTGAGAAAGATTTGGGAGGCGGGAGTTCCTCCAACAGCTGGAGTTTCTCTCTGTTTCCCAATAACTGTTTTGCAGGGAGTGGTATACAGGAATGAGCATGTAGAAGGCAGTGGAGGCTGCTGAGAGGAGGACGGCTCATAATAATGGCTGGAAACGAATGAATGGAATGGATGTATTTGATACCATTCCACCAATTCCGCTCCAGACATTTCTGTATACTTCTGGCCCTTCTTTGGACAACCCTCCAGGCATGCTTCGATGCCATACAACTCTCCTTCCGTGGCCTCCAATTGCTCTTAAATACAAGTAAAACTAAATGCATGCTCTTCAACCGATCTCTACCTGCACCTACCCGTCTGTCCAACATCACTACTCTGGACGGCTCTGACTTACGTGGACAACTACAAATACTTAGGTGTCTGGTTAGACTGTAAACTCTCCTTCCAGACCCATATCAAACATCTCCAATCCAAAGTTAAATCTAGAATTGGCTTCCTATTTCGCAACAAAGCATCCTTCACTCATGCTGCCAAACATACCCTTGTAAAACTGACCATCCTACCAATCCTCGACTTTGGCGATGTCATTTACAAAATAGCCTCCAATACCCTACTCAACAAATTGGATGCAGTCTATCACAGTGCAATCCGTTTTGTCACCAAAGCCCCATATGCTACCCACCATTGCGACCTGTACGCTCTCGTTGGCTGGCATACTCGTCGCCAAACCCACTGGCTCCATGTCATCTACAAGACCCTGCTAGGTAAAGTCCCCCCTTATCTCAGCTCGCTGGTCACCATAGCATCTCCCACCTGTAGCACACGCTCCAGCAGGTATATCTCTCTAGTCACCCCCAAAACCAATTCTTTATTTGGCCGCCTCTCCTTCCAGTTCTCTGCTGCCAATGACTGGAACGAACTACAAAAATCTCTGAAACTGGAAACACTTATCTCCCTCACTAGCTTTAAGCACCAACTGTCAGAGCAGCTCACAGATTACTGTACCTGTACATAGCCCACCTATAATTTAGCCCAAACAACTACCTCTTTCCCTACTGTATTTTTATTTATTTATTTATTTTGCTCCTTTGCACCCCACTATTTTTTATTTCTACTTTGCACATTCTTCCATTGCAAATCTACCATTCCAGTGTTTTACTTGCTATATTGTATTTACTTTGCCACCATGGCCTTTTTTTTGCCTTTTACCTCCCTTCTCAACACATTTGCTCACATCGTATATAGACTTGTTTATACTGTATTATTGACTGTATGTTTGTTTTACTCCATGTGTAACTCTGTGTCGTTGTATCTGTCGAACTGCTTTGCTTTATCTTGGCCAGGTCGCAATTGTAAATGAGAACTTGTTCTCAACTGGCCTACCTGGTTAAATAAAGGTGAAATAAATAAAATAAAATAAAAATTTCCACAAGCCCATTCTCCTTAATTATAGTGCCACCAACCTCCTGTAGTAGCTGCAAATAATCAGCCATAAACTATGGTCAGAGTTCTACAGATATAATTTAAGATGAGCAATACTGTTAACACAACACTGTTAACTCATGCATTTTCCGAGAGCGAGAGAGCGAGTCGAAACAGCAGGTCCGAGACAAGGTAGAGCGTCCGGTGTAACAGGTCAGGGTTCCACAGCCGCAGGCAGAACAGCAGACCTGTATCAGCAGCACGACCAGGTGGACTGGGAACAGGGACAGCCAGGAGTCGTCAGACCAGGTAGTCCTGAGGCATGGTCCTAGGGCTTAGGTCCTCCAGGGAGGGGGGACAGAGAGGAAGAGGGAGACAGAAGAGAATTAGAGGGAGCATGCCTAAGATCACACAGTACAACAGGTAGGACAGGAGACGTCTGGAGATTTGGTAAGTTTGTGTCCTGTTGATATACATTTGGTGGTGTGGGGGCTTTGCTTTGGCCAATACACCAGAGAGGACAGACTGACAAACTTACCACCCTGAGACAAGGCTGAGTATATAGCCAACAAAGATCTCCCCCGCCACACAAGCCCAAGGGGACACAAAACTTGACAGGAAGATCACATCAGTGATTCAACAAACTCAAGTCGAGTATAGCGGGAAAATAAGTGACAGACGACATACAGTTCATTCAGACATTTCGTTACGTTACTGCCTTATCCTAAAATTGATTTAAGAATTCTTCATCAACCTACACACAATACCCCATAATGACAAAGCCAAAACAGGTTTTAGAAGAAAAAAATTGCAAACTGAAATACATTATTTACATACAGTTGAAGTCAGAAGTTTACATACACCTTAGCCAAATACATTTAATCTCAGTTTTTCACAATTCCTGACATTTAATCCTAGTAAAAATTCCCTGTTTTAGGAGAGTTAGGATCACCACTTAATTTTAAGAATGTGAAATGTCAGAAAAATAGTAGAGCGAATTATTTATTTCAGCTTTTATTTCTTTCATCACATTCCCAGTGGGTCAGAAGTTTACATACACTCAATTAGTATTTGGTAGCATTGCCTTTACATTTTTTATCTTGGGTCAAACGTTTTGGGTAGCCTTCCACAAGCTTCCTACAATAATTTGGGTGAATTTTGGCCCATTCCTCCTGACAGAACTGGTGTAACTGAGTCAGGTTTGTAGACCTCCGTGCTCGCACACGCTTTTTCAGTTCTGCCCATACATTTTCTATAGGATTGAGGTCAGGGCTTTGCAATGGCCACTCCAATACCTTGAGTGGCCATTACAAAGTTGTCCTTAAGCCATTTTGCCACAACTTTGGAAGTATGCTTGGGGTCATTGTCCATTTGGAAGACCCATTTGCAACCAAGCTTCAACTTCCTGACTGATGTCTTGAGATGTTGCTTCAATATATCCACTTCATTTTCCTGCCTCATGATGCCATCTTTTTTGTAAAGTGCACCAGTCCCTCCTGCAGCAAAGCAAAGCACACCCACAACATGATACTGCCACCCCCGTGCTTCATGGTTGGGATGGTGTTGTTCGGCTTGCAAGCCTCCCCCTTTTTTCTCCAAACACAACGATGGCCAAACAGTTCTATTTTTGTTTCATCAGACCAGAGGACATTTCTCCAAAAAGTACGATCTTTGTCCCCATGTGCAGTTGCAAACAGTAGTCTGGCTTTTTTTATGGCGGTTTTGGAGCACTGGCTTCTTCCTTGCTGAGTGGCCTTTCAGGTTACGTCAATATATGACTTGTTTTGCTGTGGATATAGATTATTTTGTACCGGTTTCCTCCAGCATCTTCACAAGGTCCTTTGCTGTTGTTCTAAGATTGATTTGCACTTTTCGCACCAAAGCACGTTCATCTCTAGGAGACAGAACGCATCTCCTTCCTGAGCGGTATGATGGCTGCGTGGTCCCATGGTGTTTATACACTGCTCAAAAAATAAAGGGAACACTTAAACAACCCAATGTAACTCCAAGTCAATCACACTTCTGTGAAATCAAACTGTCCACTTAGGAAGCAACACTAATTGACAATAAATGTCACATGCTGTTGTGCAAATGGAATAGACAACAGGTGGAAATTATAGGCAATTAGCAAGACACCCCCAATAAAGGAGTGGCTCTGCAGGTGGTGACCACAGACCACTTCTCAGTTCCTATGCTTTCTGGCTGATGTTTTGGTCACTTTTGAATGCTGGCGGCACTTTCACTCTAGTGGTAGCATGAGACGGAGTCTACAACCCACACAAGTGGCTCAGGTTGTGCAACTCATCCAGGATGGCACATCAATGTGAGCTGTGGCAAGAAGGTTTGCTGTGTCTGTCAGCGTAGTGTCCAGAGCATGGAGGCGCTACCAGGAGACAGGCCAGTACATCAGGAGACGTGGAGGAGGCCGTAGGAGGGCAACAACCCAGCAGCAGGACTGCTACCTCCGCCTTTGTGCAAGGAGGAGCAGGAGGAGCACTGCCAGAGCCCTGCAAAATGACCTCCAGCAGGCCACAAATGTGCATGTGTCTGCTCAAATGGTCAGAAACAGACTCCATGAGGGTGGTATGAGGGCCCGACGTCCACAGGTGGGGGTTTTGCTTACAGCCCAACACCGTGCAGGACGTTTGGCATTTGCCGGAGAACACCAAGATTGGCAAATTCGCCACTGGCACCCTGTGCTCTTCACAGATGAAAGCAGGTTCACACTGAGCACATGTGACAGACATGACAGAGTCTGGAGCCGCTGTGGAGAACGTTCTGCTGCCTGCTACATCCTCCAGCATGACCGGTTTGGCGGTGGGTCAGTCATGGTGTGGGGTGGCATTTCTTTGGGGGGCCGCACAGCCCTCCATGTGCTCGCCAGAGGTAGGCTGACTGCCATTAGGTACCGAGATGAGATCCTCAGACCCCTTGTGAGACCATATGCTGGTGCGGTTGGCACTGGGTTCCTCCTAATGCAAGACAATGCTAGACCTCATGTGGCTGGAGTGTGTCAGCAGTTCCTGCAAGACTGGACTGGACTGGCCCGCCCGTTCCCCAGACCTGAATCCAATTGAGCACATCTGGGACATCATGTCTCGCTCCATCCACCAACGCCACGTTGCACCACAGACTGTCTAGGAGTTGGAGGATGCTTTAGTCCAGGTCTGGGAGGAGATCCCTCAGGAGACCATCCGCCACCTCATCAGGAGCATGCCCAGGCATTGTGGGGGGGTCATACAGGCACGTGGAGGCCACACACACTACTGAGCTTCATTTTGACTTGTTTTAAGGACATTACATCAAAGTTGGATCAGCCTGTAGTGTGGTTTTCCACTGTAATTTTGAATGTGACTCCAAAACCTCCATGGGTTGATAAATTTGATTTCCATTGATAATTTTTGTGTGATTTTGTTGTCAGCACATTCAACTATGTAAAGAAAAAAGTATTTAATAAGAATATTTCATTCATTCAGATCTAGTATGTGTTCTTTTAGTGTTCCCTCTATTTTTTTGAGCAGTGTATTTGCGTACTATTGTTTGTACAGATTAATGTGGTAACTTCACGCGTTTGGAAATTGCTCCAAAGGATGAAGCAGACTTGTGGAGGTCTACAATATTTTTCCAGAGGTCTTAGCTGATTTCATTGGATTTTCCCATGATGTCAAGCAAAGACGCACTAAGTTTGAAGGTAGGCCTTGAAATAAATCCACAGGTACACCTCCAATTGACTCAAATTATGTCAATTAGCCGATTATCAGAAGCTTCTAAAGCCATGACATCATTTGCTGTTTAAGGGCACATTCAACTTAGTGTATGTAAACTTCTGACCCACTGGAATTGTGATACAGTGAATTATAAGTGAAATAATCTGTAAACAATTGTTGGAAAAATTACTTGTGTCATGCACAAAGTAGATGTCCTAACTGACTTGCCAAAACTATGGTTTGTTAACAAGATATTTGTGGAGTGGTTGAAAAACGAGTTTTAACGACTCCAACCTAAGTGTATGTAAACTTCTGACTTCAACTGTAGGTGTTCCTTTTATCCAGGTGAGAAAGGGCAGTGTGGAGTGTGATTGAGATTGCGTCATCTGTGGATCTGTTGGAGCGGTATACGAATTAGAGTGGGTCTAGGGTGTCCGGGAGGATGCTGTTGATGTGAGCCATTACCAGCCTTTCAAAGCACTTCATGGCTACCGACACTAGTGCCACAGGGCTGTAATCATTCAGTTAGGTTACCTTCGCTTCCTTGGGCAACCTAAGTGTATGTAAACTTCCGACTACAAATGTAAGTACTCAGAGCCTCTGCTATGAGACTCGGGAGCTCATGTGCATCCTGTTTCCATGGATCCTCCTTGAGATGCTTCTACAACTTGATTAGAGTCCACCTGTGGTAAATTCAATTGATTGGACATGATTTGAAAAGGCACACACCTGACTATATAAGGTTCCACAGTTGACAGTGCATGTCAGAGCAAAAACCAAGCCGTGAGGTCGAAGGAATTGTCCATAGAGCTCCGAGACAGTATTTTGTTGAGCTACAGATCTGTGGAAGTGTACCAAAAACATTTCTGCAGCACTGAAGGTCCCCAAGAACACAGTGGGCTCCATCGTTCTTAAATGGAAGAAGTTTGGAACCACCAAGACTCTTCCTAGAGCTGGTCGCCTTGCCAAACTTAGCAATTACGGTAGAAAGGCCTTGGAGAGGGAGGTGACCAAGAACCCCATGGTCACTCTGACAGAGCTCCAGAGTTCCTCTGTGGAGATGTGAGAACCTTCCAGAAAGGACAACCATTTCTGCAGCCCTTCACCAATCAGGCCTTTATGGTAGAGTGGCCAGATGGAAGCCACTCCTCAGTAAAAGGTACATGACAGCTCGCTTGGAGTTTACCAAAAGGCACCTAAAGACTCTCAGACCATGAAAAACAAGATTTTCTGGTCTGGTGAAACCAAGATTGAACTCTTTGGCCTGAATGCCAAGTGTCTCGTCTGGAGGAAACCTGGCACCATCCCTACGGTAAAGCATGGTGGTGACAGCATCATTCTGTGGTGATGTGTTTCCCCGGCAGAGACTGGGAGACTAGTCAGAATTGAGGGAAAGATGAACAGAGCAAAGTACAGAGAGATCCTTGATGAAAACCTGCTCCAGAGCATTCAGTACCACAGACTGGGGCGGAGGTTCACCTTCCAACAGGACAACGACCCTAAGCACACAGCCAAGACAATGCAGGAGTGGCTTCGGGACAAGTCTCTGAATGTCCTTGAGTGGCCCAACCAGAGTCCGGACTTGAACCCGATCGAACATCTCTGGAGAGACCTGAAAATAGCTGTACATTATGAGGTATTGTGTGTAGATTGAAGAAACAAAATCGATTTAATCCATTTTAGAAAAAAGGCTGTAACACAATGTGGAAAATTCAAGGGGTCTGAATACTTTCTAAATGCACTGTATGTATGAATATGGTACAATGATAATTTTGTTAACATATTTTGGAAAAGTTTACATTGCACAGTATATACTTACAGAAATAATCAACCTGAGAGAAAATGGGGTTATTTTATTCTCAAACAGTCCCTCACTGTAGATTGGCTTTGTCCTGCTATTGTGATGACTCAATCCAAAATGCATATTTTCCCCATTCAAAGGAGCTCCATAGGTGAGGAGTGAATGAGTCATCGATTCTCCATCCATGCAAATACAACACCCTTATTTGACTCTCATTGTAAAACAGGTTTGCATGATTTTCCCTTCCTCAGTTCAGGGAATGAGTAGGCTCCTTCATTGACTGAGTTCTATCAGTCCCATCACAAGGCAGACAGCAGCACTTTATGGGGAAAAACTAAAATGGTGGCAAGATGAAAGGTTTCATGGCAGAGATTCCATGTTTCCATGTTTGTGTATCATATTTTACATTATAGACTTTGTTGGAGTTAAAAATACATTGCCTTGCTGTATGATGTTAATATTCAAAGCAGCCACCCACATGTCAATTGTAGTACACCCCCAGATTCTCAGAACTTATATAATGATGCCATCTAAAGGAAATGTTCTGTGGTTTTGATGATATCTCTACTACAGGCAAATGTTTTCCAGGTAGAGGATGCATACAGATAGAGGGTTAGACAAGTGTTGAGAAATATGTCAGTGAGATAAACCAAAGTGCAATGGCTTAAATACCACAATACAGTGTTCGTTTACAGTAATACCCAGCCCACATGGTCATACAGGTCCTCTAGCTGGGCTTTGGACATATACTGAAGCATGCATAAGCCAATAAGGTATAGTGAGCAAGGATAGGCAGAGGATTACAGAGGCTTGGGGAGCGTGACCCCCATGGCGGGTGGGGAGAGAGGAGGGGCCAGGTCGGCAAAGCTGGGGTCTGGAGAAGGGGCAGGGCAGAGAACCACATGCTGGGCCATCTCTGCTCAAGGAATTAAGATGAGGGCATGCCTGGCTACGTAGGTGTATTTGAATACTTACTAAACAAACCACCAAAATTTGTGACAAAATTGTCTACCTCTATGTTGTCTCTACTGAAATACAAAATGCGAACGCTACAGATATGGACTACTAGACCTTCGTAGATGCATCTACTCTGCCTTCTGAGATGATGTTTGTAAAGTTGTGATAACAGATTTGCAGACTGAGGCCAGGACCCCCGCGGTATAATCGCCTTTTATTAAACGTAACCTGCTTTCTAGTTAAACCCTTAAGAACATAAATCAACGTTTTTTAGCTTGACTTATAAAGAGACTAATGAAATCTGGACCATGTCTCCTTGTCAACTTTGCACACTGCTGCTCATGCTCCCGTTTGATTTTATTTCTAACAACGTTTCGACCCTTAGGTCTTTATCAGGCACCCATATCCCAGGTGGGGGTGAAAGGTCCTATATATAGGGGCGGTACTCAGTGACATCACTTCCTGAAACAGGAGGTAAAAATATACAACATAGGTTCACAATATTAACATTCAATGTATCAAAATATATGATCATACACATGAAATGTGATCAATATTTACTGTAATATACACTACCGGTCAAAAGTTTTAGAACACCTACTCATTTAATGGTTTTTCTTTATTTTTACAAATTTCTACATTGTAGAATAATAGTGAAGACATCAAAACTATGAAATAACACATGGAATCATGTAGTAACCAAAAAAGTGTTAAACATATATTTCATATTTGAGGTTCTTCAAATAGCCACCCTTTGCCTTGATGACAGTTTTGCACACTCTTGGCATTCTCTCAACCAGCTTCACCTGGAATGCTTTTCCAACAGTCTTGAAGGAGTTCCCACATATGATGAGCACTTGTTGGCTGCTTTTCCTTCACTCTGCGGTCCGACTCATCCCAAACCATCTCAATTTGGTTGAGGTCGGGGGATTGTGGAGGCGAGGCCATCTGATGCAGCACTCCATCACTCTCCTTCTTGGTCAAATAGCCCTTACACAGCCTGGAGGTGTGTTGGGTCATTAATAGTCCCACCAAGCCCAAACCATATGGGATGGTGTCGTGCCTTGACTATCATTAATGTGTTTGACTGTTATTCTATAAAATAATTACATACCACGTTCAATTATTATGCAATTAAATTAATCATATAACAATTAATTAAGTAGTAATCTGGAGCACCACAGGAAAACGTATTTAACGAGTTACTATCTCCCGAATTAAACTCTTGTAAGGTATATTCATATCTATAGATAACTTATTAATGTATTTTTACCACATATCAGTCTCATTCTGAACGTCGCATGATCCTATAAATCTGCATAAACCCTAGTCTCCATGATGAATCAGCGATACACAAATTGGCTAATTTATTTACTAACTAAATAATCACACAGAATTACATAAACACACAAACAGGATAGACATAATCTACACATAGATTACTACATAATGCAATTACATGCTACATTATGCAGTTGTTGAGATGTGTCTGTTACTTGAAATATGTGAAGAGTTTATTTGGGCTGTAATTTCTGAGGCTGGTAACTCTAATGAACTCTACAGAAGAGGTAACTCTGGGTCTTCCATTCCTGTGGCGGTCCTCATGAGAGCCAGGTTCATCATAGCGCTTGATGGTTTTTGCAACTGCACTTGAAGGAACTTTCAAAGTTCTTTAGATTTTCCGTATTGACTGACCTTCATGTCTTACAGGACTATTTGCTTATTTGAGCTGTTATTGCCATAATATAGACTTGGTAATATAGACCAAATAGGGCTATCTTCTGTATACCACCCCTACGTTGTCACAACACAACTGATTGACTAAAACACATTAAAGAAATTCCAGAAATTAACTTTTAGACTATATAAATATGACAGGTGTGGTTCACCTACAACTCCAGAAAGTACCTGGATGTGCGTATGTTCATCAGCTTTTGTCCTTGTCAACTTTTGACATATGGTAATGGTCTACACCCCACTTCTTACACACGAAAGAGTTGAGCTATGTGAACTCTGAGCAGGTGTGGAGCAGTGGTGGCAACTTCTCTTGTTATTCATTCACGTCAATCTAATTCACACCTGAAATAGGATTCGGTTTTAAGCTATTTTTTCACTTGTGTTTGTAGTTGAAATACCAGGGTCCTGAAGTAAAACAAGTGGGCCAAGGGTCAAGGTTAAAAAAATATTTATTGAAATCGTATAAAAATAGTTCATTTAATTTACAATTCTAATTTGGATGAAAACAAAACAAACTAAGCTGCAATCATGCAACAAGAGGTGAAAACAATGTTGATGTATGACACATACTTGCTTACTCAGAACATTGTCAATTCATCCAAATCAACAGCAGACAAATAACAGTTACCATCAGTAGACTTTCAACATACATTAAAATGGAAGTGCTTTGAAGGTTATTTACACACACACACAAACATATATATATATATACATACATACATACACAAACATCTGCTCAGAAGATTTCAAGCCATAAATATGGTCAAAATACATTTAAATAATCTGTGGGCCCTTCAACAACTGTGGAATGAAATATACAGCCGAAATTCTCTATAAATAAATAAATATTTCCACACAGCTCGAGTGAGAAAAATCACAAATATTATTCACAATAGCCTTATTCCTAGCCTGTGAGGTGAAAGATACAGACATGTTTACTCGAACAAAAAAGCATTTAGTATTTTAGTGTGGCGCTTTGCATTACTGTGTGCATTCACGTCTGGGTGAGGGGTAGTTGTGTGTAGACAGGCGTTAAAAGCTCGGAGGTGGATGCAGTAAAGTGAGGTAAGTCTTCCGGTTTTTGTTTGCACAGGTTTGTGTGTACTATAGGAGGTTCTCTGGCTGCTGTCGGTATTGGAAAATGGCAAAGGCTTTACTGATCTAGTCCTATAAGACGAAAGCAGGAAATAAAACCCGCTAAAGTAAAAAAAGAAAAGAGTGATATGTTGGCTTCATGAAATTCAAGTATTTCCAGGGTCCCCAACAATCTGACACACCAAAGGCACTTCAATTTGCTCCTCTTCGCTTCCTGTGACACCCACTCATCAGTGAGGCGGGGCAGAGTACAATGGCTGGTTGGTAGCTAGCTAGTTATGTAACAAAGACTGTCCACTTGTTCATGCCTTCAGCAGAACAAATCACATGAATAGGGATGGACTTCGTCCTTTCTGGTGTACATACTCTCACACCACAGCCAATATTACAGAGCAAGTCCTTCGTAGGGGTGAGAATAGCTTTTGATATTACAGTGTCCAATTAAGTAGCCATTAAGGATGTTACGTTTTCATGAAGTCCAAAAGGAGAGTGAACAGGTGGGGTCTGGCCACAAGAGAAAGAGGGAGATATTTAAATAAAAATGTAACTTCCTTCTGTATAGTCCATATTGTCTTTGGTGTACAGCCACGTCAGTTCTCTGTGTTCTACTAGTCTCGGTCAGTGCAGTGATACAGTCATTGGGCCACCACCGTGGTGAACGCAGTAGGCTCATGACTGATGCTGTGCAGTCTGATCTCTGTGCTCTGCTCTGCTGAGGACACTGTGCTCTGCATCCATGGGTGATTGATGATGTCCTCAAACGATGGCCTCTCAGCAGGCCTCAGGGACAGGCACAACTTGATCAACTGCTGGCACTCTGGAAGAAGAATGGGGATAATGGTTAGTCAGTGCTTTGACTGGTCACCCAATGACTAATATATTTCACTGGTGTAGCTTATTAGGTTTTAGGATGTTTTGTTCCAGTTACTGGGGCTCACCTGTGGAGATTCTTCGTCTGAAGAGCACCTGGCCTTGTACAATCTCCTCGTCCTGCTCGAAGGGGATATCTCCACACACCATGTCATACAGCAGGACACCCAAAGACCAAACCGTTGCTGACCGCCCATGGTACCGATGGTATTTGATCCATTCAGGTGGACTGTACACTCTAGTGCCTTTTGATAGAGAAATAACAATAATGGTTCAATTCAAAGATGTGCTCAATTCCTATGAAGAAATACTAGCACAGAAAACTTTCAAAAATGGACACAAAAAATAAACATTAAGGACTGATTTAATAAATCTGTGATTATATGGATTAAACATTGATAAATAATCACTGCCTGCCTCCTATTGAGGTCAAGCCCAGTGAGCGTGACAGTAGGGTGTGTGAGAGTGAATGTGTGGGAGGAGAGCCTGACATGTGACAATGTTTATAAACTTTGAGTTGTAAAAATGCACTTTCCCTCCACAGGGTGGCGCCAAAATCAACACATCCAGCTAACCACTAAAACGGACTATGATTACAGTATATCAACGAGGATGCTTACCATCGAAGTCGGTGTAAACAGTGTCTTTGAGCAATGCCCCGGATCCGAAGTCAATAAGCTTCATTTCGCCCGTCTGAAGATCAATGAGGATGTTTTCATCTTTGATGTCCCTGTGTACAACCCCACAGTTGTGGCAGTGTCGAACGGCCTCAAGAACCTGACAGAAAAAGTTCTTTGCCAGCTCCTCTGGTAAAGCACCTTTCTCAGTGATGAAATCAAAAAGGTCCTTGACCTTCTCCGGCCGTTCCATGACAATAATAAAGCTGTCAAGTCGCTCGTACCAGTCCAGCATCTTTATCACGCCCCGAGCTCCATTCCCAACTTTCTTCATGAGTAGAATCTCCATGGGGACACGAGAGCCATTTGGCTGAAAATAAAATTGAAATCTGGTTAATTTCTGCCGCCAATAGTGGTTAAGGCAATAATAAACATGTCGTCCCCCACGAATGATGCAGCTCCCCCCGGGCCAATTGTGATATGGCATGTGACCAGCATTTCTGTTAATTACTATAGCTCCCGCCTTGGGTCACAGTTACATTTTGTATGATGCCAGATCTCTATGGCAATATGCATCATTCGCACGTTTCATTAAAATCGTCTTGAGATATCGCTTGTGACGAACGAATGGAGCCAGATCCACAGTCCCTGGACAACAACATACTATACATGTATTCAAACTAAAATGCACAACCAAAAGCATCCTTACCAGCTCTCCCCACTCCGAGACCCGATCCTTAGCCACATGTTTGACAGCAACCTGCGTGTGGGAAAAAAAGGATCAGATCAATTAAACCTGATATTAGAGACGAGAAAATATGCAAAGATATGAATTGATTAGCCAACTTGTATTTAAAAGATATATTTAAAGAATGCGACTGTTGACAATAAAATGTAAGAAATACTAACCAGTGCTCCATCTGAAATTCTTGTGCCAGAATACACCGTCCCAAAACCGCCACTTCCCAGCACAGAGCCAACCTGGTAAAGCTTCTCGAAAGGCTCCCTCTCTTTCCCTGTAAATATACAAGAACATACGATTAATACAACTCTTCCACATAGTTAGTGTAATGTTACATGTGTGAATACAAATAATGTAAATACCCGAAAGGGAAACGGTTACTGTAGATTAGGTCAAATGGAAAATACAGTATTGGTAGCCTAGTAGCAAGGTAGCATTAATGTTACTCGTTAGCTAATAGCGAACCTCCATTTACAAGACAAGCGTCATCTAACCTTGGTGAACTTGAAGCTGGATTTTCGCCGGCATATCAACGGTGGAGATGTGAGCGAATGAGTTTAATTTAGACAGCAGCATTCCTGTAATCCACGAAATTGACGATTTATTCTACAAATATTCCGATCTGGGATCCAGTTCAACTATATCTGGCGCGTGACCCACGTTGCTGTAGGAAAAAAATGCGGCACCAATCCTCGTCTCATCCGGATCTTGCGAAGACTCGTTATTTGGTCCTTAAACGTAAACGCCTTCGTATCCAGTGAGTTGAAATATCGAGTAGCCCAATGATACAATATGACTATTGATATACTGTACAATTACTTGTAAACAGTAAAAGAAAAACAGCACCTCACGTTTTGCTAGGACACCGGTTCTTTGAATTTGAGGAAGGGCAGGGAAGGACAAATATATATCCATAGTAAATGGGAGTAGCCACCACAAGGTCTATCGTCATTCTGTTCTCCGCCCACCACGCAGTCTCCACCAATGGTAACCATTATAGACTATACAAACGCACGTCAATCATATAATAAAAATAAAGAATAACGTGTAACCGGCTAGACTAGCCGTGGCGGGAATTAAAACGCGCCAAAAGAAGCCACATTTTCCTGCAGTTTAAAAGTAAACGCAAATTCAAGATCTAGGTGGGGCTAACCACTTGAATGAGAGATGCAGTTTGCCCATTAATGCGTGGTTACTTGTTGTTACTCAGTTATTCAATTGTTTCATGCTTCAGTCTTTGGTGCAACATAGTTTTGAAAAAATAAAACAAAATATCAAATTATCTGCCTTTTACATTATATGAAATAGCTGATTTTGGCTATCCTAAATTAGATTAAGAGATTTAGAGCGTTTACTAGTGATATGCACAGGGTTAGAGATGTACATCCAGGGTAGAGTTCTGTCTACTTTCAGCTCCAACAGCGCAGGTCAAAGGGAGGAATGAAACAATACAAATAATAACAAAAGGACAGGGAAAATGTGTGTGTGTGGGGGGGGGGGGGCAGGTATCAGACTAGTGGTGGCTAATTATAAAATGTCCATTTGGAGGGGGCAGGGTAATTGTCCATTGAGGTTGGGGGAGGGGGATGTCCATGGGGGACCGGCAATGTGGGAGAGGGGAGGGGTGGGAGTATGTAGCTGACTAGTGGTGGCTAGTCAGCAGCCTGATGGTCTGGGGGTAGAAGCTATTGGCCAGTCTTTCAGGTTTTGCCATGATACTCCTATATTGCCCACATCTGAGTGATGAAAGTTGTTGTCCTGGAGGGCAGACAGTGAGCACCCAATTGTGGTGGAGTTTCCGTACCAGGCTGTGATGCAGCCCGACAGTATGCTCTCCATGGTGCTCCTGTAGAACACGGTGAGGGCCCTCAAGGACAGGCCAAATTTCTTCAACCTCCTCCTGTCCGTGTGGTTTGACCATTTCAGCTCCTCAGAGATGTGTACGCTGAGGAACATTACGTTTTCGACCATCTCCACAGCGGCCCTGTTGATGAGGATGGGGGCATGCCCAGCCTGGTTTCTCCTGAAGTAATTAATCAGATCCTTTATTTTGCGGATGTTGCTGGAGAGGTTGTTTATCTTGCACCACGCCGTCAGATTGCCTTCCTCCTCTTCCTCTCGTAATTGTTGGTAATCAGGCCTACTACTGTCGTGTCGTCAGCAAACTTGGAGTTAGACCTGTGTGAGGCCACGCAGTTGTGGTACACAGGGAGTACAGGAGGGGACTGAGGATGCACCCTTGTGGGACCCCCATGTTGAGAAGGGAATATTTTGCATACCTTCACCACCTGGGCCATCATTAAGTCCAGGATCCAGTTGCATAGGGAGGAGTTCAGTTCCAGGGCCGGTGAGCTTAGAGGGCACTATGCTATTAAAGGCCAAGCTGTAATCGATGAACAACATCCTCACATATGCATTCCTTTTGTCCAGGTATGTGAGGGCAGTGTAATGGAGATTGCATCGTCTGAGAATCTGTTGGGGTGGTAGGCAAATTGGAATAGATTGAGTGTGTTGGGGAGGGAGGAGGTGATGTGGTCATTGACTAACCTCTTAAAGCACTTCATGATGATGGAAATGAGTGCTACAGGTTTAAAAAAAAAAATGTTTATGTAACTTTTATTTAACTTGGCAAGTCAGTTAAGAACAAATTCTTATTTACAATGACGGCCAACCCCGGGCTAATTGTACTCCACCCTATGGGACTCCCAATCACAGCCGGATGTGATGCAGTCTGGATTCGAACCAGGGACTGTAGTGACGCCTCTTACACTGAGATTTAATGCTGCGCCAGTTGGAAGTCATTCAGTTTAGTTACTTTCCTTTACTTGGGCACGTTGATGATAGTGGACATCTTGAAGCAGGTGGGGATAACAGCCTGAGCTAGAGAGAGAGATTGAAAATGTCATAAAACACAACAGCTAGCTGGTCTGCACATGCTATAAGGGCGTGGCCGGCAGCCTTGCGAGTGGTAACATGTTTGAATGACTTAAGTACGTCTTCCGTGGAGACCGTAAGCACAGCTCTTGTTGTCCTAAAGGGCTCTCCTCAGCAGCTCAGAGTTGTTATACTTGAAGCGTGAGAAAAAAAAAGTGTTTACCTGGTCCAGTTGGGCGGCGCTGGTATCCGTGGACATGTCTTGCTTGTTTTTTGTAATCTGTAAAGGCTATTCCAGAGTTCAGCCTATATGCATTATGTTATCCTGATGTCATCCTATGCTGCAAGATTAGATTTTTAGGTCTTTACAAAAACAAAGTTCTGTTGCAGGGATACAATGAAGGCCTAGCCCTTTCTGTATCAGGATCTATGATTTTAACCCCTGCTATAGGCTAGCCTATTCTTTTCCCATTAGGACACTGACATGTTGGCCTATGCCTATGCCTATTGAGTTGAGAACGAATCAGTTTTTATTTGAACAATACATGTGTCTACTCGACAGTAAAGCGCTATGTAAAATAGCCGCATACCATGTATTCTTTCAAGTTGGGTGGCTGCATTTAGTCGTTCGCAGGATGTGGGAAACTCGAGATGAAATAAATCCATAATTATGCTACTATCAGGCTTAAATGTAAAAGTTTACCTGAAACACAAATATGAAAAATTATGATTTTGTCATGTTGTGCCATATGGTAATTCAAAGCAAATAGCTCTAATTATCAAGGCACAAGGCGAGACTCAGATGCAGACACAGGAAGCAGATGGTTGGAGTCTTACAATGTTTAATAATCCAAAGAGGTAGGCAAGAGAATGGTCATGGACAGGCAAAAGGTCAAAACCAGATCAGAGTACAGGAGGTACAGAGTGGCAGACAAGCTCGGGGTCAACGCAGGCAGGTACAGAGTCCAGAAACAGGCAAGGGTCAAAACCGGGAGGACTAGAAAAAGGAGACTAGCAAAAAGGAGTACGGGAAAAACACACTGGTTGACTTGACTAAACATACATGACAAACTGGCACAGAGAGACAGGAAACACAGGGATAAATAAGTGACACCCGGAGGGGGTGGAGACAATCACAGGGACAGGTGAAACAGATCAGGGTGTGACAGTACCCCCCCAGGGACGCCACCTGGCGTCCTACCTGGGCGCATACCTGGCTGATTGGGGTGTCGGCGGTAGAAATCGGCGATGAGGGCCGTGTCCAAGATGTCTTTAGCCGGGACCCAGCACCTCTCCTCTGGGCCTTAACCCTCCCAGTAAACCCGGTACTGGAAACCCCTGCCCCGTGGTCGAACCTTCAGGAGGCGTCTCACCGTATACGCTGGCTGGCCACCGATAACCTGGGGGGGAGGGATGAGCCTGGTGACAGAAGACAATGGACAGTGAAACAGGCTTAATCCTAGACACATGGAAGGTAGGGTGAATACGGAGGGTACGGGGTAACAAGACTGACAGCAGTGGAATTCAGGTCTCTGGAGATGGGAAAGGGACCAATGAACCGGGGAGACAGCTTGGGGGACTCTACCCGAAGGGGCAGATCCAGAGTGGAAAGCCATACCCTCTGCGGTAGCGGGGAGCTGGTGTCCGGCGATGGTCCACTTGTCGACGATACCTGGAGTTGGTCTTGAATAGCTGCCCTGGCTCTTCTCCAGGTACGTCGACAGCAGCGGACAAACATTTGGGCCGAAGGTACGCTGACCTCCTGCTCTTGTTCCGGGAAGAGTGGAGTCTGATTCCCCTTTCGAGTGCTCCATGGGGTGAGTCCCATGGCAGAACTGGGAAGGGTGTTCCGGGCATACTCCACCCAGACCAGTTGACGGCTCCAGGTAGTGGGATTGGATGAGACCAGGCACCTTAATGTGGTCTCCAGGTCTTGGTTTGCTCGCTCCGACTGACAGTTTGGGGATGGAATCCGGATGACTGACTGGCCGACAACCCAATAAGGGTGCAGAATGCCTTCCAGAACTGAGACGAGAACCCGATCGGAGACCATGTCTCCCGGGAGTCCATGGATCCGGAAGACATGCTGCACTATAAGCTGGGCCGCCTTGGCAGAAGGTAGTTTAGGGAGATGGATGAAATGGGCGGTCTCAGAATGACAGTGTTACCATCAGACGGAGAGAGCCCAGTGACAAAGTCTAGAGATATGAGACCAGGGACGATGAGGGACCGGTAGTGACTGGAGGCCAGAAGGAGCTTGCTATGGAGTCTTGTTCTGAGCACACTGTGCATGCGGCGACGAAGGCAGAGACGTCAGGGACCATTGTGGGCCACCAGAAACGTTGTCGGAGGAAGGCTAGTGAACGACAGGACCCTGGAGGAATGAGCCTGTTCCAGAACCCGGGACCGGACTGGATTAAGGACAAACGTTGGTTAGTCGGGCCCCCTTCAGGTCCAGGCTGGGAGCGGTGTGCCTCGCAGACCAGGTTCTCAATACCCCAAACTACAGTAGCAGCAAGGCATGAGGTAGGGAGAATGGTTTCGGAGGTTGAGGGTGTGGCAGAGAAACTGTATAGGTGGGAGAGGGCTTCACATTTTGACCCTGGGCGGTAGGAGATAGTGAAGTTAAATCTGGTGAACAGGAGGGCCCACCGGGCCTGCCTGGAGTTGAGGAGCTTGGCTGTACGGAGATATTCCAGGCTTTTATGGTCGGTCCAGACCAGGAATGGCTGTTCTTCGCCTTCCAGACAGTGCCTCCATTCTTCTAATGCCATTTTCACCACCAGGAGTTCTCGGTTGCCAACATCGTAGTTCCTCTCAGCAGGATTGAGACGATGGGACAGGAAGGCACATGGATGAAGCTTCTGGTCCTGGGCAGATTGCTGGGACAGGATGGCCCTCACTCCAACATCCGAAGCATCCACTTCCACCACAAATTGACACGAGGGATGGGTGCTGTTGTGAACCGATGCTTCAGGTCCACAAAGGCTTTGTCGACAGCTGGAGACCATTTGAACGGTACCTTGGGATAGGTGAGTGCCGAGAGGGGGGCCGCCAGGGTGCTGTAGTCCCGAATGAAACAGTGGTAGAAGTTTGCAAACCCAAGAAACCATTGCAACTGCACCCTGGACGTTGGTTGAGGCCAATTCACCACTGCTTTGACCTTTCCAGGATCCATCTGAACATTGTCCTTAGCAATGACATATCCCAGAAAGGTGATTGTGGTCAAGGCAGGCAGAATGGTCAGGCAGGCGGGTACAGAGTCCAGAAAAAGGCAAGGGTCAAAACCGGGAGGACTAGAAAAAGGAGTACGGGGAAAAACACGCTGTTTAATAAAAAGAAACCCAACCAAGCCGCACTGCTTCTTAACACAGCGCGCATCCAACCCGGAAGCCAGCCGCACCAATGTGTCAGAGGAAACACCGTGCACCTGGCAACCTTGGTTAGCGTGCACTGCGCCCGGCTCCCACAGGAGTCGCTGGTGCGCAATGAGTCAAGGATATCCCTACCGGCTGAGCCCTCCCTAACCCGGACGACGCTGTGCCAATTGTGCGTCGCCCCACGGATCTCCCAGTCGCGGCCGGTTGCGACAGAGCTTGGGCGCGAACCCAGAGTCTCTGGTGGCACAGCTGGCGCTGCAGTACAGCGCCCTTAACCCCTGCGCCACCCAGGAGGCTGTGCTGTTTGTTTTGACTAAACATACAAGACGAACTGGCACAGAGAGACAGGAAACACAGAGTTAAATACACTGGGGAAAATAAGCGACACCTGGAGGGGGTGGAGACAATCACAGGAACAGGTGAAACAGATCAGGGCGTGACACCAGTAAGAAATGCTCTCTCTATATATTTGCTCTATATATGAAACTCTAGCACTCTATATATACATTTGCTATTAGATTTTTACAGAAAAGGAAGAAGCAAATGTGTATTTGTTAAAAAGTATAATTCTGTAGGGACATTGTTTATTTATCAATGCAAAGCACTGATGCACTGGACTGCATAAGATGTATTGTTTCACCAATTCAAAGCAAATTTTATTGGTCACATACATATTTAGCAGATGTTACTAGCTAAACTAGTTTCTTAGAACACCTATTTCTGCTTATGTAATGTGCAATAACGTCGAACAGGTAGGCCTACTGGGCAACCTAATAAGGATCTCATATGTGTTACAGTCTTTTATGATTTTTTTGGGCTCCCCCAAAGTTTTTGGGGGATTTTATTTTTTGGTCGAAAAATGTGTTTAATTTAGAAAACCTGTTACCAAGTATTACAACTAATTCAAAAAATAGATATTACCATGTCTCAATGTAATCAAGGTTAGAAATTATTGTTATTTTCAAATACAATCTCTTTTTGGGCTTAGTTGTGGTCAATTTGAAGTGTACATTCTAATTGTGTTCCGGCCCCCCGACCATCTGCTCTGATCGACCCCGGCTGAATCATGTTGCCTACCCCTGCTTTAGGGTGTCCACTGTCCAATGCTACAGGGTAGAGGGCAGGTTCTTTATTTTTATTTCATACTAAATTGGCCAGGGCATGGGTTTAGGAGTGTGAGCAGGCATGCGAAAACGGAGCTGCAGGAGGGCAATGTAATGCCAGTGTAATGGCCGCACTTCTCAGTGACACTACTAAGGAAGGAGCCCGATCAGCAAAGCTCGAATGACAGTAAACATAGTGCCCCATCTGTCAAAAGCGACACTGTCTTTTATTAGCTACTCTTGTATTCCATCTGCCATGTCCAATGTCCAAACTCAATTCCCTTCACCCGACCATGAGGTGTCATTTGATAACCTTCTTTCCATAAATCTGCTCAGATATTATTCCTGACAGTGGTGTTTTTTCATGATTTGCGGGTTGACTCATACATAACCCACAGCCCCCGATGTCATATCTGCGGTTTGGGTGGGTTTAGGGTCATGAAATATTGTGTGGATGAAGGGCGGGTAGGTGGCGGGCGGGTTGAATAATGAGAAAACGATGCATAAGAATATCCATAAATGTATCATTCTTGTGCAATTCATATCTAAAGGCTTTCATCATTTTTATCTGTTGTTAGTGCGTAAACATAAGCTTTGGTGCCTAACTGTACGCATCCCAAATACACTCCTACTGCCAAATGCTTTTGCGAACTTGGGCAGAAAAAGGAAACATTGATCCGCTGAGGGAAAACTGGGGAGAACGACTGCCCCTTCTCATTGACGAAAGTTGAAGGCTGACCACGGTATTGCAGGCATTATTCGCAGAAAACAGGATCCCTCATTATAACGAATGGAAAAATGTCAAACTTTGTGGTTAATCTTTGTGGTACCAATAATTATTTGTAATACACCAGATGTTTGTCATGAACCAATTATTAGAATATCGCACACAGAATGAGTAATTTAGTTGCTAATAGCAGACTGCAGTACCCTGGTTGGCCTTCAACTTGAGTTACTCAATGAAAGGGGGCAGCACTGAGCAAGCCTGAAACATCACTTCCTGGAGTTGCTCAAAATGCGCATTTTATGTCCCGATGAGACACCATCTTAACCGACTTCATTTGACTCCAATGCGCTATTGAGTCTTCACATTGGAATGACTGGTGTCATGTGATCGATGGCTTAGTCCATTCATATATAGAGTCATTGGGCAAAAAGGACAATGTCGGAGATTATCTCAATAAGAAAAATGCTGGGAAATGGAGAGTTGAAAATAAAGAGAAAAAAACACAGTAGCCTGTTTGGGAAAGATGATGATTGTGAGGCGCTATACAGTCACAAGACGGGGACTTCAAATATGGCAAGTCAAGGGAACTGTACTGTTCAGATGGGTTAAATGGAAAAGTAGCCCAAAGGAAATCTGGACACTGACTATAGGTCTAGAAGGGACCGCCTGTAAAGGTGTTATCTTTAACAGCATCAGAAAAGCTGATAGTATTTCAAACACATAAAATATATATATATATGAAACCTGTTTTTGTCGTTTTCACAGCTTCTAATTCCCTTAAAACCAGTCGAACTGATGTAATTTGGAATTTTTTTATGAAAAATCTTTATTGCATTTTCTCCCTGGTCCCTAAATGTCTTTGCGGCGTGAGGGAAGCAGAGATAAAAGAGAACTTTACCGATGTCAACTACATTGAAGCATTCATTCTATCGATGTATGACATACTTTCTGGTGAGTAAGGGTTTATTTAGTCTTTTAGGGCAACAAGTCATAGTAGAGAAGTAGAGAAACTGCATGTATCTAATTATAGACAAGTTGACTAACATATTGCCTACCAAAATGTTGGAAATTATAAGCAGAAACATAGGCCTATCTAAATTAGGTTTAAGAAAGAATCCTGCTCCCCCTGTCAAAAAATAATTCTCAGACTTTCACTTTATCACGCAGTCGGCGGATGCGGATGGGTTATAAGCAATTGCGGGCAGGTGCGGTTGTACAAACAGCATCACTATCTCACCTCAATAGGTCACTCAGGGCCAAACACTTCTCTCTGCAACAGAAATGGTCCCAGAAAAAGAGAATTCCTCTGTGGAATATGTAGACTATGGACTGCCTCTGTGGATTATCTCCTCTACCTACTTGTTTGACAACAATGAAGAAACAACGTAATATATTTTGCTTTCTTTTTGGGTCAAAAGAAGATGTTTTTTTGTTGCTTGTGTGAATATTTCTCAATATATTTATAATCTATTTGACCTTGTTATGTCATTTCCTCTTTATGCAATAGTAGATGCTGCAAGACTGTCAAATAGTCCATTTGTCACCATGACCCCAGAGCATGAACCTTCAGCCCTGCTCTGCCCTGACACTTTACCGACTGACAATCTAATGACATTTCCTGTTTTGGCTGTATGAATAAGATTTTTTCTGATGACTCTGGTTTTCTGAACATTGTATGTGCCCAATTTTACCTTATTTGGATTCATAAACTCTTATCAAGCTATTTTTTTTTCTATATGAGTTTATAATTGTGTGCCTATTTGTCAACATTGTTTCCCTCTTCTTTCATCCTGACAAAATATGTGTTGAGAAAGTCAGAGGACCAGAAAGTCACTAACCCATCCAGCCCACTCCACCACACACTGTTTATGATATACAGTACCTCCCACTAAGGAGGTGAGGAGAACAATATTTTTAGAGGTGTATTAAAGGAAGAGAGTTTGGTGAGTAGTCTCAGTACCCCCAGTGTGACCTCTCTTCAGGTAGCTTGACCCTTCTAGTTAATGTTTTGAAAGGTCTTGACAGAAGGGGCCATGGGAAAGACTCCTAGTGGACATTAAAGCCTGGGGTTATGTGGGAAAGGGCCTGTGAGTTCCCAGGGGTCACACAGGGTCAACTTTCATGTCAGCACAGACATACCTGTCCAGGGGCACCAAGGCACTTTTCCAGGAAATTACCCTCACTTGTCTCAATTAGAGAGCTACTACTGAAAGGCTGCCCTTTGTTTATGAGAGGAATGATGAAGTAATAAGACCAAACTCTCTCTGTCTCTGCTGCAATTAAGAAAAGGAGGCTTTTAGCACAGGGTCATGATAAGATACCTTCCTTGTTGTCCTTTGCCCCTCTCCTTGAGGACATGTAGACATACTATTGCCAGGGGAACTTTTTATAAGCAAACTAATGCATGCCACATGACATTATATCAGTTAATTAAGTGATAATGCCTGAGAAGCTGGTGTTTGGAGGATATATTGGCATTATTTTGATGAATTTATTCATACTACTTCATCCTTCCATGAGATAGTCCCGACACAAATCTAGGGTTGCTACCCATTTGTTCTATCGGTTCGGGTGCCAGAGACGTGACCCAGTTGTTAAGTCTTTTTGTTCTGTATCTATAGACGCGACCCAGTCATTCGATTTAAATGTTCTATTGACATACTGGCTGGCAATGTTCTTATGCCTTGCTTTCTAGGTAGCCAACTACGGCTAACTTACAGTCACAACAAAAAGTGCAGCCAGAATAACAGCAGAGTAGCTGCTTTTGTGTTTGTTTAAGTTGTTTTCTACTGACATTTATTTGTATACATCCATCACAATGAGCTAATGAGGCGCGATCTTGCCTGGCATAGAAAATGTGCTCTCTCGTCAGGGCACTGTTGTTCAGAGGAGCTAGCCAACAATAAGGCTAACACAAGTACTTCAAACTGAAGCTGGAATGACTGAAAACTAGTTGCATTTAATTTAGTTTTACCTGTTTTCTATTGACATTTTTTTGTATATATCCATAAAAAATGATGCCAGCTGATTCATGATTTTGACTGGCTGAGAAAAGCTGTCTGCCTGTCTGTCTCGTCCTGAATCCTGACATGTTCATTACTATGGGACAGTTGGAGATTGAATTTCAATATTGGAACAATGTTGCAAATGTCAGAGAAACAGACAGCAAGGTTTATACAAATCTCTGCTGTTGAAAACCAAATGCTAGTCTTAAAGAAATAGGAGATAATGTTTAGATGCTTTTTATAGTGGAAATCAAGTTTATAAATAGGCTGACGAGACAGTGGATTGCGCAGTTAGATGGAACAGAGTAAATAGGCATTTCAACGTCATAGATTTAACTGGTGGTAACTTGTGGAATAGACACCGTCTGGAATGCGGTTTTAACCAATTGGCATCCAGGATTAGACTCACCCGTAACTATGGTGTTACCCAGTTAACAGTTTGTTAAACTAATAACAACATTCTATTTCCGTCATGTGTTCTACTATTACTTCTAGTCATTGATTATATTATTAATTCACTTGTACATATAAAATAGTTAATAAAATGTAATGTCATTTATTTGTGGCAATAGACTTTTGGGACTAATCCATTAGGTAAGATAATCATCTATGGGTTAGTGGTTTATGCTGTCTGTGTTCTGTCATTTGTGATAAATAAATAAAATGCTTCAGCGATCGCCAGCGCTTGGCTTTGCACCAATCACAGCATTGTCCTTCCTCCTCTTCTGTTTGAGTGTGAGGGTCAGGGAAAGGGAAGTGATCTTCTGGAATGTGATTGAGTTAGGCATGGCAAGGAATGTACTGAACTATGGAGAAGGAGTGTTCACCCCCCCCCCCCCCCCCCCCCCCCCACAGTGGTTAAAGAGGCTAGGGGAGGGGTTTATATATAATGTCACAAACTCCAACAAGGAAATGTTTAAAAAATCATGTTTACCCTTTCTATTTGCCCTTACTGTACATCAGAAAAACTCTTCTCAATCCATCTGTGTGACAGTTTTGTTTGTTGCATCCTCCTCCCCTCCCCCAATGTTTACCGTTGATTTCTATGCTGTAGTGGGGTTTTCCCAGGCTGGGTCCTATTTGTCTATGCTCAGTATGAAAACCTCCTTGTTGTGTGATGGTGATGTCATGGCCTAAAAACCACCGCATCCCGAGTAA
The DNA here is from genome assembly GCF_045791955.1 of Oncorhynchus clarkii lewisi. Classification (NCBI taxonomy): domain Eukaryota; kingdom Metazoa; phylum Chordata; class Actinopteri; order Salmoniformes; family Salmonidae; genus Oncorhynchus; species Oncorhynchus clarkii. The sequence goes on from NC_092155.1 coordinate 51,694,257, forward strand.
TCCCACACCAGGAAGTTCAGACGATGTTTTGACTTGATTATTAAAGCACAGAACCGTAGCAGGGGAAATGATGCCGCATTTAACTAATTCACAGCATTCTAATAGCAACTTTTTAACATGTATTAATATTGTGTTTTTGGGGCGGCAGGTAGCCTAGTGGTTAGAGTGTTGGGCCAGTAACCGAAAGGTTGCTAGATTGAATCCCTGAGCTGACAAGGTAAAAATCTGTCCTTCTTCCCTTGAACAAGGCAGTTAACCAAATGTTCCTAGGCTGAATTTGTTCTTAACTGACTTGCCTAGATAAAGATAACATTTGTATTTATTTTTTATTTTGAATGTGCATAAAATACACAAACTTAATTTCTAAATATTTTCCTTATATATTCCAATGTATAATTAAGTGTGTGTTTTGTTGTGTACTCCAGATCTAGGATCTTAATTTGAGCCAGTTTGTTATAGCAGGAAAATAATCCTACGGCAACAGGAAATGTGAATTATTATGTGGATTAAAATGAATGGACATTTTTGTAGAGGGTTGATAGAGTTTTCACAAGGGAAAATCAAGTCTGAAATTTCAAAACTGCAGAAGACTTTGTAAACTTCAAATACACTACACGTTTTACATTTCCTGCATTGCAGGTAAGCTCTCTTTTCACAGGGTGATCAAATGAAGATCCTACAGCTGTATGTGCCATCTCCTTTTTCTCTCTCTTCTCCCTGATAGGTGGGTTAAACTTTGAATAGCTCAGCAGAAAACAACCCATCTCCTGAGCCTGCCTCTGACTGCTTTCTTTCCCCCGACACATGCTATGGGGCCACTCACAAGCACCATCCCACCCCTCAATTCCCAGACCTGAATGGGGACCCAGGGGCCATGCTAATAAATCAAATCAAATCAAATCAAATTTTATTTGTCACATACAAATAGAAATAGTACAAATAGTCACATACAAATAGTTAGCAATGGCAGGAATAGCATGCAAAGTAGTCTGCTCTCCCTGTGGGCAGGACGTGAGTTCAAGGACCACATTCTCAAACAGTATTTGTCATATGATTACGTTCTGCTGCCATATCATAATAGGCTTCTTCTTCATTCCTCCTGTTTCATTTTCCATCTTTCTGAATGGACTGAAAAAAAGCATATTTTTTGTGTGGTTATATATTTTTTATGAACAAAACAGAACATACAACACCATTTATTGTTCACTCCTGCATCAATGTTCAGGAGGGTTAATAATGTTTCTCATATAATTGGCACCATGTTTAATGGCATGGCCCATTCTAATGAGGAATCTAATGAGGAATGTGGAAGCAGCGTTTATGTGGGGGACCTCCCTTCTGAGTAAAGGGACCCATTTATTTTCTTCTGATCTGTCCTTCTCCCTGTTTATTGGAAGCACATGGCATCTCACTTTCCCTTTCCTTCCATTGACCAGCCTCTTTATGGTCAGGGTGACATTGAGAGTCTTTATCTTGGTAAAATGGGAGAGGAAGCACATGGTGAATGTAATTGCAACACAAATCATCCTCCTTCCACTGTGGGCCAAAAGGTGCTGCTGGGTTAGGGGAGGGGCCTAATGAGAGAGGGGAGGGGCAATGAAGTGAAAAAACATTCATGTTAATTTAATCTCAAGCATGTATATAAACTAGTTGATATGTTGGTTGATATAACTGATTTTATAAATGTTTTAACATTCACTTCACAAAATCTTTTGACTGAAAGAGATTGATTGTAAAAAAATGTGCAAATGCAACATCGTCATAAGATGACAAATACAAAATGCAAATAGGCGAAATGTATGATATGAAATTGTGCTTGTGGCACAGTTCTGCTGGTGTTTCCACAGAACAGCCTGTATAGGTTGGGGTCCTGTGTGGCTCAGTTGGTAGCGCATGTTGTTTGCAATGCCAGGGTTGTGGGTTTGATTCCCATTGGGGTCCACCATAGAACTCTATGCACACAGTATTGTAAATTGCTCAGAACATCTGCTAAAATGTAGCTTGGGAATGTTGAACAAAGTATTAATGTGGTGGCATAGACACATGGTGATTCTTATATTTGGGATACAACATTTAGAGTGTGTATTGGTTGAACTCCCAAAGTTGTGCATAATTCTGGTGTGTGGTGACGGAAAACAATGCTACCACAATATAGCCGGCTTCACCCCAAAATAGTTTCCTTTCCCCTGCCACACATATGTAAACACATGCTATAGGGCCCCTCACACATACCATCCCACCCTCTAGGAATCTCTACTTATCAGACGTAAAGTGAAATCTGTCCTTGCTATCAAATGAGCATCTGAACTTTTGTCCAAACTGCACCATATTTGTGCTGAGTTAGACAGTGGGCTGCCATTAGACCACACACTTCACGTGATACTTCCTACCATGAAATCTACCACTGTCTGCACAGCAGGAATAATCACTAAGCTCAGGGTCCTGGGTCTGAACCCCTACCTTTGCAACTGGGTCCTGGACTTCCAGACAGAACAACGCCAAGTGGTGAAGACAACACTTCCACCACGCTGATCCTCACCCCCACAGGGGTGCGTCCTCAGCCCCTTCCTGTACTCTCTGTTCACCCATCACTGTGTGGCCACGCACATCTCCAACTCAATCATCAAGTTTGCTGACGACAACAGTGGTAGGCCTGATTACAAACAGTGACGAGACAGACTACATGGAGGAAGTGAGAGCTCTGGTGGAGTGGTGCCAGGAAAATAACCTCTCCCTCAATGTCAACAAAACGAAGGAGCTGATCGTGGACTACAGGAGACAGCAGAGAGAGCACGACGGGCCGTCCACATCGACGGGCCGCACTGAAGAGGGTCAAAAGCTCAAGTTCCTCGGTGTGCACATCACTGATGACCTGAAATCATCCCTTTTACACAGACAGTTGGTGAAGAAGGCGCAGCACCGCCTCAAACCTCAGGAGGCTGAAGAAATCGGCTTGGCCCCTACAAACCTCTACAGAGGCACTGTTGAAAGCAACCTGTCGAGTTGTAAATCAAATTCTACTGGTCACATATTTAGCATATGTTATTACGGGTGTAGTGAAATGCTTGTGTTCCTAGCTCCAACAGGGGAGTAATATCTAACAATTCACAACAATTCAAACCAATACACACACACATCTAAAGTGAAAGAATGGAGTTAAGAAATATATAAATATCAGGATGAGCAATGTCAGATCAGGACAATCAATGTCGGAGTGGCATTGACTAAAATACAGTAGAATAGAATACAGTATATACAGTGGGGCAAAAAAGTATTTAGTCAGCCACCAATTGTGCAAGTTCTCCCACTTAAAAAGATGAGAGAGGCCTGTAATTTTCATCATAGGTACACTTCAACTATGACAGACAAAATGAGAAAAAAAAATCCAGAAAATCACATTGTAGGATTTTTAATGAATTTATTTGCAAATTATGGTGGAAAATAAGGATTTGGTCAATAACAAAAGTTTATCTCAATACTTTGGCCCATTCCTCCATGCAGATCTCCTCTAGAGTAGTGATGTTTTGGGGCTGTTGCAGGGCAACAGGGACTTTCACCTCCCTCCAAAGATTTTCTATGGGGTTGAGATCTGGAGACTGGCTAGGCCACTCCAGGACCTTGAAATGGTTCTTACGAAGCCACTCCTTCTTTGCCCGGGCGGTGTGTTTGGGATCATTGTCATGCTGAAAGACCCAGCCACGTTTCATCTTCAATGCCCTTGCTGATGGAAGGAGGTTTTTACTCAAAATCTCACGATACATGGCCCCATTCATTCTTTCCTTTACACGGATCAGTCGTCCTGGTCCCTTTGCAGAAAAACAGCCCCAAAGCATGATGTTTCCACCCCCATGCTTCACAGTATGTATGGTGTTCTTTGGATGCAACTCAGCATTCTTTGTCCTCCAAACACGACGAGTTGAGTTTTTACCAAAAAGTTATATTTTGGTTTCATCTGACCATATGACATTCTCCCAATCTTCTTCTGGATCATCCAAATGCTCTCTAGCAAACTTCAGACGGGCCTGGACATGTACTGGCTTAAGCAGGAGGACACGTCTGGCACTGCAGGATTTGAGTCCCTGGCGGCTTACTGTGTTACTGATGGTAGGCTTTGTTACTTTGGTCCCAGCTCTCTGCAGGTCATTCACCTTGTCCCCCCGTGTGGTTCTGGGATTTTTGCTCACCGTTCTTGTGATCATTTTGACCCCACGGGGTGAGATCTTGCGTGGAGCCCCAGATCGAGGGAGATTATCAGTGGTCTTGTATGTCTTCCATTTCCTAATAATTGCTCCCACAGTTGATTTCTTCAAACCAAGCTGCTTACCTATTGCAGATTCAGTCTTCCCAGCCTGGTGCATGTCTACAATTTTGTTTCTGGTGTCCTTTGACAGCTCTTTGGTCTTGGCCATAGTGGAGTTTGGAGTGTGACTGTTTGAGGTTGTGGACAGGTGTCTTTTATACTGATAACAAGTTCAAACAGGTGCCATTAATACAGGTAATGAGTGGAGGACAGAGGAGCCTCTTAAAGAAGAAGTTACAGGTCTGTGAGAGCCAGAAATCTTGCTTGTTTGTAGGTGACCAAATACATATTTTCCACCATAATTTGCAAATAAATTCATTAAAAATCCTACAATATGATTTTCTGGATTTTCTGGATTTTCTGATTTTCTGGATTTAAACATTATTAAAGTGACTAGTGTTCCATTATTAAAGTGACCGGTGATTCCGTGTCTATGTATATAGGGCAGCAGGCTCTAAGGTGCAGGTTTGAGTAACTGGGTGGTAGCCGGCTAGTGATGGCTATTTAACAGTCTGATGGCCTTGAGATAAAAGCTGTTTTTCAGTCTCTCAGTCCAAGCTTTGATGCACCTGTACTGACCTCGCCTTCTGGATGGTAGCGGGGTGAACAGGCCGTGGCTTGGGTGGTTGATGTCCTTGATGATCTTTTTGGTCTTCCTGTGACATTGGGTGCTGTAAGTGTCCTGGAGAAAAGACAGTGTGCCCCCGGTGATGCATTGGGCAGACCGCACAACCCTCTGGAGAGCCCTGCGGTTGCGGGCAGTGCAGTTATCGTACCAGGCGGGTGATACAGCCTGACAGGATTCTCTCAACTGTGCATCTGTAAAAGTTTGTGAGGGTTGCCGCATGGTGCGGCAATTGCACCGTCTGCAACTTCAGGGCTCTCCAGAGGGTAGTGCAGTCAGCCCAACACATAATCAGGGGCACACTGCCTGCCCTCCAGGACATCTGAAGCACCCAGTGTCACAGGAAGGCCAAGACAATCATCAAGGACCTCAGCCACTCAAGCCACGGCCTGTTCATTCCGCTACCTTCTAGAAGGAGGAGACAGTACAGGTGATGAGAGACTGATAAACAGCTTCTATATCAGACGGTTAAACAGTCACCACTAGCTGACCTCCGCCCAATACCCTGCCCTAAAAGGCAGGTGGCAACCCTCGTTCAGGAAAATGAAACATAAGTGCACTCAGGCTATCTGGAAGGCCAAAGTTAGTTACTTTAAGGAGCAGGTCTCTCTCTGTGGGTCTAACCCTGGTTTAGAGTTTTGGAAAATGGTTAAAGACCTGAAGAATAAACCTTCCTCCTCACAGCTGCCCTTGTCCCTTAATGTTGATGATGTGGTTGTTACTGACAAGAAGCCCATGGCTGAGCTCTTTAACCACCACTTCATTAAGTCAGGATTCCTATTTGACTCAGCCATGCCTCCTTGCCCATCCAACATTTCATCATCTCCCACCCCTTCTAATGCGTCTATCCCCGATGCTTCTCCCTCTTTTTCCCCTGCCCTGCTACAAAGTTTCTCCCTGCAGGCAGTCACTGAGTCCGAGGTGCTAAAGGAGCTCCATAAACTTGACCCCCAAAAAACATCTGGGTCAGATGGTTAAGAGCCTTTCTTCTTTAAGGTTGCTGCCACTATCATCGCAAAGCCTATCTCCAACCGTTTTAACCCGTCTCTCCTTTCTGGGGAGGTTGCCATTGCTTGGAAGGCAGCCACAGTTAGTCCTTTATTTAAAGGGGGAGATCAAGCTGTTGTATCCTAACTGTTATAGGCCTATTTCTATGTTGCCCTGTTTATCAAAAGTGTTGGAAAAACATGTCAATAATCAACTGACTGGCTTTATTGATGTCTATAGTATTCTCTCGGGTATGCAATCTGGTTTCCGCTCGGGTTATGGATGTGTCACTGCAACCTTAAAGGTCCTCAATGATGTCATCATTGCCCTTGATTCTAAGGAATATTGTCCTGCTATTTTTATTGACTTGGCCAAAGCTTTTGATACGGTAGACCATTCCATTCTTGTACGCCGGCTAAGGAGTATTTGTGTCTCTGAGGGGACTTTGGCCTGGTTTGCTAACTACCTCTATCAAAGAGTGCAGTGTATAAAGTCAGAAAATCTGCTGTCTCAGCCACTGCCTGTCACAAGGGAGTAGCCCAAGGCTCAATCCTATGCCCCACAATCTTCTCAATTTACATCAACAACATAGCTCAGGCAGTAGGAAGCTCTCTCATCCATTTATATGCAGATGATACAGTCTTATACTCAGCTGGCCCCACCCCACATTTTGTGTTAAATGCTCTACAACAAAGTTTTCTTCGCATCCAACACGCTTTCTCTACCCTTAACCTTGTTCTGAACACCTCCAAAACAAAGGCCATGTGGTTTGGTAATGTTAGTCATTGTTACTAGCCAGCTACCACTCGATACTTTACCCTGCACCTTAAATACTGCTTTGCCCTATGTACTGTACATAGAGTCAATGAACACTGATCACTTTAATAATGTTTGCATACTGTTTTACCTACTTTATATGTATATACTGTATTCTAGTCATGGTTCATTATATTTAACTACTGCTGCACACACCTTTTCTATTAATTTACTGTACTGTCAATACTGTCTGTACACACCATTATAAATATACAGTGCATTCAGAAAGTATTCAGACCCCTTTACTTTTTCCACATTTTGTTAGGTTACAGCCTTATTCTAAAATTGATTACATAGTTTTTTCCCCTGATCAATCTATTTCACAATATCCCATAATGACAAAGCAAAAAAAGGTATTTTACAGCCTTGAGTTTTCTTGGGTACGACGCTACAAGCTTGGCACACTTGAATTTGGGGAGTTTCTCCCATTCTTCTCTGCAGATCCACCCAAGCTCTCTCAAGCTATTTTCAGGTCTCTCCAGAGATGTTTGACTAGGTTCAAGTCTGCGCTCTGGCTGGGCCACTCAAGGACATTCAGAGACTTGTCCCGAATCCACTCCTGCATTGTCTTGCCTGTGTGCTTAGGGTTGTTGTACTGTTGAAAGGGGAACGTTCGCCCCAATCTGAGGCCCTGAGTGCTCTGGAGCAGGTTTTCATCTCTCTGTACTTTGCTCCATTCATATTTCACCAGACCCTGACTAGTCTACCAGTCCCTGCCGCTGAAAAACATCCCCACAGCATGATGCTGCCACCACCATGCTTCACCGTAGGGATGGTGCCAGGTTTCCTCCAGACGTGACACTTGGCATTCAGGCCAAAGAGTTCAATCTTGCTTTCATCATACAAAAGAAACTTGATCCACATGTTCTGAGAGTCTTTTAGGTGGACTGTCGTGCCTTTTACTGAGGAGTGGCTTCTGTCTGGCCACTCTACCATAAAGTGCTGATTGAAGGAGTGCTGCAGAGATGGTTGCCCTTCTGGAAGGTTCTCCCATATAATATTTGCAACTGTTGTCACAGGAACATCAAGCTGCTTGGAGATGGTCTTGTAGCCTTTACCTTTACCATGCTTGTCTATTATTTTCTTTCTGATCTCCTCAGACAAATCTCTCCTTTGCTTTCTATGGTCCATGTTCAGTGTGGTGCACACAATGATACCAAACAGCACAGTGACTACTTTACTCTGGTCCATGTTCTGTGTGGTGACCACAATGATACCAAACAGCACACTGACTACTTTACTCTGGTCCATGTTCAGTGTGATGCACACAATGATACCAAACAGCTCAGTGACTACTTTACTCTGGTCCATGTTCAGTGTGGTGCACACAATGATACCAAACAGCACACTGACTACTTTACTCTGGTCCATGTTCAGTGTGGTGCACACAATGATACCAAACAGCACAGTGACTACTTTACTCTGTTCCATGTTCAGTGTGGTGACCACAATGATACCAAACAGCACACTGACTACTTTACTCTGGTCCATGTTCAGTGTGGTGACCACAATGATACCAAACAGCACACTGACTACTTTACTCTGGTCCATGTTCAGTGTGGTGCACACAATGATACCAAACAGCAGTGACTACTTTACTCTGGTCCATGTTCAGTGTGGTGCACACAATGATACCAAACAGCACAGTGACTACTTTACTCTGTTCCATGTTCAGTGTGGTGACCACAATGATACCAAACAGCACACTGACTACTTTACTCTGGTCCATGTTCAGTGTGATGCACACAATGATACCAAACAGCACAGTGACTACTTTACTCTGGTCCATGTTCAGTGTGGTGACCACAATGATACCAAACAGCACAGTGACTACTTTACTCTGGTCCATGTTCAGTGTGGTGCACACAATGATACCAAACAGCACACTGACTACTTTACTCTGGTCCATGTTCAGTGTGGTGCACACAATGATACCAAACAGCTCAGTGACTACTTTACTCTGGTCCATGTTCAGTGTGATGCACACAATGATACCAAACAGCACAATGACTACTTTTCTCCATTTAAATAGGCTGAATGACTGATCACAAGATTGGAGACGTGTGATACTACTTAAAGAAACTAATTGGTTTGAAATATCACTATAATCCAATTATTTCTTATCTTTCCTAAGGGGAACCAACAAATGTGTCCAGGGCCATTTTAGAATATCTTTGTAGAATAAGCAATAATTAATCTCTTTTCACAACTTCTTTGCTTTATTCTATGACATACCAAAGGCATGCAAATACATGATAAAATAGCTTTTAATTTCATCACATTTCAGGAGGAATTAAGCATTATTTCAATGAGCTGTAAGGGTACCAACAAATTTGAGCATCTCTGTGTTTATATTCTGGACTCTGATGTTGCTCGTTCTGATATTTCTTTATTTTTTACTTTTGTGAGTATTTTTTTGTATTGGTTTCTAGGTATTATTACTGCACTGTTAGTGCATTTTGCTGCACCTGTGATAACATCTGCAAATCTGTGTACGCGACCAATAAACTTTGATTTGATTTAAATAAATGCGGTTTGGAAAAAAGTTGGATTCAGATGTTTGTTTGATCACATTTCACTTTATGTCTGATAAATAGAGTTCCTAGAGATTATACATATGCCTTAGTTGACAATCAACTACATTTGGGATATTGTGGTAGTGTTATTTTCCGTCGACACCCACCAGAACGACGCACAACTCAGGGAGTCCAACCAATACACAGACTCCTGACGTTGTGTCCCAAAGCTAGGCTATTTTACTCTACTGCACCTTGCACACTGACTGCTCTGGCCAACTGTAAGTCGTACATTAGTCACTGTCACTTGGAACCTGAGTTGCAAAAATCTGCCTTCTTCTATGTCGCAGTAACCTTTACACTGTACCTCCTCAACTCCCTTCCTCCACCATGCCGACACTGTGTTACAGGCACTGATCCAACACAGCTATCCACAAATCTTAAAGAGCCACTGAACATGCCAATTGGCTCGTTTCATGAGAATATTTTTATTTCAGTCTTGGAGGTGTGTTTCCTGACCAATTCTGCATTTGGTTAATGATGTTTGTCCCCCATGAGACACTGTAGATGCGGAAGTCCATTTCACTACCTCAAAATCCTCAGAATGAATGTAAGATAACTAAAAAAATCTGTAATTCATCCCAGGATGTTTTAGTTGCACAGTTTTACATCTAACTAAGGTGTCGGGTGCAGTATTTCTCAAGTAAAAAAATGTGCGACGTGTTATCTTATGTAAACAAAGTCGCAGCTGGTCTGTCTCACTGTCCATGCTATTCCAATGACATAGAGCAATCACAGCAGCTGTTCACCTCATGTTAGTGGGCAAATGGACATCTTCAAATCAAAACCCAACCTTAATTTACCTGTTGTGAAGCACGAATGTTCCAAACTCTGTTTTAGACCAGACTGACTTCATGACCAAAATGATCCTATTTACACTTTGTAGTACATTTTGACAATAGAATAGCTGTTTCTGGCTCATATCGATGTCACATAGGCCATTTTCAAAAGGATTTTCAAAGGCAAGTCGCTCTTTAAGTGCTACTTAACATGGATAGGTTGCCTAACACCTAATCTAAACAGAATATAAGTTTAAGCCTCAATGCCAATAACTTATGTGTAGTTTTCCTTCCATTCTCAATATGTCATGATGCCCTCTTGTGCGCAGCCTTCCATAAACAAAGGCCATTGATTAAACAAAGATGTGGGAGAGCCAGAGTAGTCCCAACCCATGTTTACATTCTGGCGGCTTGACGTCAGCACAGGTAAACAGCCTGGCGTATACACACGGACATAAGGAAGAACCGTGTTTACTTTCCTGTACAAAGAAAATTATGGCACTTACCATATATTACGAGAGAGAGAGAGAGAGAGAGACAGTTTAGAGACAGAGTATATACAGTAGCAGTCAAAAGTTTGGACAAACCTACTCTTTCAAGGGTTTTTCTTAATTTGTACTATTTTCTACAATGTAGAATAATAGTGTAGACATCAACACTATGAAATAACACATGGAATCATGAAGTAATCAAAGAAAGTGTTACACAAACAAAATTATATTTTATTTTTGAGATTCTTCCAATTAGCCACCCTTTGCCTTGATGACAGCTTTGCACACTCTTGGCATTCTATCAACCAGCTTCATGAGGTAGTCACCTGGAATACATTTCAATTAACAGGTGTGCCTTTTAAAAAGTTAATTTGTAGAATTTTTTTCCTTCTTAATGCGTTTGAGCCAATCAGTTGTGTTGTGACAAGGTAGCGGTGGTATACAGAAGATAGCCCTATTTAGCAAAAGACCAAGTCCATATTATGGCAAGAAAGCTAAACTCAGATAAGCAAAGAGAAACGACAGTCCATCATTACTTTAAGACATAAAGGTCAGTCAATCCAGAAAATTTCAAGAAATTTGAACTTTTCTTCAAGTGCAATCGCAAAAACCATCAAGCGCTATGACAAAACTGGCTCTCATGAAGACTGCCACAGGAAAGGAAGACCCAGAGTTACCTCTGCTGCAGAGGATATGTTTATTAGTGTCACGCCCTGGTCTTAGTATTTTGTGTTTATTTTCATTTATTTGGTCAGGCCAGGGTGTGGCATGGGTTTTTGTATGTGGTGTGTTGGGATTGTAGCTTAGTGGGGTGTTCTAGTGAAGTCTATGGCTGTCTGAAGTGGTTCTCAATCAGAGGCAGGTGTTTATCGTTGTCTCTGATTGGGAACCATATTTAGGCAGCCATATTCTTTGGGTGTTTCGTGGGTGATTGTCCTTAGTATCATGATGTCCTTGGTCTGTGTTAGTTTACACAAGTATAGGCTGTTTCGGTTTTCGTTACGTTCATTACGTTTATTGTTTTGGTAGTGTTTGTGTTTAGTGTGTTTTTTCATTAAACATGAATCGTAATCTACACGCCGCATTTTGGTCCGACTCTCCTTCTACCGAAGAAAGCCGTTACAATTAGAGTTACCAGTCTCAGAAATTGCAGCCCAAATAAATGCTTCATAGAGTTCAAGTAACAGACACATCAACTGTTCAGAGGAGACTGCGTGAATCAGGCCTTCATGGTCGAATTGCTGCAAAGAAACCACTACTAAAGGACACCAATAAGAAAAATAGATTTTCTTGAGCCAAGAAACATTAGCAATGGACATTAGACTGGTGTAAATCTGTTCTTTGGTCTGATGAGTCCAAATTTCAGATTTTTGTTTCCAACCGCTGTGTCTTTGTGAGACGCAGATTAGGTGAACGGATGATCTCTGTATGTGTGGTTCCCACAGTGAAGCACGGAGGAGGAGGTGTGATGGTGTTAGGGTGCTTTGCTTATGAGACTGTCAGTGATTTATTTAGAATTCAAGGCACACTTAACCACCATGGCCTCCACAGCATTCTGCAGCGATACGCTATCCCATCTGATTTGCGCTTAGTGGGACTATCATTTGTTTTTCAACAAGACAATGACCCAACACACCTCCAGGCTGTGTAAGGGCTATTTGACCAAGAAGGAGAGTGATGGAGTGCTGCATCAGATGACCTGGCCTCCACAATCACCCGATCTCAAACCAATTGAGATGGTTTGGGATGAGTTGGGCCGCAGAGTGAAGTAAAAGCAGCCAAGAGGTGCTCAGCATATGTGGGAACTCCTTCAAGACTGTTGGAAAAGCATTCCAGGTGAAACTGATTGATTGCAAAGCTGTCATCAAGGCAAAGGGTGGTATAAAGGGACAAATTCACAATGGCACCGAAGGAGATGGCCAACGTTTTACCAGTTGTGCTATTGTGTATGTTTTTTCGCGTTATTTGTAACTTATTTTGTACATAATTTTTCTGCCACCGTGTCTTATGACCGAAAATATCTTCTTGATATCAGGGCAGCGATTACTCATCCCGTACTGAATGAATTCTTCTCCTTCAACGAGTCAGATGGGAAGGATTTACACCAGACACCCGACAAGGCCCTCATCCCCATCATTCGCAGGAGGAAAAGAAGGATGGATATATTGTGGACAACGGTCCGGGTGTCTTGTAAGGATCAGTCACCGAGAGGGAAATCTAACTTTAGCATCGGTCCTATTAGCCAATTTACAATCTATCGATTAATAAAATAGACAAACTATGAGCACGTACAGTATATCCTACCAACGGGACATTAAAAACTGTAATATATTATGTTCCACAGAGTCGTGGCTGATCGACGACATGATTAACATAAAGCTGGCGGGTTTTAAGCTTTTTGGCAGGATAGAACAGTGGCCTCTGGTAAGACAAGGGGAGGCGGCCTATGCATATTTGTAAACAATAGCTGGTGCATGAAATCTAAAGAAGTCTCGAGGGTTTGCTCGCCTGAGGTAGAGTATCTCATGATAAGCTGTAGACCACACTATTTACCAAGAGAGTTTATCTCTATATTGTTCGTAGCTGTCTATATACCACCACAGATCGATGCTGGCACTAAGACCGCTATCAATGAGCTGTATACGATCATAAGCAAACAGGAAAACGCTCATCCAGAGGCGGCTCTCCTAGTGGCCGGGGACTTTATTGCAGGAAAACTAGAATCGGTTTTACCTAATTTCTATCAGCATGTTAAATGTGCAATCAGAGGGAAAAAACTCTAGAACATATTTACTCGGTCAATAAGAAAGTGGTCAGATGAAGCAGATGCTAAGCTACAGGACTGTTTTGCTAGCACCGGCTGGAATATGTTCCGGATTCTTCTGGTGGTATTGAGGAGTACACCATCGATGACGTTGTCCCCAAAGTGACCGTAGGTACATACCCCAACCAGAAGCCATGGATTACAGGCTACATCCGCACTGAGCTAAAGGGTAGAGCTATCACTTTCAAGGAGTGGTACTCTAAGCCGGAAGCCTATACGAAATCCCGCTATTCCCTCTAACGAACCATCAAATAATCGTCAATACAAGACTAAGATTGAATCGTACTACTCTGGCTCCGATGCTCATTGGTTGTGGCAGGGCTTGCAAACTATCATATACAACAAAGGGAAGCACAGCCACAAGCTGCCCAGTGACATGAACCTACCAGACAAGATAAATTACTTCTATGCTCGATTCGAGGCAAGTAACACTGAAGCATGCATGAGAGCACCAGCCGTTCCATACGACTTTGTGATCACGCTCTCCATAGGTGATGTGAGTTAGACCTTTAAACAGGTAAACATTCACAAGGCCGCAGGGCCAGAAGGATTACCAGGACATGTACTCTGAGCATGCGCTGACCAACTGGCAAGTGTCTTCACTGACATTTTCAACCTGTCCCTGACTGAGTCTGTACTACCAACATGTTTCAAGCAGACCACAGCAGACCATAGCCCTTGTGCCAAAGAACACTAAGGTAACCTGCCTTAATGACTTCCGAACCGCAGCACTCACGTTTGTAGCCATGAAGTGTTTTGAAAGGCTGGTCATGGCTCACATCAACACCATTATCCCATAAACCCTAGACCCACTCCAATTGGCATAATGCCCAACAAATCCATAGGTGATGCAATCTCTATTGCACTCAACACTATCCTTTCCCAACTGGACAAAAGGAACACCTATGTGAGCATGCTATTCATCAACTACAGCTCAGCGTTCAACACCACAGTGCCCTCAAAGCTCATCACTAAGCTAAGGACCCTGGGACTAAACACCTCCATCTGCAACTGGATCCTGGACTTCCTGACGGGCAACCCCGAGGTGGTAAGGGTAGGGAACAAAACATCCGCCACAGTGTTCTTCAACACGGGGGCCCCTCAGGGGTAAATGCTCAGTCCCCTCCTGTTCTTCCTGTTCACTCATGACTGCAAAACCGTCATCAAGTTTGCCGACGATACAACAGTGATCACATTCAACGATGAGACAGGAAGGGAGGAAGTCAGGGAGGAAGGGAGGAAGGGAGGAAGGGAGGAAGTCAGAGACCTGGTCGTGTGCTTATTTTACTTCTGCTGTTTAATTATTTCTATTTTCTATTTAACACTTATAAAACATTTTTTGTGACATGTGACAAATAACATTTGATTTGATTTGGCTACTTTGAAGAATCTAAAATCTATTTTGATTTGTTTAAAATGTTTTTGGTTACCACATGATTCTATATGTGTTATTTCATAGTTTTGAAAATCTTCGCCATTATTTAGAAAATAGTAAAAATAAAGAAAAACCCTTAAATGAGTAGGTGTGTCCAAACTTTTGACTGGTACTATATATACAGTGGGGCAAAAAAATTCATTAAAAATCCTACAATGTGATTTTCTGGATTTCTTTCCTCATTTTGTCTGCCATAGTTGAAGTGTACCTATGATGAAAATTACAGGCCTCTCTCATCTTTTTAAGTGGGAGAACTTGCACAATTGGTGGCTGACTAAATACTTTTTTGCCCCACTGTATATACAGTATATATATATATATATATATATATATATATATATATATATATAGAGAGAGAACAAGAAGTTATTATGTGAGTGTATGAGAACGTAAAAGAGATCAAGTTAGTAGGCCAGTGCTGTCAGCCCAGGCTGAGCTGGAAACCTGAGCCATGATCAGACGTCAATGGCTGACACAGGAGATTCCCATTTGGCTCTGGCAGCTTTCTTAATCATCCCCCATTTCCAGTCTCTCTCTCTCTCTCTCTCTCTCTCTCTCTCTCTCTCTCTCTCTCTCTCTCTCTCTCTCTCTCTCTCTCTCTCTCTCTCTCTCTCTCTCTCTCTCTCTCTCTCTCTCTCTCTCTCTCTCTCTCTCTCTCTCTCTCTCTCTCTCTCTCTCTCTCTCTCTCTCAATATCCTCAGATCATTCATCCTGATCACGAAGAGGGCTGTGCATTGATAGAGAATATTTCTACTGGCCACTTTAGCGCCCCTTTAACGTCTAAAGGATACGCTATTATTCAAAATGGCAGTTGTGGCATGTTAAATTTTTTGAAGGATTGGAATCACTGTATGTTGTAGTAGCACCATACTGTCAATGCGTGTAGCATAAGAATCGTGCCAAAGAACATGGCTGATGTTTTACATTCTCCCAACCATTTGTGCTATTTTGTATATTTTTTTTGCATTTCGTGTAACTTATTTTAAAACTTATTGTGGACATAACGTTGCTGCTACGGTCTCTTATGACCAAAAACAACTTCTGGACATCAGAACTGCGATTACTCACCGTGGACTGGAAGAAACTTTTTATTTTAATGAGTTCGGCGAGAAGGATATCCCGCTTTCACTGGAACAGGCCCAGATCAAGGCCTTTAGTTTGAAGAAAAGATGCAGGAAAAGAGGCTGCAGATTGGGCAGTCTTCTGAGAATCTGTAGGCGAGCGAGTAAACTCCCACTGCCCTCTGTTATGTGCAAACATTGGCAAATAATATTGATGACCTACGATTAAGATTATCCTACAGACGGGACATCAAAAACTGTAACATCTTATGTTTCACCGAGATGTGGCTAAAACGACAATGCGGACAATTTATAGATAGTGGGATTTTCCATGCACCGGCAGAACAGATACGCTACCTCTGGTAAGACAAGGGGTGGGGGTGTGTGTCTTTTTGTCAATAACAGCTGGTGCGTGATGTCTAATATTAAAGAAGTCTCAAGATATTGCTCGCCTGAGGTAGAGTACCTTATGATAAGCTGTAGACCACACTATCTACCAAGAGAGTTCTCATCTATATTATTCGTATCCATTTATTTACCACCACAGAACAAAGCTGGCACTACGACCGCTCTCTACCAACTCTATAAGGCTATAAGCAAAGAAGAAAATGCTCACCCAGAAGCGGCGCTCCTAATGGCCGGGGACTTCAATGCAGGCAAATCTAAATCAGTTTTACCAAATTTTTACCAGCATGTCACATGTGTAACCAGAGAAAAAAAATCCTAAACTATCTTTACTCCACAAACAGAGATGCATACAAAGCTCTCTCCCGCCCTCCATTTGGCAGATCTGACCATAATTCTATCCTCCTGATTCCTGCTTACAAGCAAAAATTAAAGCAGGGAGCACCAGTGACTCGCTCAATACAAAAGTGGTCAGATGACGCGGATGCTACACTACAGGACTGTTTTGCTAGCACAGACTGGAAAATGTTCCGGGATTCATCCAATGGCATTGAGGAGTACACCACCTTAGTCATCGGCTTCATCAATAAGTGCATCGACGACGTCGTCCCCACAGTGACTACACATACATATCCCAAACAGAAGCCATGGATTACAGACAACATCCGCATCGAGCTAAAGGCTAGAGCTTTCAAGGAGCGGGAGACTAATCCGGACACTTTTAAGAAATCCCGCTATGCCCTCAGATGAACCATCAAACAAGCAAAGCATCAATACAGGATTAAGATTGAATCCAACTACACCGGCTCTGACGCTCGTAGGATGTGGCAGGGCTTGAAAACTATTACGGACTACAAAGGGAAACCCAGGCGCGACCTGCCCATTGACGCGAGCCTACCAGACGAGCTAAATGCCATTTATGCTCACTTCAAGGCAAGAAACACTGAAGCATGCACGAGAGCACCAGCTGTTCTGGATGACTGTGAGAACTCTCTCGGTAGCCAATGTGAACAAAACCTTAAACAGGTCAACATTCACAAAGCCGCTGGGCCAGAAGAATTACCAGGACGTGCACTCAAAGCATTTCAACCTCTCCCTGACCAAGTCTGTAATACCTACATGTTTCAAGCAGACCCCCATAGTCCCTGTGCCCAAGGAAGCAAAGGTAACCTAACTAAATGATTACCGCCCCGTGGCACTCATGTCGGTAGCCATGAAGTGCTTTGAAAGGCTGGTCATGGCTCACATCAACAGCATCCTCCCGGACACCCTATACCCACTCTAATTCGCATACCACTCCAACAGATCCACAGATGACGCAATCTCAATCACACTCCACACTGCCCTTTCTCACCTGGACAAAAGGAACACCCACAGTTGAAGTCGAAAGTTACCATACACTTCGGTTGGAGTCATTAAAACTAATTTCTCAACCACTCCACAAATGTCTTGTTAACAAACTATAGTTTTGGCAAGTCAGTTAGGACATCTACTTTTTCCAACAACTGTTTACAGACAGATTATGTATCACAATTCCAGTGGGTCAGAAGTTTACACACACTAAGTTGACTGTGCCTTTAAACAGCTTGGAAAATACCAGTAAATGATGGCATGGCTTTAGAAGCTTCTGGTAGGCTAGTTGACATCGTTTGAGTCAATTGGAGGTGTACCTGTGGATGTGTTTCAAGGCCTACCTTCAAACTCAGTGCCTCTTTGCTTGACATCATGGGAAAATCCAAAGAAATCAGTCAAGACCTCCAGAAAAAATTTTTAGACCTCCACAAGTCTGGTTCATCCTTGGGAGCAATTTCCAAATGCCTGAAGGCCGTACCACATTCATTTGTACAAACAATAGTAAGCAAGAATAAACACCATGGGACCATGCAGCCGTCATACTTCTCAGGAAGGAGATGCGTTTTGTCTCTTAGAGATGAACATACTTTGTTGCGAAAAGTGCAAATCAATCCCAGAACAACAGCAAAGGACCTTGTGAAGATGCTGGAGGAAACAGGCACAAAAGTATCTATATCCACAGTAAAACGAGTCCTATATCGACAGCAAGGAAGAAGCCACTGCTCTAAAACTGCCATAAAAAAGCCAGACTACGGTTTGCAACTGCACATGAGAACAAAGATCGTACTTTGTGGAGAAATGTCCTCTGGTCTGATGAAACAAAAATGGAACAGTTTGGCCATAATGACCATCGTTATGTTTGGAGGAAAAAGGGGGAGGCTTGAACGCCGAACAACACCATTCCAACCATAAAGCATGGGGGTG